>NC_073692.1:83544371-84144371 GCF_029784155.1 Uranotaenia lowii | reverse complement strand
TCTCTTAAAATTGAAGGTTTCACTTTCACTAAACCTAAACTGATGTTGAAAGTTTCGACATCAGTTCTCTAATAATCCAGTTTAACCCTTTCCTTCCCACGAGGTTTTTCACGTTTTAAAAACAGAAATATTGATTTACAGCTAAAGTTTTAGAACAAAAGATGCATAATTTAAGCCTACTTTAATGATCCATTTGATAAATTTGGGTTTTGAGGTGGATCATTATTGTGCTCCATTGGGGAGATAACAACACATAGGGTGCAAATGAAAAACAGGAAATAATTGCAAAAAAACATGGAATTTCATCACTTCATTGATGACAAACTAAAACGATCCTATTTGATAAAAAAAATTCTTTTGTATACGCATCCCTCGAAAGTCTTTTTATTGAAATATTTGAAATTTTCATTCTTGCCTTGGAACAATGGCCGCCATGACACTTTGCGCAAGATAAACAAAACATGCCGTTTTTCGAGAAAATCACGAACTTTTATAAATATTTCGAGACATGTGGTCATTTAAGCAGATGAAATAACTATCCTGAAGCGATTTTTATTGTAGACGAAATGATTTTCATGAGTATTGATAAGAAGTTTCACAAGAAGAAAAGTACGTTTTGTTCCCAGTGTATTACCAGTGATCCACTTTACTTACTCAAAAATTTACATGTTTTAGTTGAAATCTAAGTAAACCATCATTTGATTCTGCTTGCATAAGCAATCTTTAGCACGTCAGTATTTTTATTTGAAAGAAATTATAAAAACTTGTCAAGTTATTGAACAACAAATGACAACTTGATTTAAATTCGAAAAAAATCCGACTTTTTTGCAGCTTTTGATCTGCCAAGCAAAACCTAGCAAACCGATTTTCTTCAAATTTCGTGCAATGATTCTTCACATATATCTACACATCCGGTGAAAAAATGGTGCTGATCCAAAGCGCCCAGTTCAAATGCGAGCTTTGCAAAGTTGTGGATCACCTGTGCTACCATGGGAAGGAAAGGGTTAACTACTTTCTTTATTGACTTTCGTTTATTTACGAAATAAAATTTAAATCCAAATAACCTGAGCTTAAATCAAGTCCCATAAATGAAAGGAGTTATAATTTTTCATTATTTTCAAATGTAATAACTCCACTTTTCCCTATTTAGGTACCAACCATAGATTTTATTTTGATTTTGGGAAATGTGAAAAATATAGATACCTCAAGAAAAGGGCAACTTTTTTCAAAACAATGCCGACCAAAATAAAAAAAAAATCCTTATAACTGTCTTCGGCTTCAGACGATGGGTGATGAAGACATAAGCTGGTCATAAATTTTCATGCACAAAACAAGCATGAAGCTGTTGGAAAAAAGTCATAAACGGCAGTGTTAAACTATGGTTGAACTTTTTCGTCATGTGATCTCTGATCCTGTGGGTGGATCAGCTGGGTGCTGATACTTGCTTCTGGGTAAAACCATGAAAAGTTTATGATGGAAAATAAAATGTGTTAATAAAATTTGTTGACTTATGCTTTATGTTTTGCGCATATTTATTACAACATTTTTTTCAGTCAGGTTTATAATTTATTTATTTTCAATGTATACCGTCTCACGACATAACTTGATGAGCGGATCTCGGATCTCAATCGGGTTTAAGTTGATTAATTCAAGCTAATACTAATTCTTAAGATATCAAATATGGTGAGAAGCTGCATTTAAATTAAGATTTAAGGGACTCAGTCAATGAAACTTCAAAATGGATTATGATTTATGAGCAATTCGTAATAAATTACACTTAAGTCCGTATAACGCTCCAATAATCTAATGCTTCTTTCAATATGTAAATTTATTCAAGTATGTTGAAGAAACTCTGTCATTTTGACTAAAAAATCTGTTGTTCTGTGATTTGACCAAAAAAATTATTTGAGTGTTTTCTGTGCTGTTGTTTTCATAGTTTTTATAGAGTTTTCAATTTCAAAAATCTTTGAAGTCTGTGAAAAATCAGTGTTCTGTGACGCAGATTCTATGACAAAATCTTGCTTGCCTTTTTTATTCCCTTTCAGTAACCTTAATCATAATACTTTCTTTCATGATTGATTATTTGCATCTTAAAACAGTTGGGATTGAACATTTTTCACAGTAATTAAACATAAATTGATGAGAAATTGTTTCTTTATGAAACTTTGGGAAAAATTTTCAAGCTTCAATGTTTGTTTTTTTCGAAAGCATGATTTTTCTTAAAAATAATCATGTTTTGTAAATAAAAATCTATATCAAGTTTAAGGTTGATAGATTTTCCGGTTTTATCTGGACTTGTCCGGATATTTAATACAAAATTTAAGAACAGTCCGGCGTTTATTCATTTTATTTGCGAAATAAAATGAATAAAATTGTGTCTAAGAAATTTTTTATTTACGCCTCCGGAACGAAATATTTTAAGCTAGTTTTATAGAAATAAATATGAAAGGACTTTTGAAAGCCCTAAATACGATTTAAATCATGATGAAAATCTTTTTTTTTCATTTTTTCTTGATTTTTGTTGAGTAATTTCCGGGTTTTGACAAAATTTTCCCGGTAAATGCAGGGCATTCAATTTTAAATAAAGTCTTGTAAAGCATATAAATATCAGTTATAAAATATTATCTGATATCGTTAATTTTGAATTCAGATGCCCGGATTTTTCCAAGTTTTTATATAAAATTACCAGATTTGACCGACCCAGATACGAGCTGGAAAAAGTCTGGCAACCGTAATCTAGTAATCTATTTTTTTTTAAATTTTTTTAAATAACGTTTTATCAAGCAGAGAAATATCGGTTGTATAATATTATCTGATACATTACTAATGTTGGAAAAAATTGATGATTATTTGCTTGAAAATCATACCTAAAAGTGTGAATTCCAAAGGATGGTAAAGAGTCAATAATAAATAAAATCCAATTGTAAGTTTTTTTTTTAATATTTTGCCTGTTTTACCAGAAAAAAATGTTTAGTAAATTCTTTTACCGGTATTTTTCAATTAAAATATTTTTAGACTATTTCCTTTCTTTTCGTCCATTTTAAATGTTCATTCATTTGAAATTGACTCTTGAATTCTCGTATTCAAAATAAGGAACATTGCCAAACAAAATTATACAATCAGGTTTTTCTTACGCAAAGGACAAGGTAATCGCATTTAAAAAAAAAACAAGTATGGAGTGGAAGTACTGATCCTGGTCCTTAAGGCATGGTTGACTTAGTCACTGACTAGTTTTCTCAAAATTTAAGTATTTCTGTAAGTTACACCTTTGAATGACTTTCGACAAATTGATTGCTTACTTACATGGAATGCTGAAAAAATATGTCATGGAAGAAAACTGTGGCTTATTTGAGATTTATTCGTCCAAATAATTGATTGAAATGCTCCTTATTGTGGCCCCCCGCTCCAAATTGTGTTCCTTCCTGCTTTCCTAAAATCTCTATAGAATACGCGCCTCACTTATACAACAACAGGCCACATGAATTCGTTGATATTATCCTGCAACGAAGCACAACAACGGGTTGTATTATTTTCAAAAAGTTGAATGTACAAAACGTCAATAAACTTTTAAAATTGATTCGCACTCAGAATTTTGTTTTATCGTTAAAAAAGTCATACTTGTTAATTCTAGGTTTTTGCTTTTGCTTGTATGAATTTTTTTTCAACGAATTCAAATCTAGAAAGAATAGTTTTCAAACTGTTTCATATTCATTCATTAATAAGCTAACAAATCGTTCGTCGATTTTTTTTTATCTAGAAACCATGATGTACCTTATCTGTTCCTGTTAAAGTTAACATAAAACAGTGAGTGTTTAAAGTTGCTTTCCAACGCAATCCAATATAAAGTTTAGGCTATATTTGGCACATACTCATCCAAATTTTGTAAAAGTTATATCGCTTACCAGATACGGTTGAACCATCATACCTTTCGGGAACAAGTATCATCACTTTGATCTACTGAAGAATAATGTGTTAGTAAGTTTCCAACATCCAAGTGATAAACATGATAATTTGTGCATTTCAATATTTAATTTTTTATCTTATACCAGTATCTCTAATTCAACGATTTTATAAAAAAAATCCAAAAAGAAATGTTATTTTTAATTAGGAAATCAATTTTAAATTTGCCCACGAGATCATTTGAGGAGGTAAGGAAGGGTTTTCCAAATGTACACGCTTAGGAGAAGCAGAGGGTCATAAATCTTACTATGATGATATTTTTAAGTTATTTCAATATGTTCATTAATTTTACTTGTGACCGCTTTTTTTTTCATTTTTAGGCCACTGTGAGTCGACTGCCGACGTACGGCTGTGCGGCGTCCAGAACAATCTGTTTTTATTTCAATTACTTTGATTTGATAATATTATAGCTTCCTTAATCAAATTTCACAAGGTAATTTCAAAACCAGAGTGGATGAAAAATATCCAGTTGACAATAAGTTACAAGTAAGTTTCAATTATAGACAATCCAATTCTTTTTTAACGCTTTAGTCCAATTAAGCCCGGAATTTGAAGCTATTTAGCAGAAGCAAACTTTATCTGTAAAACACCACCTGTGAAATGCCATCACTAGTACGTTCAATTAGTGTATCTAATTGCATGCCAAGATTCGGCTTAGTAAATTTTATTTTACTGAATAAATTTTTTGATTAAAAAAAATCATATCAATGCAATATGGCGATCCAAATCTGAAATCTCAGAATCAAATTAATTATTTGGAATTAAAATTAAAATTCAGTTCCACAAGCCGGATATAAAAAAAATTAATCCAGATTGAAACCCAAAACTTCAAAATTTAAATTACAAATTACTGATAGAGGAGATGTTAAGCAGATTTCATATCTTAGCTTATATTTCATATTCTGATGAGGAATTCAAATTTACAAATCGTATAAAAATTCAGAAACAGATTCAATATTCAAATTTTAAATGCAGGTTCTTTAAGCTAAGTTCACCACCGTTCAATTGATTCGTAAATTTAGGTTCCGACATTTCGGTGGAAGCAAATTTTTGGAGAAAAATTAGGTATTATATCTCATTGTATAGATTTAGATAGTGCCACCTTTATCCCTGTCCTACTTCTCCTAAATAATGAAATGTTGCAGGGTCAAGTTTGATGTACGTTAATAAGTTTTCCTCGCGAAATGCTCTTTCGCTCTTTTCAACATTTATAAAAACTCTATCTTCTAACTACCATATTAACCAATTTTAAATTCAAATATTTTTCCTTTAAGAATATGCTTTCACCGAAATTCCGGAACCAAAATTTACAGCAGCAGGTTCTAAATCAATATTCAAATTCAAGGTTCAGATTAAGCTCGTAAATGAGCTTATTGTATGTAAATCTAGAAATAACCAAATGAATATAACTTAGAAATGAATAATCCAAAAAATAGAAATACTTTTTTCAAATTTTTTTTAATTAATTTTATTTATATATATCTTTAAAAAAACTGACATCAAACCTCTCTTCGCCCCATGTAGCGGTTCTTCCTACGGCTTTGAAAGGTGCATTAAATTTTTATTGAAATTTTGCTCGTAAGCAATTCAGATTTTCTGGATAATCAATGTTATTGTATTGAGACGTTTGGTCCTTACCAGGTGCTCTGAAGTCACGAAAGTCGGTCGGTTTGTATTTGAACTCAGTAGTTCATATTATTTGCAAGATTCACCTTCCAAACTTAACTGGACTTGGTTGCCCGATTTTAAAGATATTAGATTAATGAATAGGAGATTTATTGTATTTTCTTAATATTTTATAATAAAGTAGGTAAATATTTTCCACCAAGTTACCGGTAGTTGGTTCCGATTAAAAAAAGTCACGAAAATAAAATTTATTTTAAAATTTGTAACCGTTGTTACAAAATGCTTAAGGTATTTTTTCAATGTTTCCAAACGTTTTGTGTAAGCTGTTGTGTCATTTGTTAAATTTCAATAAGGGTATATACGGACGATAGTATTGGCGAAAAATTGGCCTCAGCCATAACCTCAAATTTTGATTTGTTGGCGGCCTCACCAGTGATGCTAGGTGCGTTACCAAAATCAGTTTTTGCTTGTTTTAAACTCATAATAGTTTTGAATTGATTAAATTTTTTAAACATCTTCAGCTAAACGTTTGAATTCATTACGGGGCGTCCCTAAATAATGAATGAAGATAAGCCATATTTTGCTAATGAATTTTCAAGGTGAATTCGAAACATCTTAAATATATTTTCATGTACTGCTTGATAGGTTAAAAGAAGAGCAGTGTCTAACTTCTAAACGAATGCAAAATCATTCACTGTTCAAGCAAGTAAATCAATGAAGCCCCGTCTATGTTGACTTTGAAAATAATCGCCAACACGCTCTGATTATTTATAACATATCCACATAATTCGCTACATCGTTTAATTATGCAATACAGTAAGTTGTTATGTCGTGCAGATAAATGATGCGTTTAATTTCACATTCGAATAGAAATCTACGGGAAAGTTGCAAATTCTCAGTACTCATTAAAAGGTTTTTCAATAACAATGCAATTAAAAAATAAAATTATTTTCCAAATTTCAATGCACTTGGCACCCCTGAACACCCAAAAAATCAAAACAAGAACATCTGTATATCGCTTTTCCACAGGCCGAGTTTTTCGATATTAGTACCAGAAAATCGCGTTTATCGTGCGCCCTTCTCAAAAATGAATTCTGTTCTCCCATGGTTTGAGGTTAGGGCTGAGGCCTCCTGCTTGGGTTGTGTTCGTGTAGAACTGTCAATATATCCTAATAGAAAATTAGGGTACGATGTTTATATTTGCAGGTTTTTGTTCAAATTTCAAATTCACAAGAACACATATTGTTAGCATCAGTCAGGCGGGCTTCAGCGAGGGTGTATGTTCATGGTACTATCAACATGGAGGGATGGTCCTCCATTTTGGGTGGCGTAGCGAATGATGGAAATTGTATGAAGGCAAAGAAGAAGATGGCCTAGCTTCCGTTATAGGTCATTTCTATCTTGGCGTTCGTATGTGCGAGTTGTGAGTGTGACTTTTTAATTTGTGTAAAATACGTGGCAGGAGTCTAACAGGACAATCTGATCATTCAGGACCTTTTAATTTTGGATTGGTTTTTCCTGGAAAAACCTTCAAGACCTCACACGCACATACGATTCGGCCTAGGAAGTCCAAGACTGTCTACGTCTAAACCATAAAGGACTCAGCTCTCTGGTTCTGCGGAACCATAATCATTAAGGAGAGACGTCTCAGGCCTAATCGTCTTAATTATCAAGGAGACCCCCTCTCGGCGCGACCAATACGGCCTTGCTGTGGTCCGCCAATTGCGTCAAAGAGGGAAGAAGCCTTCACCATCAATTTCCGAAGCCCAAATACGCCATTTTGAGTCACCTACGCAAGCCACGTTACATCATCTACCAGCAACCGAAAGCAGCAGATCAGTACCAGCAACCAGAAAGCGCGCCAACGATTGTGGTAAATCCGTCAATCAATTTTGAAGTGCCCCTGAACCACACTGAACACACCCACATCCACACTTTTGCTATCAATAAAAACCCTCGAATTACAAGTAAATAAAGCTTATCTTTTTCATTTAAAGTAAACTTTTTAATTTGGCAAGAAACTCCACAGCTTACCCCGTAAAGTAATTGTTCGCGTTCCCTTACCCAGTAGTAGGCCGACCCTGAGACACAGTTCAGGGGTCTCCTGCTCCTGAGCTAGATTTTCGGGAGTGTTGGACCAGTAGGTTTTAAATTATCCATAATTTTTAACAGCTTTTATGTATTGAAGTGTTTCTTTGATCTTTGAATTTGTCAAGAATAAATCTATCCGGCAATGTCCGGTCCGATGACAATGTTGGCCGCTATCCCGTATTTCTCGATAGAAAAAAATCTAACTTGAAAAACTTGTCATTGAATTTTAGCAATGATTTGCTGTATCTCGTTTTTCAACTAACGCATTTTTTAAACTCGCATTTTGTTGTTATATTTTTCGTTAATTTGATAATCATTTTCATAGAACATACTTGGACTCTCGAAAATCCCAGTTCTTCAGTATATTGGATTGAAGATTTACATGATCTGAATGTGCGAAGGGTTATGGAGGGTTAAACAAAAATTGTAGCAAAATTTTTGTACTTTTATGTCTTGAAGCTAATTCTATTCTTATAAATGGCAACCTTACTTTATCTCGAATTAAATCGAGATAAAGTTAGGTTTTTAATTTTTTTTTTATTTGGCACGGTATGTTAAAAACAATCCATGCCAAATAAAATACTTAAAATAAATTAACTCCTGTATTTTTTAAAATTCAAAACATATGACCCATTCCAAGCACCCCTCAACTGGAGAACCGATTTTTATTTTTCATTATCCAAAAATAAATTACATAGCGTTAGAAAGGTTATTTCTTGAGTGTCATTTTCCATTAAAAGATTTTCAGCTTCCTTTTTTTAGAATTGAGTATGTTAACGATGAAATTTAAAAATTTTAGTATGAAATTCAATTGATTTTTGCAAATATTCTTTATTTATAACATAACTTTGTCAAAAATCTAGCTATGTCAAAAAAAATTATTGCAAAATGATGGCAGAAATGCCATCTTTTAAGCATGATATAAGATAAACAGTCACTGCAGGTTTACGCTCTAGAATCGTAAATAAAGGTATCTATTTTTAAGCGTTGTGACGTCACGAAAATTCTACTGTTTTTAAATTTATGATTTACTGAAATTTCACATATTGTCCAAAATTGGAGGTCTCTTCAAACTTTTTGAGTGGAATTTAATGCAATTTTTAGATTGAAAATCGGTTTAGCAGGTTGTGAGTTGCACCCGGGTAAAGAATGCGTTGTGACGTCACGAAATTTTATTTACTTTTTTTCGAAAACGTTCAAGACTTTTTACTTCAACACTATGATAGTATTTCTTCAATACAAGTTCAACACAACAATGTGCTTCAATGAACGAATTCTATTATCAAATTTTTAAAGAAAATATTTTTTTTTGCATTAACTCAGTTGTTTTCAAACATTTTTAATAAAACATATAAAACAGCGCTTGAAACGCTTGATTCAAGAACAAACAAACTATCAAACAAATGAAATCCTCATCGATATTTTAAAAGAATATTTGTGAATCATAAAGCAGGTAGTTATCTGTGATTTGAATAAAAATCTTGCAAAAGATCAAGTTCTTCATATATCTATGTTAGAATGAAAAACACCGCTAGTAGCTTCTATTTCTTTCTGGCATTATGTTCCAACAAAATAAGTTCCATGAAAAAAATGTAATGAGATTCAAAAAATCTTTGAACATGGTAAACTTAACAGATTAACTTTTTTTTTATTAAAAAAATCATAAGATATTAATAGAAAATAATTAATAAAATTAATTAAATTATTTTAATAAAAAACTGCCCTAATTGAAATTTCCACCTCAAAGAATGTCACTAGAAAATCCAAATCGAACCCCGTGTTCACATAAAATCTCACAAAAGAGACTTTGAACTAAATAACAAAATCAAATAAATTCAAATATGTACAAGGTCTCATGCAAAATTTGGGTAAGATTATTCTAAGGAAAGGGGTTGCGCAACGCACCTGAAGTTTGTATGGAATTATGAAGATTTCGTTCGGCATGATAAAAAAAACTGTTTTTCGTCAGTAATTTAGGTCTTTATCAACCAATTTTTCTTTTAATTTGAGTATTACAAAGCTTTGATTATGACAATATTTCATCGGAGAAACGCGTTTCGATTAGAGTTATCATAAAACAGCTATAACGTTCAAAATTGGCGTCGATTAACGATTATTCAGGTATTTTTTGTATTTTACCCATCAGAAGCAAACTTTTGAAACTCAAAAAACTTTTTAACTAAACCATTGTCGAAATGGGATATTGAGATAAACTATTTGTCATAGTGAAAGTTTTGTGAATGACTATAATTAAAACAAATCAGCCGATAGGGACTTCAGAAATTGGTGCTTAACTTGGTTTTCATGTCCTTCAAAACCCAATTTCTCATAATGCCATACAAATTTTAGGCTCATTGTGCCCTCTATTTCCGTGGGCCAATCCCCAAATTTGACACTGGGCTTTGTGTTAGGCCTAGGATCTATTTAAGCTTGCAACTTATGAGATTTTAATTAGATGGCTGATTTAGGCACTCTAGTGTCGATTAACTATCTTTGAAAAGATCGAAGGCTTTGAAATTATCATTTATTTTTCCTTTCCTTTGCAATAAAAGATTAAAAAGATTCAGAAACACATTTCAACGCTTTTACGAATAAATATTTCCTAGTTTTAGTTTTGTCCTAAATAATATTCACATGATCGCACAAAAAAACTTTCAATAAAATTGATGTGAGCAGTGTTGCAAACCTTATCTGCTTATATGGGCCTTTGAGATTTAATTCCTTTTAATTTTTGGGAATAAATGGTTCGATTTCATCACCAAATCACATTATTTATTAAGTTTTTAAGCATTTTAAGTAAATTAAGTATTCATTTTAAGATTTTACTTTGATTTATTTCATGTAGCTAACCATAAAATTTCGTGACGTCACAACGCTTTGCAAAACCCTGCTTAAAAAAAATGGTGCGTTGTGACGTCACGAAACTGAATCGCTCTAAAATGAATTGAAATCAAAATTTGAAAAAATCAAAAACAGGGATTTGTTGATTGTAATGAATCAATACTTTCCTGAAATTTTCATAAAATTTGATCAAATAGAAGAGCAGAAAAATGCGGCGTTGTAAAAAAAACTGAAAAGTGTAAAAAGAGGCGCGTTGTGACGTCACGATTCCTTTTGCATATATTTTGTTAACTTTGTTCTATACAAATACTTTTGGTTTCAAATTGTAGAAAATTAAATTTTGACCTTATAATGTACAATTTTTACCAATGTGCGATATGACCTGTAAAACTTACATACAATATACCAAAAAATTGTTTTGCAAACGTTGTGACGTCACGCTGGAATGGGTCATATACATATTTTAAACAAAATTTTCATGAAATTGGAAATGCAGAAGATCATCCGCAACCATTGCATTTTTCCGTGCATGAATGCATGCATGCATAACTCACTGAACCATAGAAAGAGTAGGTGGTAAGTTTGTCACCATCGAGATTTGATCTCATGATCGTTAGCCTAGAAGACTTCATAGTCAAGTCATTTTGGCAATTAAGGCATTGAAAATTCTGACCGAAAAACATTGATTTCTTTTATTTTTCAAAATAAGAAGCTTGTTCATGACTGCTAACCTCATTTCAGCAAGGTTACCTCAACCCATCGCGACCCTTCGTGCCCATCACATCGTACAATAACGATGTATCTTACGATGGTAGCTATGCTTATAGTTACACTACTGGAGATGGACAACAACAACAGGCTCAAGGATATCTGAAGAATCCCGGCTTAAAGGACCTGGAAGCACAAGCCGTCCAGGGATCCTACTCGTACACATCACCCGAGGGGCAACAGATAACGGTCACATACATCGCTGATGAAAATGGTAAAATACCTTAGGTTTGTTATCAATATTTTAAGAAAATTTATTCTATTCCGCAGGATTCCGAGCGGAAGGAGCACATCTACCTACACCCCCACCCATACCGGAAGCGATACAAAAATCCCTTGCACTGATAGCTGCCACTCAGCCAGTATCGCAAAAGTTTAGCCAAGCCTACAGTCAACAACCGTTTGGGACCCAGCAAAATTCTTACAACCGCTACGGCTGATGAATGAACCCTAATCTGATGGTAAGACCTTGAACCGGTGAAGTTAATTGCAGGTAAATACGCAGCCCTCCTAAGGTGCAAATGTCTTCACTCGAATGGAAACTATTTGCACTTGTACTTCTAGAACACGAAAAAAAAACGGTACCCACAAAACGGAAAGTTGTTCGAATGTCAGATGCACTATGCTGCCTCTTCAATCGGAGATGTGATCTCCGCAGATGAAACAAGCTATTAATATGCTAATCGAATTGTCAGTCGAAATTCTATGTTTCGTACCCTTTCGGCTATATGTGTATCTGTACCTCGATCGATGCTTGTGAATGGAACTGTGTTTAAAGATCGTGCCGCGTCATGTTCCACGTCAAATTAGTCAATTTCATTACAGAACAATGTAACTGTTTGTTTTGTGCATTTGTACCGTTGATGAGTGCTTCCGTTTTGATCTGTTGGAACACGAGCCGAGATTGAGGCCTGTCGAATTTTGATTCCTAGTGCCAGGAGGGACAGTTTGTTCAGCTTTTAATTCATTCACCGGATAGTTGAATCCGATGGATCTGAATGAAGACATTGATAAGGTCAGGAGCACCATTTTTATTCGTTATGGGACTGTTATGTGAGCATATTTGAGACCTTTTTCAAATCTACTCGCATAACAGTCCCACACAGAATATGTTTTGCTCACCAAGCTACTTCCTGAGACTTAAATTTGATCATTTCAGAACTTCTAAACGCAGTTATCAGACAAACAAACATATTTTTGGAATATATCGTGAATTCCTCAATGGAAGTTCAATCTTTTTAGGATTTTGATTGCATCTGATAAGGCCGGAAAAAATTTCAAATCCTTCTTTTGTCACTCGGAGTTGGAACATCGCGAGGGGGGGGACAATAAAAAATAATGCGAAAAACAAATAAATTGGAACAAATTGTACGAAAACTTGTATGCAACCAAATTGCATACTATATGATTGCATAAAACCTATAAATCATGTATTTTTTTATATCGAAAAATTCAATAAAAACAAGAATACAAGATGTGAATTAACTTCCATCTTCCAAAATTTGGTTCTTGGTCTTGTAATCTTTCGGATATTTGAATTTTTAATTGAAATTTACTTAAAATACTTCAAACTTTATTTATTTCCCCCTTCGGGATTTTGGGAATTTCGAAGGGGAGGGTGACAAAAGAAAAAATTGATATTTGTTCCAGCCTAAATAGTTTTTCGCTGAGGAAGACATTCCTTCCTTCTTACTGGTTTGCCTTAGAAAACTAGTGTGCATAATTCGACATCAAATGAATTGAATCTTTATTAAATGATTCAAAGCAATAAAACAAAGACTATTTCGCTGAAAGAAACATTGAAAAGTAACTAAATCCGTGGTATTTCACATATAGGACTGTTATGAGGGTATATTTCATATGAGACAACAACGAGTTGATATTTTTCACGAAATTTATAGAACAAAATCTCTTTTTTTTACTGTTTTTTATTGAAGCCCTTTGTTCAAAATTACGAACTGTCAGGTTAGATGAAAAATGGCGAAAATTCATATGGGACTGTTATGCGAGTAGGGGCAGTCTAGCTGTACGAAATTAATAGCGCCCAGGGATATAGAGGTAAAAATTTGAAGTCTTAAGCAAAATTGTTAAGTTTTACATATAGCGTATTATAGTAAAAAAGTTTTGCCAAGGGGTCAACCGATAACGAGATAAAAATGCTAACTTTGATGTCTTCGACATAGTTGTTTATTTGATTAAAATACATAAATTTGTCGAATATGTTGAAGTCCTTTTATATCACCCTCAGGAGTTACAGTCAATGTTAAAAAATAACCTTGAAAAAACAGCTTTTTCAATCTGACACATTGTATAATGGATAAAATGGTTCGCTGTTTTCGAAACTAAGTAGATACAAGCCAAGATCTAGAATTGTCTCATACATAATGATGATTTTAGAAGTTACTGACGCTCTATAGTAACAATTTATCCAGTGTATTTTATTGGCAATTTAAGAAGGATCCTCTATCATTTTACATTTTTGCAACACCAGCTTTTTTGTGATTATTTTTCACGACAAGTGGAACCATTTTCATTTAAAATAAATGGGGAAAGCGGTGGAACTAACAGAGTTTAGAATTTTTGAAAATACTCTTTTTTCTATCAAAATTAACTATTTTAAACCGAAAAACCGTTGAAAATATTGAATGTATTGATTAAGTGTTGCTTTTTTTTTAATATATTTTGAATTATTAAACTAAATTGAAATATAATTTTTCAAATATTTTAACCCTCCAAAGCCGTTCGGGTCAATATGACCCGAAGCGCACATTTCAAACATCTTTATCATCATTCCAATATACTAATGAACTGGTAATTTTGACAGACCAAGTATGTTTTATGAAAATAGTGATCAAATCAACGCCATAAAATTAAAATTTGAGTTTTGAAAATCGGTTCATTGGGTAATGAAATACAGCTAAGCAAAGCCAAAATTGGATGTCGTTTTTTTAAAGTAAGATTTTTTTCTACCGGAAGATTAGTCATAGCGGTCAACACTTTCATTGGACCCCAACATATCAATACAATGTCGGATAGATGGATTCTTGAAGATTTCAAACATTAATAAATCAGTAAAATACAGAAAAGCTGTCAGAAGTTATGAGTATTTTAAAAATAAAATTGATTTTTCGGACTTTTTACTTTCTGGACCAGTTTCTGATGATCTGGTAATACTTATCAACTTTATTTTGAAATGTTGAGTAATTAGAATAAATTACCTAGACAATGAATATAATATCATCAAAATCGGTTAACATTTGCAGCCAGGAGAACGAAATTAAACTACAGTTCAAATTTCCCCGAAACGGATTTTTAGCGAACGGCTTTGGAAGGTTAAACTCCAAACATTAATGGAACTAATGTGTCAAATTGATAGAGCTCTAAATTAGTATTTAATAGCAGATACTGGCAAACTGAATCTTTTATTCATTTAACTGATATCGAGTTCTAATTAAGTGCTCTGCTAATTTTGACACATTATTTTTTTAATATGAAGGATTAAGCACCGTAATTTATATTTGTGGATGTAATTTATCGGCCTAGCGGTGAAAAGTGATGTCCTTTTTAGTAGGGACATCTAAAGATTATGAAGTTTTTATATAGGTGGATAGAAGGTTAGATGAAAATGAAAGATGTTGAAAATGAGCGGGTAAAATTTATTTAGAACATATCATCACATATCAAATTTTTGTTCCTCACGGGCCTACTACTATGAAGCGGTAGATACAAATAGAGTTGCATCTACCACCTCACATTAGTAGGCCAAGCGTGGTCTGCCCCACAAGGGAAAACTTGCAGTGCGGACGAACAAAAAAGATGATATGTGATCGCTCAGATATACTCCCTTTAACTCAGAAACGCATCTATCGATGTTTAGTCTTCTCAGTTTGTTATCATCGCGCTTCTGTTACATCCGGGGTTTGGATGCGAAACAGTACGGTCGATAGTCTGATAGTGACCTATCACCGATGCCATGATGTCGTGTTTTTTTATATCTTTTTGGCCAAAGTTATTTAATTTAATGAAGAATTAATCACCGTAATTTATATTTGTGGATGTAATTTATCGGCCTAGCGGTGAAAAGTGATGTCCTTTTTAGTAGCGACATCTAAAGATTATGAAGTTTTTACCGCTTCATAGTAGTAGGCCCGTGAGGAACAAAAATTTGATATGTGATGATATGCTTCTAAATAAATTCTACCCGCTCATTTTCAACATCTTTCATTTTCATCTAACCTTCTATCCACCTATATAAAAACTTCATAATCTTTAGATGTCCCTACTAAAAAGGACATCACTTTTCACCGCTAGGCCGATAAATTACATCCACATTTATATTAATATTTTTGTGTTTAAACATTTGAAAAGTTGAATTTTAACTTATACCGTATTCGTTTTCACCACCCGAAAGTGTTGCACCATCAACGCTGAAAACGAGCATGAATCGAGTTTTGCCCTCACCTTTGTTGGTGTGCGTGAAATCGGCAGTGTCAACAGAAAATATCAAGCTCTCAAAAATCCATTGCAGCTGGTATTTGTTTTCGTTTAATTTCGAAAATTTAAATCAAATTTACGTTAGTTGATCATTGTCTTGCAAATAATATAAAAAATTTAGCATGAATTTATGTATTAGGTTCTATGTCAAATTGTGAAAATTTCAGATTTATTTTATTAGAGGCTTGCTTGGTAGATTCGCCTCTGGCCCTGATGATAATAACTGCAATACCGGCTGATTCTGGGCGGTCTATGTTTGTTGCTGCTGGACTGCAGTTACCCCAGCTTGGTGGTTCCGATATTTTGTCTTGAGAGTAGCGTTTATTCCTCGCAAATCTCATCTTCTTCGTTCAAGTATTTCCGTTACAGATTACAAAAAATAATCCAAAACGGTGAGTTTGGATCGCGGAAAAGTTTGATAACATACCGAAACGAACAAAATTCAAGCATCCCGTATAAAAAAAAAAGAAATTCAAGCCCCCAATGCGGGTGCAGTCTCCAGCTGCCTTTTTTGAAGAGCAACGGGTTGGAATCCGGAACTTGACGCAACCGAGCATCGTCACCCTAAATTAAGCACAATTCTTTCACGATTTTCACACACTCGGGGGCTTCAATGCTCGAAGCTGGCTTGTAGCAGAGTAGCTTCGAAGCAGCTTAACGCTTCTTACTGCGCGAGCCAACTGTTTGGACGATTCCTGCAGATCTTTGGGTTGCACTTTTTACACTCGGATTTGCTGCTCTTCTTCGGCATCTCCTGGAACCGATTGCAGCAAGCCTTCTGGGCACATTTCTTCTTGGGAGCGTCCGATCCGCATCCTCCATTTTTGCTTGAATATGAAAACGAGTGACTCTTGGTAGCTTACCGGCTGTCTCCAGTTGCTTGAGGGCCGAGATTCGTTTGTTTGCTTTAGAACGTTTTCTCCGGGTAAAATTCTCCGCCTCTGCTGGAAACGGCACTGGTATTGAATCCGGAACAAGTTTCCGTAAATTAAGGAAAAAAAAACAATGTGGAAATAGCTAGAATGCAATTTTTGCGGTATAGAAATAAACAAGACCAGCTGATATTTGTTTACATCGGGAAGCAAGTCCTGTCAAAATTCATGATAGTATTGGTGAGAGCGCCAGCAACACCGAATATTTTCAGAGTGTTCCACTGTCCACTTTATGGTGCACTACCAGTGGACTACTCATCGTGAAAACGGGCATGAAAACAGCAAAAAGTGCACTACCGGTAGTGCCCCGGTGCACCACCAAGCGAAAACGAATTCTCTATTAGTAGGGGAGAATTAGGATACTTGATCCCTGGGGATACTTGATTCCTTAGCTATATCTCCAAACTGGAATGTCGTACAAAGATCAAATGTTCTAGAAAAATGTGCCAAATGGAACAAAACAGCAATGGTTGAAGCTCAAAAATTTTTAACAAAATAAGTTTATGGGTTATTGAACTTTGTTTGAAAAATTTCACAAAATGTGACTTGAAGATCTTTTTTCATCATTTTAAAATGTTCCTAACATGGAAATATCATAACAAAAATATTTGTTCCAATACATCAATCTTTCGAGTGTAAAATGAACTTCAAAATTCAATATTTTCAAAGCGATGGAAAACTCCCAACTTTTTTCAGAAAAAGTTTTCTAAAATGTTGATTTTGGGTACAATTGATCCCTAGTATATGGGTACAAATGATCCCGGTATATTCTTCTTCTCAATGGATCGTGGTCATTGCTGATTACGAGATTACTAATATTTATCCAATTGCTAATATTCATTCATCAATTATCTGAAGAAAAGGGCTAAAATAATTGATTTTCTCTAGTTTATAAAAATTTGCGCCCGTAAGTTTGCAATATCATAAGGGTTGAGAATAAGCTATAGAATTTTTTTTCTGACAATTATAGTTTGTGAAATGAGAACAAACATGACCAAAATAGCCAATTAACATTCTATCTTGGGGTTTTGTTTGATTTTTTCCATGGATTAGAGCTTCCTGAATAAAGGATCAAGTCTCCCTTAACTTCAAAAATATCGCAATTTTTTTACTCCCACGAAAATGCTTCTAGTTCATCAACGGGTTCAAGTATCGTTCTAATTTTAGGAGCATAAAAAGTTGAGAATGTAAAAGAGTGCAAGTTGCTAAATTTTTCCAAAAAGGTATGGTGAAAATAAGAAAAGGGGATCAAGTATCCCCACTCTCCCCTATACTAAGGCTGGAACAAATATCAATTTCTTCTTTTGTCACCCTCCCCCCTTCGAAATTTCCAGACAACCCGAAGGAGGGAATGAATAAAGTTTGAAGTATTTTATGTAAATTTCGAAAAAAAATCAGATATCCGAAAGATCACAAGAAAAAAAATAAAATTTTGAAAGATAAGTGTGATTTTATAGATTTTTTCGATAAAACATTATTTGATTAATAGGTTTTGAGCAATGATTTTGTATGCAAGATTGTTGCATACAAGCTTCCGTACAATTTTTCAATTTTTTATTTCAATATAAATTTAAGATGATTATTATTATAATTGTGTTTCTTAAAGACACCTTTTATAAAATTGGTAATGTTTATTGATTTTTGTTAAGTAAAACATAAAAAAGACGCAATTTGACATGACTTTTGAATTAAATTATTGGGAAAAGCATCAAAGAAAACCGTCACAGAATATTCGAGTATAATCACAAAAAGTCAGAATATTTTTTCGTCAAAACACAAAATTTTTCGGCAACCTTGGATAGAACTTTAGCATATTTGTCAAATTTATGTATTTGAATCAGATAAACAACTTCGTCCAAGACATCAAAGTCCTAATTTGAATTGAAAAAAAGTTAGCATATTTATCCCGCTTTCCCGGTGCTTTTATACTAAGGTTGCCAGAATTGTTTCAGCCCGTATCCGGGAGACAAACCGGGCAAATATTAAATAAAAACACCCAAATCAATGCAAATCCGAGCATAACATTTCTAAACTGATGACCAAAAATCCGGGCAATATCCGAGCAAATTTAGTCAAAACCCATAACTTACCCAACAAAAAAACAAGATTAAAAAAAATATTTTTCCTGAAATTTTATAAACAGATTTTAAATTGTATTTTAGGCTTCCAAAAACCTTTCATGATTATTTTTGAAAAACCTACTCAAATAATTTAGTTTTGGAGGCATACATAAAAAAAAATTAAAACAAAATTTGTTTTTTTGTTGTTTAAATTGCCAAATAAAGTGAAAAAATCCCAGCTAAATCCGGGCTTTTTGCAATAAAATCCGGACAATCGGGACGGGCCGGACTGTTCCCAAATTTAGTATCAAATATCCGGGCAAACCCGGATAAAACCGGGCAATCTGGCAACCTTATTTTATACTATAATAAGCTCCATGTAATACAGAAATATTTTGAAGACATCAATTGTTTCTCTCTTGCAGAGATGCCAGGTGTCCTGATAAATAAGGATTTGTACTGATTTTCGAAAGACCGTCCTGATTTCTTACATTGTCCTAAATAAATAATAAATAAATAGTAAATAAATAAATAAATAAATGTTTCTCTGATTTTTGTATTTTAAAGTTATAATAATGTTCGGTTAGTTGGTATCTTATTCCAATAATACGAAAGAAAAACAATTAACATTTTTTTATACAGATTCTGTAGGCACGAGTATTAAAGTTGAATATATTTTAACAAATCTGTTAAAAATCTGGTTTGAATTTTTAAATTTTTTTAACTTTATACATCAATCAAATTTTTTCTTGCCATGTGTCAATAGCGGATTTCCCTCAAACTGCATTTATTAGATATGTTGATCTTGGTTCACCCTGAAATGCTTGGATCGATTGCAATCGATTTCGACAGTTCTTTCTTATAGATTTGAATTTTGGGTTTCACACGTCGACGTCTCTTACATGCAGATTCACTGATCATGAACACGATTCGAGAGATTTAAATAAACTCCTATTCTCAGTAAAGCGACGAACGTTGTTTCTTGATTTTGAATTTGTTTTCTATTTTTTTTTTCAGACTGAGCCAGAAGGATAGGAATTTCGGAGGACCACTTCAGCGAGCATTTCAACTCCTATGGATGTCGACGAGAATTAGTATGTTTTAAATAAATTGAGTTAGTTGGTGATTTCCGTAAAATATAAAGGAAATTATTTGTTTAAACTATTATTAACATTCGAAAAGTCTATGAATGCATCATTTTGTACATATTCTGTTCATAGATTTTTTGTTGAATACATTTATAAGGAATTATGTAAACGCTGAGCAACTGTGAATAAATATATTCACCATGATTTGTGTTCGTTTCATTTGAAGAATCACAATGGGTTATAATGTAAGAGTATAGTTTTTATCAATTTTCTCTCTTATAAAACATTGAATATTATGTAGCTCTCGTAATACCCTAAGTACATATGTGACTTGGAAGAAATCAGGATATAAAAGAGTTTACCTACTGCATAGTTTTCTCAAAAAATCATATGAAAGTTTTTTTTTTAAGTTTGTGAAGTTAGTCAGAGTGTGAAATTTTATTTACAAAGACCGCATCTCAAATGAAATATAATCAGAATATTACTGATAAAAATACTAAAAATTTTAAATTACTGCGAAAATTTACAAAAAATAGATTGAATAACCGTAAAACGGGGTAAAATTAATCACTTTTTTCAATATTTTCGATTGTTTTTTTCTGTTCAGGGGAATGTGGCATGTTTCAAATTTTTAAAACCAGTACTGGACTCTTATGAACGTAAAACATTGTTGCAAAAATTTATTAGACTTCTTGAAATTTGATTTAAAAATCGATTTTGTCTTATTTTAGAAGTTAATGCTTTGGGGTTACATGGATCAGTTTCTTCTAGTTCTAATTGACGGTTTAATGAGTGTTCTTGATCATAAAGGATACAAAACACCTCCATAATACTTACAAATGTTAGTTTATCTATTGCTACGGCAGTTCGGGACATACTGAAATGAAACAAAACACTTTTGGTGGCTCAAAATGCTAAATTTGAGACTTTTGGTTCAGTGAATTCTGATATACACAATGCTGCATTTCAGTGATTCTTGGTTTAGATTTTTTCGCGGTCCAAAACAGACAACATTGCGGTCCTTAATGTGTTAAGGCCGAACAATAATTAAAATCCAAAGATGGACAATGCTAACAATTAAGAGGCTAAATTGTTTAATATTATTTATACCATTTTATCTACAAAAAAATAATGAAATTTTGCATTCAGTCAATTCACTAGGACCTCGCACTATTCCCCTTCAATTTTTTCCTTCAAATTAAACCATTTCATAGGGTTTCAAGCCTTTTGTTCTAGACTGGCTAACTCCGTCCCTATTTTATTAAATATCAAAAATAAACCTCAAAATACAGTTAAAACTACACCAAAACTATACAATTTACTAAGGAAAATAGTTGAACTCTCACAGAAATTAACCTGTTACTTTTATACGCTTTGATTTCCCAATTCTAAATTCCACTTATAGGTTTTTAAACGTTGAAAAGGTTTTGAGATATTTTAACTTTAGACTTAGTAATTGATGGGTGGAAAAAATTCATGTTGATCAATGTTACCCCGGTTTACGGAACATATACATTGTTAATTACATGTTTTCAAAACCTGTGAAAGACGGCGAGACTAAATTATCTAAAATCAATTAATGATATAAGCATTATCCTCAGGTATGCCAAAGTAAGATTCACAAGAGGTTTAACAAGACACGTTACTTTCTAAAATGCATTGCCTACCCAACAGGCGTTTAACCCGGTGCTATAAAATATATTTCATTCTGCTTTTATGTTTTGCGACCAGATAAAGCTTGATCGTACGAATTCACTTCAGTCTACTTTTTCTTCATATTCACTTCCACACTTATGAATTACCTGTTCGTTTTTTCATAAAACACACATATTTTGTTAAAGTCAGATTAATTGGCAGGGCTTTGACAAGACCGAACAGAATTCTATCAGCTTTTATTTAGGAGAAAATAGACTGTTTTCACCAACATTGTAATATCTCAAATAAAGCAACAGGATATCGAATTTATCGAAAATAAATCAATAAAAAAGCTTACTTATACAATGTTTGAAATATTCTACAAGGTGTATCAAAAGGTTCATCACTACTTTCTATGAATGTAAATCATTTGGTTTTCAAACTTCCCAGAAATATTTTAACGAATAATATTGTGATATTCTTACCAATTTAGTGTATAATTTCTATCGGTGTGATTCAAGTTTATTTTTCAAGCTTTCAACGCTGTTTTGTTATTTTATTCGAACATAACGGCAGGCGGATTTAAATTCGAAAAGCAGAAGCGATCTTTCGTTTTAAAGTTTTGCTGTTTGAGACTAATTTTTTTTAAAGAAATTCTTGATTTAGAAAACCTCAATGTGATAAAATTAACTAGTTCAACCAGAATAAACGTCCAGTTGCAATATTTTTTTATAAGGATTGGATTGGAGCAAGGAAGAGTTGATAACGATATATTCAAAATCGTTTGCTTTCCGGGGTATTTATTTAATTTCTATCTTATTTTTAAATCAGTACTTGTTAAGCTTTTGACTTAATTTCTTGTTTAAATAATATGAAGAAGAAGAGCCTTTTTTTAATCAGGAGGTGAAAGTAAAAAACTAAAAAAATTACACTTAAGTTGAGATTTTTTTTTGTAAAAAATTGCATGCTCAAGTCTGACTTTAAGATTTGCCTAGATTTTTATTTTCAGAGATGAGAAGACTTTTTCAAAATTT
Source organism: Uranotaenia lowii (assembly GCF_029784155.1). Taxonomy (NCBI): domain Eukaryota; kingdom Metazoa; phylum Arthropoda; class Insecta; order Diptera; family Culicidae; genus Uranotaenia; species Uranotaenia lowii. Next base: position 84,121,842 of record NC_073692.1, on the reverse strand, counting down.
ATAAATTATGAGGAAAAATGACTTTAATGGGTTAAATTCCTATAAAAAAAGATGCAATTTATATTGTATTTTCACATCAGTACTGGATATTTTTTGACTAAATTTCTTGTTTAAATAATATGGAGAAGAAGAGCTTTTTTTTAACATAGGGTGAAAGTAAAAAACAAAAAAATATAAACTAAAAGTGATATTTTTTTTTGTAAGAATTCGCATGCTCAAGTCTGACATTAAGATTAATCCTAGAATTTTATTTTCAGAGACAAGAAGACTTTTTGGTAGTTTATAAATTACAAGGAAAAATGACCCTGATGGGTAAAATTCCTATAAAAAAGAAAATGGACTATTTACGAAAGAAAGTGGACACAGGCTATTAAATATGCTGAAGTAAGTCCAGCTACAGTTGTAAAAATTATGAAAAAAGGTTAAAAATATTGGATTAAAGCTGGCAAAGGTGGAGTGAACCAATCGCAGTCGTTGGACAAATAAATTCTGCACAAATGATGTGCGACAAAATATTTTTTTCAGAAATGTATTAAAATTTTGAAGGATGTGAAGTTTTCGGCTTTTCTAATAATTAAGGTGTTTGCAGAAATTTAGTTTCTTGTAGATTCAAAAAGAGATCAGGTAATAGAAATAAAGAGGAAGCTACCATTAGCTTCTTAAATTCTAGAAATACGTATTTTTTTTTCTAAGAAATTACCAAAAAAAAATTGCTCATCGTCATTCCAATAGAAATATTTTTAATTTTTTTTCGTATTTGTATTTGTTTATACGAGTTCTTTCAAAATACAACATTGTAAAAAAATGTGGTAGTTAGAGAACAATGAAACTTTAACCGAATTTGACACTAGTTGGCAATCTAGTTTGAAATTTTTGAACGTTGGTACTAAAAGGATATGTCATCAGACCTAAAATGCATTTAAGAAAAAAAAATGTGAACATAAATGGTACAAAATTGTATTTACGACTTGAAGCGCTTTGAATTTTTACATTGGTTTCAAAACACAAAGAGACTTTCTGGAAAAATTAAACTAACATATTTTATTCTGGCTCATTTTTATTAACATATTTATTTAAATAAACATTAACAATGCAATAACAACACTCTTATTGCATTTGCCCAATTTGTAATCTCATCATTTTACAACTCATACCATTTATCGACTGAACCAAGAAAAAAGTGAATTTTATCGAAAAATACCGAAATTCATCAAAATGGCTCAAACTGCGACATATTGAAAAACACTGGCCTTTAATCGATATACGCCTTGAAAAACATGATACTTAAGTCAACACCATGGAAAACTCGAATGAATTTAGTCAGAAATGGCACTTAAGGTCACAGTATAAAAATTATGCTAAATTTTGCAAAAACTTTTTTTTTTTTAATTTTTAAGAACGCTCTAAATCATACATCTGTTGAAATCTACACTTTTTCACCATATTTCAGATAAGTTTTTGATTTTTATCAAAATCTTAACTTTTACGTACCTTAAAATAGTATTGAAATTATAATTTTTTTTCTTTTTTATAAGCTGTTTTATACACTGCTTTTGTAACTTCCGCCTAAATAGTGTTTTTGCTTTAATTTACACGTTATATTTCTACAAACTTAGTACGCATACTGTTTCTTTGAATCATAAAAAAATGCTAGGTTTTTACAAGTTTTGAATGATTACCCTTCTGTATTTTGAGACACTCAATTTTTTATTTTGAATTTATTTTTTAGCAGCCCATCACACTTCTCTACACCAAAAGGCTCATTTGAACCTTCTTGTAATGGACGTTACTGCACATCACGTCTGGCAGCTTGGAAAAAGTAGTCCTAAATCCAGGAAGATATTTTTTTCGAGTATACAGAGAACATAAAAAAACCATCCAGAATTCAAGACCACTAAGAACAGACCGCTTCACAGGTCTGTTTGACAATTTGTTCTTCCTGTTAAAAAAAAATCATTACGAAAATGTTACGGGAACAGAGTAAAAAGCTAAGTGGGTGACGAAAACGAATCTTAACAGACATCTTATTTTTTTCAAAATTGTCAAAAACACTTATACAAGTAGGCTAGTTTTCTTTAATATTTGAACCTAGGTATTGGCGATTTGCAGCAAAACTATTTGACATGCAGCGCCAACTACTTCTCATTTACAGAACTAACAAAAGGGTTATGATATCTGATTTTTAACACATGAGTGAATACAAATCGTTTTCAAAATTGTGATTTTTTAGAAAACTATTAAGTTCCGGATAAAAATAATTGTTGTACTGCATAAGAAATCTTAAAATTAGAAGCTTTTTATGTTTTTCTTTCACGCAGAAAAAAAATTTTCACGTTCTTTTTATCAAAAATCTCTTTTTAGATTTGAATTATGAATAAAGTTGTTGACCTGATGTTATGAATCAATCAACTTTATTTATGTAGGTTCCGAAGATTAGAATGTAGGCAACAGAAGCAGTCATAACAGGTTGAAAATTGACCCACAAATTAATACAAGAAGTAAGGAAAAAAGGGATTTGGTTTACTTTAAAGGGAATTCATATAAAATATGAACATAATTAATATCTTGTAATCACAGAGTTGCTATATTCTGAACTTTGATTTTATTAAATATAAAAAATCTTCGAAAATTTTACAAAAAATTTCCGCAAAACAAAAATGTGCATCACGTTTTCAAAGCTAGTTGTCTAGAGAAAAAAGAGTTCAATAGAGAAAAGTTTTTCGACCTGCTCCTCTGCAAACCTCAGACATCCACACAACTACTTCCTCTTTCGACATTCTGTTTTATTCTAGTTAGGTTGACGAATTGGATCACGAGTTTGACCGGAACGATATTTGCTTTCTAGTGAGAACTCGATACTATGGATAAAAAATTTGAATTAATTCTACAACACTTGATGAAAATATTATCTTTTTTTTTTTTTAATTTGTCCATGCATGAATCAAAATGTTCTGAGTGGATTTCAGGGTAGATGTTATCCTTATCGACTTCAATTTAAATAATTTCTGACTTTCCATTTTTTCAGTTTCGGTCTTGTTTTGCGCGTGCAATCGTCAGCTTTCCATTACAAACGAAACGTTCTTTTTCATCTTCATTTCAATAGTGTATTTTTCCAAAGGCCGTATCCCAGATTAGCTTTCAATGCTGATGCAAGTTTCCACAAGATATTTCCTTCCGGGAACTAGAAAGTATCAGAGATTGGATAGTAAAACCATGAGGGATTAGGTAAATCAATTTTTCTTACCTTATTCTCTAATCTTTTCTTATCAAACATTTCTTTAAATAGCAAAATTTTCAAATTTTCGGGTTTGTTTTGAAAAAATACTATGCGATATGACGTTTGAATCCATTCATCCATTCATCCATCATCATTTTGATCTCAGTGCCATCTTAGAGTCGTTTTGAGCTGCAAATCGCCAATAGATAATTTCAAAAATAAAAAAGTAAAGAATGTTTTTCAGTAATCATAGAACGATCCCTGAAAACAAAAAAAAAATTTAAAATTATTCAATAAAAAAAAAGAAAACAAAAACCTTGACTATCAAAAACTTATCATTAAATCTTAAACACGATGTATGTGGAGTGAACACATAAAACCACTTTTCGCTGTCACGGCAATTAGCGTAAACAAATTTTACGACCCCCAAGAAGATGCAACTGCGGACAATTCTGCCTCAGGATTGATGATAAATCTGACACTTCATTGAACAGACAATATAAACAATCAATAAACATTGAACCTTTTTTCTTTTCTTTATTTTAATAAAACTCAAGTTCATGCAGAAAATTATGGAGAATTCTGGGTTGAAGTTTTTAATGTAAAAAAATATTCTGGATTCGTACTGAAATCCCCGAAAAGTTTCAAATGAAATTTTTAAGAAAATTTTGAACTTCCATTTTTTTTTTGAATTTTGAAATACCATTCTTTTTTCTTTGTCAGGCTGTCCAATATTATCCGGGTTTGCTCGGATGTTTAACCCGGTTTTTTTTATAGATTTTTATAATTTATGCATCCAAAACGAACTTTTTTGAGCAAATTTTATAAAAATAATCATTAATGGTTTTGGGAAGCCAAAAATACCATTTAAAATCTGTCGATGAGTCTTGATGAAAAGCATTTCTGGGCTTTGACCAAATTCGCCCGGATATCTACTGGATTTCTGGTCGTCAATTTTTAAATCAAATGCCAGGATTTTTTCAAGTTTTTTTGTAAAATAGACCGGATTTGATCGGCCCGGATACGTGCTGAAAAACTTCTGGCTACCTGATTCTAGGTGCTATCCACAACAGTATACCAATAGTGCAAAATTGAAGACAATTTTGAAAAGTTCCTTCATGTTTACCCTTGATATTTGCGGATCGCTACCTCTACCTAGAGGGCAAACCGATATCAACCATATCGAGAATGGATGGCCCGAATGACAAGCCACTGCCAAAATAAAACGGATCGCTTGCAGGTTAATTGTCCATAATAATCATTTGGATGACACGGTTTTGGCAACACCACACCGTTTTGAAGTTCATCTTTTAGAGTGTCAAGATGACACTCTGCGCCAGAGCTAGTTCAGTGACAGTGTCATCGCGCTTTACAAATTGGCCAAACCTTCCTTGAATGGATAAAGATGCGCGGTGAAGGGACGACGATGATACCTCAAAACTAAACGAAAGTGCCGGTACTAATAAATTTCGATATTTAAATTGCTCGGTTCCAATCACTTTTTTCGGGTTGGTAAATTTTATCGACTTCGTCTATGAAGACGGGCTGCTCTTAGGGGTGATTATTCCTTTTATGTGTTTTAATGGCTGAACGTTTATCTGGTATCATCTTCGGTGATTTCATCCATCTCTAGGTGGGTTTCGAAAAGTTCTCTCTCAGTAGGCTGATTGAGTTAGTCGATCGTTCGTGACTTACAAGGTAGGCGATAAGTAGAATCGATGGCATGTGAGTTGAAGCAGCTGATTTTAACCGGTTGTGGTGACAATGTTTGAATGATGTTTTTTTTTCTTAATTCTAAACGTGTTGGCGTGCCACATGATCGGTGTAAGCTGTCAATTTTGCTTGTAACTTCACGCGATAACATCTTCTGTGATCAATTAAATGGAGGAGACCGGAACTAAATATCTTTTCACTCACTCAGTTTAGGTTAGGAGGATCAACTATGTAATTGTAAATGATTGCTTTGTAGGTACAATATTTGAAAATAAAAAAAAACTTTGTACATGTTCAATTCCATATTTATGCACTTCATGTATTAAAATAATTTGCAACTTTTTCCCTTCAGGAAAAAATGATGATGTTAATCTTCCAGATTGCTCTGATTGATCCTTGGATTGAGGTTGTGGAAAAATGTCCGGATTAAGTTCAGATTAGAAAACTACAAATCATCAACGCAAACTTGTCTTTGTCTTAAATTTTTGAAATGTACCTACTCATTCTGACGACAATTTGCAGCCAAAATGCAATCTTTGAACCGCAATAACTGTTTTGATAAAATTCTAATCGTGATGTGGTATTGAAGTGAAAAATAAGCCTTGATTTAAATTTTAATAAAATTAACAGAAATAAGCAAAAACACACTTGAGATTCAGTTCTACCCCTTCCCGTTGTCAGAATTAGCTCTATTTTGACATATGGCCTTCTGATGATTTCCTTAAATTATCTTAGCCTTTTTCGCAAATATCTCGATTTCCAAGAAGGTATTTGCAAGGTAAATAAAAAATATCCCAAATTGAGATTTGAAAAAGGATTAAATCGTAAATAGCTCTTCACAGGATCATACGAAAAACATACTTTTTCCAGAAAGTTTTAGTGCAAAAATCTGCATCTTTTGATGAGATTTGTATGAAAAAAAATTCACGCTGGGTACACTTTTTGGTAAGTTGAAAATAAAATTTATATACCTTGAAATTTTTTTTTTAGAAAATTGTTTGCCAATTTGTAGATGTAGTTTATCGGCCTAGCGGTGAAAAGTGATGTCCTTTTTAGTAGGGACATCTAAAGATTATGAAGTTTTTTATATAGGTGCATAGAAGGTTAGATGAAAATGAAAGATGTTGATAATGAGCGGGTAGAATTTATTTAGAAGCATATCATCACATATCAAATTTTTGTTCCTCACGAGCCTACTACTATGAAGCGGTAGATACAGATAGAGTTGCATCTACCACCACACATTAGTAGGCCAAGCGTGGTCCGCCCCACAAGGGAAAACTTGCAGTGCGGACGAACAAAAAGATGATATGTGATCGCTCAGATATCTGATAGGTCACTATCAGACTATCGACCGTACTGTTTCGCATCCAAACCCCTGATGTAACAGAAGCGCGATGATAACAAACTGAGAAGACTGTACATCGATAGATGCGTTTCTGAGTTAAAGGGAGTATATCTATAATTATTGACTGTTGGCGCCATCAAATCAAAAATAAAAGTGGGAGCATTTTGAGATAATCACAATTTAAGTTTTAAAATGCAAAATTTTCTAGTTTAGCAACACTGCCGAAAATTTTCTATCAATTCATTTGAAAGCTTATAACATATTCTTTATAGGGATGGTCTTATCTTCTCTGTAGCTCCTACCGTTTTTGAGATATTAAAAAACAAAAACAGTTTTTTTGGCAAAAATTGCCAAATTTTCAAAAAAGGGTGGGCTGCCATTTGAGGAAGGGTGGTCCGATTCCCCCAAAACTTTGGATTTTTCTTATTAACGTTATTATAAGTCACCCTACTGATTTTGAGCGAAATCGAAGAGGGTCGTTGCATTTTCATGGTCACTTGGTATGGAATGACCCATATAAAGCTTAGTTCTTTTAGAAATGGGACACTTTCTTTTGCTAATAGCTCGTTTACCAGTAATCGGACATTCAAAAATTTGACAGCATTTTGTTGCCTGTCAAAATTACTATCCGACCTATTTTTTTTTCAAAATTTAAAATTTACGCGTTTTTGAGATATTTACGATGCAAGAGAAAAAGGAAAAAATAATTTTGCACAGTTTCATTCAAAATCCATCATTATCAAATTGATAGCCGACAAAACCGTTGATCATTCAAAGAACTACTGTGTGTGAGTGGTGGAAAAGTAAGGAAATACTGTCAAAAATGTCCACAAAATTCAAATCAACCATTGGGGTGAAGGATATGATCGGCAACTTCGGCTTAGGGTCATCAGGGAAGTCAAGTCTCATACCAGCATTTTTAATTTTCAATAAGCGAAAAATTAAGGGTAGATCTCTGAAATTTCCAAAAAAATATTTCTCCGATAATCTGTGTGTTGCGTCTTAATGAGACATTCAAACCTAACCAAAAACACAAATTTTATACCAGATCCACAGCTCGTAAGCTGTATATCTGGTTCCGAGGCTATGGGACAGATGATTTCTGATGAACGACAAAACTTATGAAATACCCTATTTTGAACAAATTCCAGCGTTTTAATCATATACCACTTCTGCTCGTGGCAAGGTCCCAAGTATATAAAAGTATGTATTTGCTTATTATTTTGTATAAAATATAATGATTTGCCAAAATTCTGCTCCTGTGGAGAAAACAACAATTTTCAAAACAAAAACTATGGTTTTCACTCTTTTCAAAAGCCTAAAAAGAGTAATCTTTTATGTACCCTTCGCAACCCACAATCTATACTAACCGATTATACTTTAAGTTCAATCTCCTCATGGTTTTATTTCGTTATTGCCAGATTTTGCCAGCAGAAATTCCAATGAAAACGCTCAAAAAGTGGCTCAAAAATAATCAAATTTGTTAATTTCGAAACAGCTGTAGACACTAAAATGGCCTCAATTTCTTTTAAAAGAGAAGTATTGGTCCGAAAAGTATCAGAAATTTAAGGAGGGGGATGTAGCCACCTAAAATACAGATTAGACGAAGTATTAGTTTGAAAAACTGATCGTTATCATGACTGAAAAAAGTATGCGCTGGCCGAAGGGAGGTACCAAGAATAAAGTAGAATTTATTCTTACAAAAAAACGATAAATATTTTTTTTTAAATTTTTTCATGAATTATCATAAGATTACCTTCATTTCCTTCATAAAAAGTTTTAAGATCAAACGAAAGGTTTTTGAGATACACGCATTCGTAACTGTCCCATTTCTAAAAGAACTAAGCTTTACAATCGAAAAATGAACTATGATGGTGCAACAGGTGCAAAAATAAAACTAATTGCTAAATAGTTTGCGCAACAAAATACAAATGAAGTTTTGCCTACACATATTCCCGTAGGCCCTCCCATTATTTTCATTTTATTTTTTTCTTCAAAGTTAAATCATTTGATAGGGTTCCTATCAGGGGTGTTATACTCCTCAAAAGCACAATGTGAGCTCAAGCTTTCTAGAACTGAGCGCACGGCGATAGAATATCTACTGCTCGCTCTCTTACTGCGCGCCGATAGTCGAATTTTCTGAGAGGTTTCTCACATTGATGAAAAACACAACCCAGTAAGCGCGTCCTCTCAAAAATCGACAGAGCATGCAAAAAATTGAGAATTAAGTCACCGAACTTAGAATAAAACGGTTAATTTCGGCGACACTCCAAGAACGCAAGAATTCTCATTCGGTTTGTCCTGCCGAGATACCTAGAGGCAACGAATACGAATGCGTACATGCGAAATCAGTTTGAATCGTACTCTCGTACGGTGTGGTCGTATTAATCTCCGTGTTTTTTATATGCGTGCTTTCAATCGTAGCAGTCGACCTCGCTCGCAGGCAGAAAGACACGCGTCTCGAAGAGAAACATACAAACACGATTCGGGTTGTTTTCGTGTGTTTCTCTGGAGGGCGTGTCTTAGATTATTTCGTGTCACTCACTCAAGGCACGCGTATGGTGTGTTCCTCTCTACCGATTAGATGATGCAAAATCGCAGGAGAGATCGTTACGATCCCTCTGTCGATTTGAGTTACCTCTCTGCCGATTAATGTTTACTGGGAATGAGCTGATCCACTCTGCTCAATGTGCTGCTCAATGTGAACTCTGGCTTTAGAAATTTGCCAAGCACTCTTCTTCGTTATATTTTTCCTTCTCATCAAAAGAAAATAAAAACGATCATCGTTCATTCAGTCCGGCACGAAGACACACCGGCTGCTTGCAAGGAAGTAAATAACTCATAAAAAAGCAACAGCAACAACACAAACGAAATTCGGTCGGGCTCGGCCTGCCGGCTGCCGAGCAGCGATGCCACGAAAATCTGTACCATCAGTGTATTTGATTCTGTTAAATTGGGACACGTATGGACGAAGATCAGACTCATTTATGATACAGATTTTTTTGTGGCAACGGTGTTCGGCAGCCGGCAAGCCGAGCCCGCCCAAATTTCAGCTGTGTTGTTGCTGTTGCTTGTATATTGAGAAAGAATTCGCTTTCGTTTGTTGAATTCAGCGTTGTAGTGGTATACTGGTACACATTGTGCAGCTCAATGAGATGAGGGCTACCTCTGCGTAGCTCAGTGATTTGCTTCGATGTGGCACATTGATGGACAGCTAGCTCAGGCACTTCTCGGTTTTGCTCTCTCAATGTGCTATGGAAAAAATGCACATTGAGCTCATTGTGTGAGCAAATGACACCCCTGGCAAATTTTAGCGATTTTGCCAGCTTTGCGTGCGAGTAGCTCGGATTTTCGCGATGCGTGAGCAAAATTTTGATACGCTGCTCCTCTTCCTTGGACGGCATTTTGACAACTGAAGGGTGAATTCCAAAACAAAATAAGAGCAACATTCTACACACATACACACCTTCAAAATGAGGGGTGTTCAGGTTTTTTGAATGCAAAATTGAAAGAAATACGTCAAGTTGAGTCCAGAAGGTGGTGAAGGCTGCTCGGATACGCTGGGCGGTACATGTTGCGAGAATGCCGGATGACTGTCCTGCAAAACAGGTGTTCGCTACGAATCCGGTAGGAACAAGACGAGCGGGAGCGCAACGAGCGAGATGGTTAGACCAAGTGGAGCGTGATCTGGCGAACGTGGGATGCCCGAGAAATTGGAGAACGGTTGCCATGGATCGAGTGAATTTTAGGAATTATGTTCGTCAAGTTATGTCGTGAGACGGAATACTATGTAAATAAAAATAAAATACGTCAAGTTGATATTGACCAAATTTTGACCGTATCACCCTTTAGGCTGAATGGGACATTTGGCCGAATGTTTGTTAGGCCGAATGGTCATCAAGCTGAATGGTCGTAAGGCCGAATGACCATTAGGCCAAAGAGTCGTAAGGCCGATTGGATGTTTTGTAATTTTTGTAATGAATGCTAAGCCAGCTTGAAGACTATCCGGCAAAGCATGCGTTTGGCTTTACGACCATGAGGCTCAATGACCATTCGGCCTTACATCCTTCCGGCTTTGCGTGCTTTCGGCCAAACAGCCTTCGACTGAATAACTGTTGGCTGAATAACTCATTCGGCCTAGTGACCTTTTCGGTCAAACGAACCTATTCGACCTATCGTCCATCTGCCGAATGACCTTCGGCCGAATGGCTTTCGGCCTCATGACTTGCGACCGAATGATCCAGCCTCAAATAATTTCATCATGAATTTGTCTCAAACAAAACTATGGTAGAGAGAGATTGAGCTAAAATCAGCTGGGGATCAAAGCTAATCCGAAACCTGAAAACGTGTTTTTTTTTTAACATTCGATTAAACCTTATCAGGACGTTCGAATATTTTGCAATAAATAATCAGGCTTTGTACTCCACGCCACTGTCAGTGTTTTAAAACTTTCAAATGATACGAAATAGGAACCCCTTCGAGTAAATTTAATTATAAACGAAGTTATCAAAGCTACCCCAGTTTACGGTATATTAGAATAGATCAACAAATATCGGAACCAATCTAAACAAAATTTTCGCAAGTCAGGTGCCCTCGGGGTGACACCAGATCAGAACGCAACCGAAGATTAAAGGTCAATTAGTGACCCCACAGACGGCCAGACAGAACTCTGTCGGCAATCGAACGTTACGAAAAATTAAAATCGCGTGCAAAACTCATCCCAATCGATGGTGGTTTTAATTAAACTCTGCTGTAACAGCAGCAGGTTAATTGAACTGAAACTTCGTCCAACGAGTGAAGACGCAATGCATTCGCGGATTTGAGAACTCGCACTTATTCCAGATTGAGCGACTCATCTTCATATCAACAACATGAAATATCGGTATTGGCTTGGCGCGGAACATGTTTTACGGGACCTCGGATAAGGCAGAGGGATGAGGTGCTGCTTCTAAAAGGATTGGCGCGACAGCTGGCCGGTCTAAATCGTCGAAGGTTTTGAGTTCCATTTGTGGAAGATAAATATGTTAGTTTCCCGCGAATGGATTCCGTGAAAGGTAGGTACTTTGGCGATTCAAAGATGTTGACGGAACTGGAGATGAATCTATGGCAGAAGCACCAAGCAAGTACATGGTTTATGTACACATACTCTCAACTAGTTGGATGTCAGTAATTAAATAAATCATGGTCGGAATTGGATATGTCCGTCTGGTTTGGTGCCAGCACATCTTCAATCTTTCATGCTTCAGATACGTTCATGCATACATTGTGGGTGATTAAAATCATCGTCTAGCCGTCATGATCATTGCGGTGGTTATTGAAAATATTGCTGTCGGTTGTTGGCAACAACGATGCTGTTTTTTAGAACTTTTTGGATTCTCAACCGTTATAAGTTCAAATGGCTCGTTTGAAACAAATGACTGAAAACTATTACCATTTTCCTACAATGATTACTTTATAAAGTAGTTTCAAAGTTAAAGTCTCATTTAAAAAGATGCATATTTGGCTCACAGAGGAGTTGCAACAATGACACTGCAACATTTTTGAAATAATGTTTACAAAATAACATCTCTATTCGCTAGTTCGGAAGTTCATATAAAATAAAAAGAGTGCACAATAAATAAGGATATTTATTTCTAAAACAATTTTCCTACTTATGACCATCACACAAACTCGAAAAAAAATCTATTGTTACGGTTAGAATCAAAATTTCAAATCAATGCTTTCTCCGGTAAGTCTTCAATAAATTATTCAAAATGATGATCCTTATTCTTAATTAGAGATTTTCATGAAAATAAGTTTGAAGCAGTAGTTTATTAACTAAAAAAATCTGGAATCAATGATTTCGAAACACCAGAAAACGAATTTGAATTAAAATTTCGAATTTAATTGAATTCAAACTGTTGGACTTAAGAGAATTTATTCAAAACACAAAGTTGATGATTCAATTTAACTTGATAAAAAAGTTAACTTATTTAATTTTGTTTCAAGATTGCCAGTGATCCAAGTAAAAGTACAAATTATATTTGAAATCTTCCAGATATCAAAGGCTTCATTTTTCAAAGCTTTATAAACTTTTAATACAACATGTTCAATTCATCATTGAAAGCTTATACTGACAAATATAGATTAGAAAATTTGGTTTCTAGTGAAATCAATTAGAAACTGATAAAAATAAAATTGAGACATTCCAAGCGCAAGTTTTTAGTTTCAAATTTCAAGCTCTGAATATTTTGTCACCGTCAATTGAAATATTGGATCCTGCTAAGGACAAAAAGTGAAAACAATGTTCTTCTGATCTAAATTTAGATTTCTTGGCTTCTTTAGAATAAGCTTTTAGAACATAAAAATTCATAATTGAAAAAACAAAAAAGTAAATTTCAAAAAATTAAAAGTAGGTCAATAAAATTCGGTAAATTTGTTTAAAATTAATTGCAAAATATGAAGATGAAAAAGATTAGTTTTCTAACATTATAGAAAGATATTTTTTCAACGTTTTACTATCTCAAAACTTATTTTAAGTTTTTAATTGATAACCCAAAATTTTGTTTATCATCTCTAGTTTTGAAGATATGACGTTTATGAGTAAAAACTGAACCAGATTTTAGTGAAATCAATCATTGTTTAATGTTAACTGATGAACCAGCCAACCGACATGAAAGACATGATTTTGAATTTGATTATTATCCTCCATTCAATCAAACATTTATATTTTGTCTTGATAATCTTAGGTTGACAGATTGAACGGTTTTATCCGGGTTTGCCTGGATATTTAATACTTTTTTGCCTAAAATACGGTTTAAAATCCATCGATGAGTTTTGATGAAAAAAAAATTTTTTCTTATTTTTTCCTTGATTTTTGTTAAGGAATTTCAGAGTTTTGAGAAGATTTGTCCGGATATTGCCCGGATTTATGGTCGCCAATTTGAATTCGAATGCCCGAATAATTTAAGTTTTTGAAGACTTCAAAACGATTTGAATATTTCTCCAAAAACATCTAAAATTCAGATTAGTTCAAAATTTCTTTAATAATTTGTAAAATTCCCCTATACTACAGAATAGGGAAAAAGCAAACAAAATAAATTCTATAACGTTTTTTTTGCAGAAGTCAAAATTACTTGCGGTCTCCTGGAACGTTGATAATTTATTGACACCTTCATTCTAAATTTTAAATTTATTACATGATTTTCATTAAGTTTCAATTTGTGAACGTCGTAGTATCGTAAAATAAAATTTCCTTGGCCTAAAGAGATTCTAACAACTAAATTCCGCCGGAGGCGAGCCTATTTTCTGACATATTTGTCAACACTTATTTATAAGTACCTTTTGGGCTCTAGAAACTTCCCATTATTACGGAAAATTCTTTTCTTGAGCTGAAAATTTGATTTGGAAAAAAATCTCCAAGGGGTTTATCAATCCTCCTCTTTACACGGCCTTGATCCAAATGTTAAGTTAGAAAAAAATCAGATGTACAATCAAAAATAAAAAAAAAAATGATTAGAATCAAGTGAGAATTCTCTATAAGACAAACAAATTTTCAATTAATTTGCACACAAATAACTGAACACATAGCACAAATTTAGTTTGATAATAAAAAGAAAGCTGGGAGTGTTCATTGATTCAAATCACAATTAAGTTTTTTTTATTATCAAATTCTTCCAGCCATCAAAATTAAGAGCTGTAACGTTTGTTTTTGGAAATGAGAATTATTAACTTTTATATTTGAAATATATGATATTCGTTCCATTCATAACTTTTCTAGAAGTAGGTTGTTATTTGAAAATGTATGTGTATGAAAATTAGAATCAAAATTTAATAAGCAATTAGAAACTGGTAAGAAAAAAAACCAAATTTGATTGTTAACATAAAAAGTACAAAAATACACTAATTCAGAAAAAAGACATATCAATATCAAGCTTTCTATTCACTATTTTGAAACACGTTTCGCACTTTTCATACATAAATATCCTTGAAAAAACAGACATTAAATTTCTTTTGGGATCTAGAGTGTAAATTTGACACTGCTCGCTAAAAATTGATATATTTCTCTGGTTTCTCAACAGATTTATACAAAATTGAAAGTTTTCGAAACCTCGTGACTTAAATACCTGGTGAAAGTTATTTAAGAGCGAAAGTCATGCGTTTAAATACTCATTATCCAGTGTAAAAGGGAATTTATATGCCATAAGATTTCAAATTGACAAACAGTTAAAAAGAAAAACATCTTCCTTTGAAAATTCGTCACAAATTTCGTATTTCGTATTCTGAGAATTTAATGACACCACGAAAACGTTCTTCGGGAAAACCTTCTTAGGGGAACCTTCTTCGGGAAAACCTTCTATGGGAAAAACTTCTTCGGATAAACCTTCTTCGGGAAAGCCTTTTTCGGAGAAACCTTCTTCGGGAAACCATCTTCGGGTAAACCTTCTTCTGGAAAGCCTCCTTCGGGAAACCTTCTTCGGGACAAACTCCTTCGGGAAACCTTCTTCGGGAAAGCCTTCTTCGAGGAAACCTTCTTCGAAAAAGCCTTCTTCAGGAAAGCCTACTTCGGGAAAGCCTTTTTCGGAGAACCTTCTTCGGGGAACTTTCTTTGGGAAACCCTTCTTCGGGAAAGCCTTCTTCGGGAAAACTTTCTTCGGGAAAACCTCCTTCGGGAAAACCTTCTTCGGGAAAGCCTTCTTTGGGAAAGCCTTCTTCGGTTAAACCTTCTTGGGGGGAATCTTTCTTCAAAAATGTGTGCTGTTACTCATCTAAGCTCCGAATTTTTCCAGTGTTATATGCTTTAATAAAAATTAAATAAATGGTTTTTATTAAAGCAAATAACGCTTGCTCCGGATCGTCAACTCCGGATCGTCGCCCCCGGTCGCACGGCCTTGCTTCGGAAGAAGATAAAAATAATGTTGCAGTTAACTGTGTTATGTAATGTAATGTAATGTAATGTAATGTTATGTAATGTAATGTAATGTAATGTAATGTAATGTTATGTTATGTTATGTTATGTTATGTTATGTTATGTTATGTTATGTTATGTTATGTTATGTTATGTTATGTTATGTTATGTTATGTTATGTTATGTTATGTTATGTTATGTTATGTTATGTTATGTTATGTTATGTTATGTTATGTTATGTTATGTTATGTTATGTTATGTTATGTTATGTTATGTTATGTTATGTTATGTTATGTTATGTTATGTTATGTTATGTTATGTTATGTTATGTTATGTTATGTTATGTTATGTTATGTTATGTTATGTTATGTTATGTTATGTTATGTTATGTTATGTTATGTTATGTTATGTTATGTTATGTTATGTTATGTTATGTTATGTTATGTTATGTTATGTTATGTTATGTTATGTTATGTTATGTTATGTTATGTTATGTTATGTTATGTTATGTTATGTTATGTTATGTTATGTTATGTTATGTTATGTTATGTTATGTTATGTTATGTTATGTTATGTTATGTTATGTTATGTTATGTTATGTTATGTTATGTTATGTTATGTTACGTTCACTGTTATTCTGTTGAATCCAATTTAATTGGAGTTTTGTTAATAAAACTTTGAAAACATATTTTCTGATTATTAGCCTATGTCCTGTTCATTTGTCTTTAAAATTAAGCGCATTTTTTATTGACCTTTAATATAAAGTTGAACACTTCTCCTCATTATTATTTCAATCATACGGTCTGAAAGAAAAAGTTGATTTTGCAACCAAAGTTGCCTTATTTCGATTCTATTGAGTTTTGGATTTATCGCTGCGATGGTTTGTTCTTCGAAATTATTGACGTTTTTCGGTGAGTTACATTTTACAGATACATTTTAAATCAAATTTAGAGGTGACGATAATGTCGTTAATAGGCAGAGAGACTCGTTAAATTTAAAGACCACTTACCACCCCATAGTCGCAAAATTGACACAGACACTGACAAACAAATGTAAACGCAAAACAAATCAAACTCTCCAAAATCAAAATAGTTAGGACGATGGCCAGTCAATTGTAAGTTAAAATTAAAAATTCAGATTTAAAGTTTAATGTTAAAAAGTAAAATACAATTTTTGTGTCCACTGAGGAGGAGCGAACGCCAAAGTAGCTCGAAACGTAAAAAAAACTCACCAAAAAACGTCGATAATTTCGAAGAACTTTCAATTATGAAGCAATTTAAAAATGACAAAAGATTCAATTTAAACCATTTTATTACATGCGACTCGACATGCATGATTTAGCCTTAATTTGTTTGATACCTGAAACCTGTCAATCAATCAATTGAACTACCGGGGAAGCTCTTCTTAAAGTACATAATTTAAGAAGTATTTTGAATAGCTAACTACCTCTCAATATATTATTACAACAGTCAATGCACCTAGGAGCGTTCGGAAAATTGGCAAAAACTTAAAGATCGCCAGTTGAAGTCAGGCATTGAAACCGATTGGCTATTGATAACTCTTATCCGGTTAAGTTTCCTTCCCGCAGGCGAGGCATTACGGATTCTTACGGTCGATTCACCCTTACACCGAGTCATATCATTCATAGTGGTTGGTTTGGTAGCTTCCATTCCAAGAGGAATGCTATAAGTTAACACCGATCGACATTCTATACAGAAAATTCAAATTGTCGGCATCGCGTTAAGGGAAGGAAAAGACCCTCTGCTAAACGATCAGTTGTTTATTGTATTAGAGGGAAGCAAATTGGTAAACGATTCTAGTTCAATTCAAATTTAAACAAAAAATCGCTCGCGGAGATGCTCTTTAGCCAAACCGAAACAAAAAAATCCGGCTCTTGCACGAGTTTATTGCGCCTTTGTAGCATAAAATGGTGACCGAAAGGAAGAATCGTTGATCAACTCTAAGAGATGCTCGCCATGGAACAAATTGCTCGAGTAAGAAAAAAATAAGGGTGTGAGACTCCTTCTGAGAGTAGGCAATAAGTATGGAGCTTATGAGTATGGTTAGCTTAATTGTTCTGACTGGGTTGATGGCTGCCTAAAATGCATTTATCTGCATACCAAATAATTCACGTTGGAATTCCTCTTATGTTCCGTGGATAATTTTATTACCTATAGGATTGAGTTGATTTGTTGAACTGTAGTCGAGGAGAGCGTGTAATTTATGCTAACTGATAATTTATGTCGAAACATACAGGTGTCTCATTTTTGCATTGAAAAGTGGCAGCGAATTTGCCAAAACGAGAATCAAAGTGATTGATTTGTTAGACTGCCGAACAAGTGTTGATTTACATTTATAATGTTTTGAAAAATAAACTTGAAATTGGTTATGAAGATTCGTGTGGAACATTTGCATCATGACTGAAATGTCTAGAAAACCACAATTAATCAAGTCAAATATAAAATCATCCACCGATTGTATCGCAAATAAAGTTAACGAACTTAATGGCAAAAAAATTAAATTAAATTTTCAATGAAGTTTGAATTTTATGTTTTACTAGCTGACCCGGTGTGCTTTTCTACACCCTTAAAAAATAAATGATATTTTCAGAAATAATTAGTTTTAAATGTATTGTTAGTATTATTTTAAACCAAATTATAACATAATTAAAAAGTAACCGTTATACAATGAGAGCTGCAGCTGGAGTTTCGAATTACAATACACAAATATGACTTAAATCCTTTCTTTCCCTCTCTATACTGTAAAGCGTGAGAGTCTGTAACAATCGTAGAAAAAATATCTCGTAATCAAAAATCTTTCCACGCCATATTTATTTCCATTTGTGGCTTCGTTAGCATTAATTGAGAACTTATGCTAACAAAATTGTATTGGGCTCACCTCCCTCCTCCGATGTACTTTCTTACTGAAAGGAGGATGGTGTGTCAGATAATCACAGAATCATATCAAAATGATTTTCCATGTTCAGTTTTGTCCATTTTCGGATTTTGTAAAAAAAAAGTTTATTATAAGCTTTCCTCTGCCCTTCCTGTATTCCCAATTCTATTTTCCTACTGCCAGGAAGGAATTGTTTCACATTGAAATCTCGTATTTAAATTCCATCCCATGCCAAATTTGGTTTTATTTGAGTAGTAAATTCTTGAATTGTGCATAAATTTGAAAGAAATTACCATCTCCCCTTCCGTTCTCCCCATTGAATAAATGGGTGAGATCTTAATATTCATAAAAGTATTTTTCGTACTCAAAAACTTGTTGATGCCAAATTTGGTTTCATTTGCTCGATTAATTCTCGAGTTATGCAAATAGTTTATACGGAAGCCCTCCTTTCCCCCTATATATCTTTCCGATAAAAAAAAGGTGGGGTTTCAATTTATGATAGAAATATTTTTCGTATCAAAATACCCTCACATGTAAAATATGGTTCCATTTGCTCGATCAGCTCTCCAGTTATACTGAAAATCTTAAGGGAGACCTCTCCTCCCCTTCCACCTCTTTGAAGGAGCGAGGGATACCAAATATTCATAGAAGCATTTCTCGTACCCAAATATCGTTCCATGCCAAATTTGGTTCCATTTGCTGTTGAAGTTCTCAAGTTGTGCAGTAAAAGTTGTATGAAACTCCCCTCCCTCCCTTCCTTTCAATTCCTCGAACAATCATTAGAACATATCACGTTTTTAAATACCCGCCCATGACAAATTTGGTTTCAATTGTTTAATTTGTTTTTGAGTTATGTAAAAAATTATAAAAGAGTCTTCCTCCCCCCTTCATATCTCCCTACTGGAAAGAGGGATGGGTCTCAAATAATCATAGAAATATTTTTCGTAACCAACCAAATACCCTCCCACGCCAAATTTGGTTCTATTTGCTTGATTAGTTTTGGAGTTATGTAAAAATTATGAAAGAGACTGCCTCCCTCTTTTTACTGGAAAGAAGGAGGGGTCTCAAATATTCATTGAAATATTTTTCGTATCCAAATACCCTCCCATTCCAAATTTGGTTCCAATATCTTGATTAATTTTCGAGTTATATGAAAAATTGTAAGGAAGCCCCCCTCCCCCCTTTCTATCACCCCACTGAGAGGAGGGAGCGGTACCTAATATTCATATTAATATTCCTCGTTCTCAAATACCACCCCATACCAAATTTGATACCATTTGCTTGATTGGTTTTTGAGTTATGAAAAAAATTGTTTTTTGTTTGGGAGGCCCCTCCCCCCCTTCATGAAATAGGGAGGGGTCTCAAACCACAATAGGAACCTTGACCTGCCTCCAAAACCCCTTCCTGCCAAGTTTCACGCAAATCGGATCAGTAGTTTCCGAGTCTATAGAATCAGAAAGACAGACAGAAATCCATTTTTATATATGTTTTATGAAACTTGGATTAAAACGGTAAACAACGTGACACAAACAATACAAAAGTTGAATAGATTTTTTGAAGTTTTTTTTACTGGAATCAATCATTATCAACAAATATTGAATGATAACATAGATTTCGATTTTTTATCGATATTATCTTGATGAGATTTTTTTTTGTCATTTCCGTCATTCTTTTCATTTTTGTCATTTTCGTCATTCTTGTCTTTTTTGTCATTTTCGTCTTTTTGACATTTTTGTCATAATTGTCATTTTTCATATTTGTCATCTTTGACCTTTTTGTAGTTTTTGTCATTTTTGTCCTGTTTTTTTGTCATTTGTCATTTTTGTCATTTTTGTCATTATTGTCATTTTTGTCGTTTTTGTCATTTTTGTCATTTTTGTCATTTTTGTCATTTTTGTCATTTTTGTCATTTTTGTCAGTTTTGTCATTTTTGTCATTTTTGTCATTTTTGTCATTTTTGTCATTTTTGTCATTTTTGTAATTTTTGTAATTTTTGTAATTTTTGTAATTTTTGTAATTTTTGTAATTTTTGTAATTTTTGTAATTTTTGTAATTTTTGTAATTTTTGTAATTTTTGTAATTTTTGTAATTTTTGTAATTTTTGTAATTTTTGTAATTTTTGTCATTTTTGTCATTTTTGTCATTTTTGTCATTTTTGTCATTTTTGTCATTTTTGTCATTTTTGTCATTTTTGTCATTTTTGTCATTTTTGTCATTTTTGTCATTTTTGTCATTTTTGTCATTTTTGTCATTTTTGTCATTTTTGTCATTTTTGTCATTTTTGTCATTTTTGTCATTTTTGTCATTTTTGTCTTTTTTGTCATTTTTGTCATTTTTGTCATTTTTGTCATTTTTGTCATTTTTGTCATTTTTGTCATTTTTGTCATTTTTGTCATTTTTGTCATTTTTGTCATTTTTGTCATTTTTGTCATTTTTGTCATTTTTGTCATTTTTGTCATTTTTGTCATTTTTGTCATTTTTGTCATTTTTGTCATTTTTGTCATTTTTGTCATTTTTGTCATTTTTGTCATTTTTGTCATTTTTGTCATTTTTGTCATTTTTGTCATTTTTGTCATTTTTGTCATTTTTGTCATTTTTGTCATTTTTGTCATTTTTGTCATTTTTGTCATTTTTGTCATTTTTGTCATTTTTGTCATTTTTGTCATTTTTGTCATTTTTGTCATTTTTGTCATTTTTGTCATTTTTGTCATTTTTGTCATTTTTGTCATTTTTGTCATTTTTGTCATTTTTGTCATTTTTGTCATTTTTGTCATTTTTGTCATTTTTGTCATTTTTGTCATTTTTGTCATTTTTGTCATTTTTGTCATTTTTGTCATTTTTGTCATTTTTGTCATTTTTGTCATTTTTGTCATTTTTGTCATTTTCGTCATTTTCGTCATTTTTGTCATTTTTGTCATTTTTGTCATTTTTGTCATTTTTGTCATTTTTGTCATTTTTGTCATTTTTGTCATTTTTGTCATTTTTGTCATTTTTGTCATTTTTGTCATTTTTGTCATTTTTGTCATTTTTGTCATTTTTGTCATTTTTGTCATTTTTGTCATTTTTGTCATTTTTGTCATTTTTGTCATTTTTGTCATTTTTGTCATTTTTGTCATTTTTGTCATTTTTGTCATTTTTGTCATTTTTGTCATTTTTGTCATTTTTGTCATTTTTGTCATTTTTGTCATTTTTGTCATTTTTGTCATTTTTGTCATTTTTGTCATTTTTGTCATTTTTGTCATTTTTGTCATTTTTGTCATTTTTGTCATTTTTGTAATTTTTGTCATTTTTGTCATTTTTGTCATTTTTGTCATTTTTGTCATTTTTGTCATTTTTGTCATTTTTGTCATTTTTGTCATTTTTGTCATTTTTGTCATTTTTGTCATTTTTGTCATTTTTGTCATTTTTGTCATTTTTGTCATTTTTGTCATTTTTGTCATTTTTGTCATTTTTGTCATTTTTGTCATTTTTGTCATTTTTGTCATTTTTGTCATTTTTGTCATTTTTGTCATTTTTGTCATTTTTGTCATTTTTGTCATTTTTGTCATTTTTGTCATTTTTGTCATTTTTGTCATTTTTGTCATTTTTGTCATTTTTGTCATTTTTGTCATTTTTGTCATTTTTGTCTTTATGATTTTCCAACTTTCAGCCGAATTGTTTAGCAAAATAATTCTGAATAAATATTTTCCTTTAAATCAGGGTATTGGAAAGTTCAATCAATTTTGACAATCAGTTATTTCTATCATTTGTCCTAGAGCTTGTTATTTTTTTGTTCTGATCGATTGGAGACTTTTCAAGAACCCAATCTATTTTAGCAAACATGCAATAGAACATCAGCGATTCATGTTTATAGTACAAATAAGAATTGATGTCCAGAGAGAGATCAAGTTGAACGGCGCGAAACCATTGCTACTAGCGCTCTAGAGTTCAATCTGTTTGCCCTCGCGTGACTTAACGAATGCTTAATATGACTTCTGATTTTAGAGTCTCAGTATCTTCGGAAGATACTCTCGGATCATACTCATCGTCATCATCGTTTTTACGCTGATCGTCATAGGCATCATCCTCTCTTCTAAACTTCTGGAGCCCCCCTAGTCTAGCCTGAAGTGAGAGGTGTCAGCATCCATTACAGCTGAGCAGTGCATTGATAGGTGACCATATGAGACGAAAAAAAAAATCAACCCATAGCAGACGATTCAGAAGAAGACTCCTTGATTCATAATAAATGCAAACAAGTGATGCGCAAATTTATGGCGTACGATTTGGACCAGAACTAAAATGGCTCTAATGAGTTCTTCTGTTTCATGCCATTGGATGCCATCTAGCTCGGTGATTATGTACCGTCAATCGAAATGTCGTGGATTTCAGAGCAGGCAAAGTTATCGAGCTTGCCAATACTTAGTAGGATAACTCGTCCGGGTAACGATCAGGATCCATCCAATTCCTTTTTAACCTTCGTCTGTATGATGCGTGTGGTCGTTTCCATCATGTCCGGTCGTCGTCTTCATGAGTTGAAAGATCAATTATCCTTCAAGAAAAACGTCAAAATAAATTAAACCACAAATAGTATGTATGACCCGTGAAGTGAATTATTCGAGCGAGAATACATTAGTACCTTTGATAGAGAGCGAGTTCTAAATGTTAATGGCTCCACATACAGCGCAGTGTCGAAGGTCGGGCCAAATAGATCCTTCTCGTTGATCGGTCTGATGACTTTAATATCCGAGAATCATTTGTTTCGAGTAGACTGTGAACAATCGCGCTTAATTTGAACATGGATACCTCGTTGAATTGATCGGTAGTAGGTATGTACTTTTAGATGTTACAATGTAGCTTCAAATGCCTTAACTGTCTTCATATGGGTTTTCCTGGCTCTGTTGAAAAATATACTTGTGGTTGATCTGGAATAAATCATAAATAATCATAATAATAATCAACAAGGTGCTAGATTCAATTTGTAGCGTTCAACAAAAGTAGACTAAAGCTATCTCTGATCACTCTTGCAAGAGTGAATATTTTTCAGAAGCTTGTGACAAAACGCATCATCGATGAATATTGGACCTTTAAAATTGTTATCGCGAGGAGTTCTACTTCCGTTATTCTACTTCATATGCTATGCACGCAAATTTTGAATTGAAAAATAAACAACAATTTTAAATTCAAACAAAAAATGAAAGATTAACGGGATCAAGCAACTGAATTTCACTGTAGGTACAATTTTGAGAATCTCTTGTTTAAAAATGTTGAAAATCATATTTGTGCAATTCGCATATTGGGGATCGCTAGTGGCACTAACAATCGCTAAGTTAGAGTGTAGCTATGTAAGGACTTTACTTGGATAGCAAATAAACGAAAACTTTGTTCCACTACTGAAACCTGCGTTTTCAACAGATTATGGGCCCAGACATGTCAGAGGAGGCAGATACTTGCGGATAGCAAGTGTACCAGCACCCAGGGCAGAGAGTCCGCCAACTAGAGAAACGAACCTGCGCCAGCCAGCGCAGAGACTAGTCAGCGCGGTACAGAGGCCACGAGATATTGCAGGTCAGCCAGCAGGTGCCACAGGAGTTCGAAACCGGGAAGGCGATTTCTAAGAGGGTTATTCTCGATGCTGCCACGAGCCACGCTGCAGTTAGCAACGTGAGTTTAATCTCGGTGGCCAGGAGAAGGAATCATGGGTTCCGCGACCGAAATAGGCCAGCGCAAAAGTCTCTAGATCGAGGAAGAGAAAGCCAGAGCAGCGCTTGGGTACAACTGCTAGTTGAGTGGGCTTGTCTCGTGCTGTGGATAAGCGCAGCTGTTAGCACGCTTAACACGTTAGTCGCCATGCTCATTTTGGTAGTTTTACTAGCCGGGCCCAAAGAAATTCTTGGAGCGAAAAAGTTAGGAGGGAGAACTTCAAGATTTGCAACGTGTGGCAAAACTCAGCGACTTATTTTAGCGTTACACGTTTTTGATGTGACGGGGCCTTCCAGGAAATACACCCGTCACCTGAATATGGATCCCATCCCATGGCGATACACGTGTTAAGCATGGCTGGAATGATCAATTCCTGGTGTTTTGGAAGCCGCTGATCATCGAGAGAGTAAGTCTCGTGGTGCGGTTCTCTGTTGCGGTTAGAAAGGGTGAGCTCGCTCTCAACTGCTGAAAGAGTATTCTGACGTGTTGGTGGAGGTTGTTGCCAACTTCAGAGACAAGCTGGAAGGAAAAACTTGCTGAAAGAGTTCATTTTGCGATATTCAGCTACGCTGCGGTTAGCATGTGTCTACTGTTTTTCGAAAGCATGAAGAAGAAGTTGTTGGTGCTCCGAAAATAGATCAACATTCCCAATTTGCGAATTGAGGGAAGGTGTTGAAGCTCATGTTTGTGTAATTCGCATAAGGGCAATCGTTAGGTTAGGTTCTATGTAAGAACCTTACTGAGATAGCAAATAAACGATTACTCTATTCCTCCACTGCAGCTGTACTAAATTTTTAGCGCTCAGGAATGAAGAGATAGATTATTGGTGTCTTCGGCAACAACGTTCAATTTCATAAGGAGTATACTTTGGCGCACTAATGCCTGTTTATCCACCTTTCTTTCAAATTTCTATAAAATAAATTCTCTCTAGTTTTCATAGTTTTTATACAAATTACGGCGATTAAAATCATATAACAAATTACCAAGGGGTTCACCAGTAGTGAATTTTTTTCTAACTCTTAGCGTAAATCTTTCAAAGTATGATGGCTAAATGCTGAAACCACCAACCCACTGAAAGTTTTCTATTTATGTATGCCGTGACCGGGATTCGATATCATGCCTGTTGGTTTAGAAGACTTGAAGGCTTTCCTCTACGCCAGGAGCTGCGGCAGATTGAATTGAATAGTTCGCCGTCGTCGGAACAAAGTTGGAAACAAATCTAGATGTACGATTTCTTCATGTATTATGATGATTATTTTAAAACATAGGTGGTCAAACCACATGTGGCCCGCGACTGACTTTTCGTGGCCCGCGAAGCTTTACCTGAAATTACCATATTCTCGGAATTGATTTTTTTCCAACCTTCAGGAAAAAAAAGTACTCTGGTGTGGTATGAGCCTACTTGGTTGAATGATTCAAAAAAAAGTAAAAAACCTTACATCAACAAAATTCGAAAAAAGTATAAAAAATCTGCTGACCGTCACATAATGTTATTTAAAAAAAAATTAAATTAACAATTTTTAAAATTTTACAGTATAAATTTTACAGTGTTATTTTTAACAACAAAATCGAAAGTACATTTTTCTGAAATTTAAGCTAGTCATAACTTGATTTTTTCAAAATTCTGATAAACTTTGACTATCCTCAAGCAACATTTCAGGTTTTACAATCGGCTACCAGACCAAATTTAAGATACATAAGAGGCCAGAAGAGTCTAATAAATCAATGAGTGTTACTTGGGTCCAGCTCCATTTTCAAGTTTGTCAATTATATTAAAATTAAGGAACTCTGCTCTGGAAATGTATCAAATTTTATATCAGGTATTTTTTGTTTAACATCAAAATACAAAAATATTGTTATTAAAATATTAAAAAAAAACAATTTTTTTTTGAAAATTCAACATAATTTAGTTTGGTACTGTAAATTCACTCAGAAAGACGACTTATTAAAAAATATTTTTTTTTAAGATTTTTTTATTAAAAAAAAGTCCAATGATTATAAATCAATCATAGAACTCGTTTCAGGTGCCTACCTCCGATTCCCGTAGTTCTTATTCTTTTTATAATCTACAAAAGTAACTCAGCCAGTTAATATTTTTAATTCTCAAACATAACTTTCAATATATTTTTTTCAACTTGTTTATAGAAAACGTAAGTTTCGAAAAAGTTATCCAAGTAACCATAAGCATTAAGCCATAATCTCTTATCAGCATTAAATCAACATTTCAAATGCAAGTAAGCATTATATCAGCGTTCATAATGCTTTTTAGTTTTATATAAGCATTATTAATGCATATAAGCAATAACAAAAAATTAGTACTAATGAGAGCACTATATGCACATTAGGGTGTCCCAAAATTGCATAACTTCTGGGAATCTGGGGGCTTACCCTCCAAATGGTAGATTAGGATGCGCAGAACAAACTTTTGTATGGGGCCGACTAAAAAAAATCATGTTTAGAGGTTCCGCAAGCGCGATTTTTGAAAAAAGTCCACTTTCAAAAGATTTGATTTTAAATAAATTCTGGGTCCAAAAATTTACATAAAATTTATATATTTTATAGTTTTTCTTTAATTTTTTTTTGAGTTAAGTACTACACTTTAAAAATGAAAAACGAACCAAATTTGTATCAAAATGTAAAACAAGCAAGCTGGTGAAATTGGCTAACGCGCCGTTGTACTGAAGCGGAGATTGCAGGTTCGAGTCCTGCCGGTGAGCCGTTGTATCTTTTTCGAAAAATTCATAATATTTACGGCTTATGTTCTTTCGTTCTTTGATAGCTCATGTTTCTTTAATTCTTTCCATTACCTACGAAAATGTGATTGTTTTCAGGTACAAAGATGTACCAAACGATTTCATAACATCAGTATTGATCTTTTTACTATTGTTTTTTATTTCTATTCTTTAACTTTATCTGCCTTCGCTAGAATTAGTAGAAGATAAGTTTTTTTTTATGGAAAAATTAGGATAATATGGAAATAAAACTGAAATTTGTTTAGCTTGTAAACGTTTTGAATATTTTTTGGCAAGTTTCTATTAACAAACTAACGCAATAATTTTTTGGGATTTTTTCTATCCAATGAAAATCACCTTCGAAAAAACGCTCAAGAAACGAAATATTTTGAAATTTTTTTTTTGTACAACATTGAATTTTTTTTTAGAGTACATATTAGGTTCATGGTTTATTAACATGAAATTTAGTACATATACAAATCAACAATGGCCTAAATCTGGACTGAATGCATCGTTTCCGAAAATTTAAGGGATTTATTAGCTGTCATAACAACCGAAAGAATTTAAGGATGCTTTCAACATTTATGAATTTAAAATCTTCCGGCTTGTCTGGACGTTCATTTAGCGGGTTTGGCGGTTTTACGTTCATTTTGCGTTTAAAATTGAATTTTAAACTCTTTTCTTTAACTCTTAAGTAAATTTTCAAAAACTGTTGCACATACAGAATCTATTTCCAAAACAAGCAATAGAAACTACTTATGAAGATTAATCTATACTTAAGTTAATTCAGTCGTATATTTTTTTTTCAATTTTATACAAACCTAAAAATCTGTCATGTTTTGCTTTGTTTGAAAATAAATGAATTTTTTTTTTTGATTGGCCCTAGAGCAAATCTTTTTTCTAAAATTTGGCCCGCCTGTTGAAAATGTTGACAAACTTGTTTTACAAGTTTGCTGAAACTCTGTAAAAAGCATTTAGTGTATTTTTTAGTGATTTTCAAATGATCGTGCATTCATAGTGCACATAGCAGACTTTTGAATAATTGAAAAAACTCTTTTTTGTATGAAAATGACCTATTCTGCTCGATGAAAAATAATTAAAAATATTTAATTTTACGATTTCATGCTCATATTTGTTAACACAATTTATATCGTAAAATTAAATTTTACTTCAATTATACAAATCATTTTTTTTTTGTTTTCGTAGTGATGATTTAGAACTGGTTCACAGGGTTATATTAAAACGACAAAGCCAATTTTTTTGATTGTTCATTTATCTAATATAATACCCATTTTTTAATATTCAACTAAATTTGACACAATATATTCATCAAGTTTCTTGAAGGAGGTATAAATGATTTGTGTTGAGAGGCATATTACCAATTAAACAGTGGCACTCAAAGTTCATATACGGTCAAATAAAGTAGAGGAATCCTATAGGATTTGAACATTTTCCTTCTTGAAACTAGCTCGAAAGTACATAATAAGCAGTTTTGCATTACAAGTGCGTTTCAATTGTCTTTGTCATATTGAAAGCGACCGGGCTTTTCAACGAACCATTATTAAACTTTCATGTTCCATACGGCACGATTTTGTACCTTCTATGCACCTTGAGCTATGTAGATTCTACATTTTCATTATCCTTCTTTTTCAAATTCATTTATTGAAACCGAAGAATAATTGAATCTTATGAGTACAATGTGATTTTGATAGCCTGCTTTTTCAAAATCTGACATATCTCTGTGGTATAACGTTGTGAACTTTCAATGAAGGGGGCTGCGGCAGGATTGCAGAAATCATAGAAAAATCTGTCACAGATCACAGGTTTTTGAAAAAGATTTTTCAGAGTTAGAAATTTTTAAATAAATAATTAACTTGAAAATAATTTAAATAAATATCTTCAAAGCAATATTCTTCCACTAAGATTCATTGAGTTATTTTATTTTTGGCACCTTTATACTTCCTCGGAGTGAGTAAGTAATATTTTTTAAGTTCTCAGCATGATTAAAGTTTGTCCGCGTTTTGGTTGTTAATGTTGTTTTCTTGTTTGCTGCTAGACATGCTGAGAATAGTAAGCGTCCATTACCAGGAGGCTTAAATGAGCTTTTTGGTTTGGGCGAATGTGGTTGAACGCTCAGTACCAAAAGATTTTTTTTATAAAACTAAGTTACCATTAACTTTAATTTTTTTTACAGTTATTCATGCAAACCAGTAGACATTGGTGATGTAAACTGATTTTTTTTTCAATGAAACTGAAAAAATATTCCAATTTGTTGCTGTATTACATGTATTTCCAAAGAATTTCATATAAAAAGCGTCACAGAAAACCGCCACAGATTTTTTTTAATTTGATGCTTCTCAATATCGCAATTTTGATAATTTGTTTTACCTAAACCATTTTATTGCATAGTTGCATAGTATTCATTCATTATGCATTCAAATAATTTTTGAACTTATAGATTTGCATTCACATTTTAAATTTCAACTGTTCTTCCTTTCACCTTAACTCATAAATTGACAATAATTCTCCGGCGAGATCGTTCCAATTTGCTACAATCAGATAACGTCAAAAGCTTCAACGACCTGTCACAGATTTTCTTCCCCCTATCGATCGGATAAGATCTCTATCGATGACACTCAATAGACTTGTGCACCTAAGTACACCTTCCTGTAACCAACATGCTTTTTCAATCTTGAACTTCAAATCCGTGCTGCACATTGTGGAAAGGTCCGGAAATGCATTGTTATTGAGTTAATATTTTAAAACCGCTTTTTCATACTATCTCAACTCTTACCAGCAGTCAACAAACGCGCACTACCGAGTTGTCATCCGAGGCAAATGATGTGACTTATTGGAATCGTTTAGAGCCGCAGCAGCAACTGCATCTGGAAAACCGCGACGATTGTTGAACTTGCAACCTGCAACGAAGCGCACGGTCGCCTCGTCTTCGAATGTTGAAGTCCAATGTTTCCATTAAGCTCTTGCTTCCCTGCTCTTGAGTCTTGAGGGGCTCAATCGATCGAACCGAATGATTTGCGCTTGCTCTCTCACCTGTTCGGTTTCCCCCAATCAAGAAGAGCATCATCATCATCATCATCGTGGACGACGACGCTATGTACCTACATCAGGGCTCACCAATTTATGCTAAAACAGTGAATGCATTCTAGAATGGAATTGAAAATGATTTGCTAGCAGCAAATAGATTACAGGGTTGAATTCGATTTTGCTGATTGAAAATATCGTTAATGAAAAAATAAATCAATAAGTACATGAGTCATGAGCCTGAAATTGTTTACCTATATGAACAGAATGTCAAGTAAAGATAACTATCCCGAAACAATTGATATATGAATATCCATGTTCTTTAAACATAACTTGAATTTTTTTTACTTATAACTAACTTATAACTTTTAACTTATAACTATAACTCTAACTTTTACATAAGTTAAAATTTACTGATTTAAAGGTTACTTTAAAATTGTGCAAATGATCAAATCATAAATTTACTATGAATACTAATGAGAGTTATTAGACATCAAGATCTGAGAAATGTTTAAGTTAACCTAAATCGAGTTAGTTTAATGCATTAGACTGAGTCGATTTGGGGTCATTTTGGAATTTCTCAAACCCTGGGGTCTTAAAAGCTCCGTCTTGGTCCAAAACTAATCCATGATTTCTTGCAGAATTTTGAAGCAACGTTTACATGAGTAAATTTGAACTTTTAGGTTTGTATGGGAAAATTGAATATTTTGTACTGAAAAATCAACATCGTTTTTGTTTCGTCTGTGAAACCGAGCCAGCTGATGATTTTTGTGCCAATTTATAAAATTCCTAAATGAAATTTTCCGCTGAACAACTTTGTCGAAGACCATAACTTCGTATCTTATTAGGATAAAAAGTTATAAGCTGCTTTACAGATGTATGTCTTTTCACACTGATAAACAATAAATTCAATTGACATCCCTGCAGGGTGCTAGCGAGGCATTGCGTGACTACTTTCCATGCAACACTTCGCGAGGCTCAAGCAGTGATGTCAATTGAATTTATTGTTAATCAATGCGAAAATACATACCATGTTAAACAGCTAATAACTTTTTTTCCTAATAAGATACGAAATTTTGGTCTTCGACAAAGTTGTTCAGCGGAATATTTCCTTTAAGAATTTTATAAATTGTCACAAAAATCATCAGCTGGCTCGGTTTCACAGACGAAACAAAAATGATGTTGATTTTTCAGTACAAAATTTTCAATTTTCCCATACAAACCTAAAAGTTCAAATTTACTCATGTAAACGTTACTAAAAAATTTTGCAAAAAACCATGGATGAGTTTTGGACCAATACGAAGCTTTTTAGACCCCAGGGTTTGAGAAATTCCAAAATGACCCCAAATCGACTCAGTCTATTAATGCATAGATAAACGTCAATTACAGCTTTTCATTTCATTATGCATAATTTTTCATTTTTTCTTAAATTGTTTAGAAAAAAAATTTATGAAAATCATTTATCAGCTGTTTTATTCTCCTTTGATCAGTTTGTATTGTCAAACTTTCCAGCATAACAGGAGACAAATATAAAAAACCTACCTAAATAGATTGTCGTTCAGTAGATATTGCATCAAGCGATATACATCTTTAAAATATTATAGTTGATATGAATTAGAAACTGACAGTTGCTGTGCAAGCTTTTATTTAGTTCGAATGAAGTAATGAGGTGATTTGTAAGCATTTGCCTAACAAGGCACAATGAATAAGCAAAAAAGAAAAAAAAAATTACTTTGCACCTGCTACCTAATAAAAATGTTCAAACAATTCGGAGTTTTTGTCCCCCGAAACTGCTCAAAAACAGGTAAAGAAATTTGTACAGCTTCATGGCCGTAGGAACGGGGGGAGTTTTAGGGGTAAACCCCCCCCCCCCCCCCATGAGGGTCCAAAACGCAAGCGAGGTATTCTACTCTACACTAAAATTTTAAATTCATAATCAAATTATGAAAATAGTGCAAATATATTCAAGAGTAACTATCTGAACTAAAAACTAATTCGAAAACCTCAAAAACCCAGTTTAAGTTCAAGTTTTTCAAAATTCAGTTTTTCAAAATTTTCTCACATGTTTATAGAATAAGGTTGTCAGATTGTTTTTCAGTACATATCCGGAGTATTTGATTTCAAAATTGTCGACCAAATCCAGGCAAAACCGGGCAATTTTGGTCAAAGCCTAGGAATTGCTCACAAAAAATCTTAAAAAAAAAACCTTAAAAACCTTTTATGATAAATTTTTTAAACTTGCTGCAAAAATTTTGAACGCATAAATAAAAAAAATTACAACACAAATTTATTTTTTCCAAGTTTGATTTGAGAAGAGAACAAACCCGGGCAAAATCCAGGCTTTTCCAACGAAATTTGGGCAACCGGGTCGGACCGAATTTTTCCCAAATTTTATATTAAATATCCGGGCAAATCCGTTTAAAACCGGGCTATTTGGCAACCTTATCATAGAAATTCAGGTTTGAATATTAAATTTTAAATTAAACCCATTTTGGAGGCTCTGGTTCCATAATCCTTTAATTATAATCAAAATTGTATTTCTACATATTTTCGTATTTCTGTTTTTCTATCAAGTTTAGGCTTCTTTTTTTTCAGTTCGAATAATCGTATGAAATTGGCAATAAAAAGCTGCTTTGAAATCCTTGATCGAATTCGGTTTTGCAATTCATATTAAATTTGAAACATGTTTTTCGAAAATCAAATGCATCAATATTTTGATAATAGTTTTCCGAATATGGAAAAAGTAGAAATTTGTTTTATATTCAAATTCGAAGTTCTTAAACCTTATTATAACACAAAATTTAAACATTTTAAAATTCTAAGTGGTGATCCAAAATTGAAAACCAGGTTCTGATTCATCATTCGAAATTCACATTTTAAATCAGATTCATAAAACAGATTAAATATAAATAATTGAAATAATGAATTAAGAATAAACCAGCACTACAGAATTTAAATAAAAGATTCATGAATGAGGGCTCTAAGATTTGGCTCATAAAATTCTGATCTGGAATTAAGATTCGGAAATCGTAATTTCTTAACATTTTGGAAATCCTATATAAATTTGAAAAAAAGGTTCAAAGTTCAATTTTTGAATTCAGGTTAAGAATTCAGATGTAAAATTCAGAAAAAGATTTAGCTTATGCATGAGTTATTCAATCAACACAAAAATGTTGAGAAATTCAAGAGAACATAAACATAAAAATTTGCTTGACAATTCAATATACAGATTCTAAAGTTTTTAATAAGAATAAGTATGCACACAAAATTCAGCTGAAAATCACAAATATAAAGTATAATTTGAGTTAATTTCCTGAGTTTTGATTCATGCAAAATATCCCAAATTATATTTAAAAATAATCATCCACAGGATTTTTAGTATGGAATTGATTCGTTATGAAAAATATTTCCTGTTTAAGAAACATCTATCTGATCTTCACCTTAAAAATCTGCACATTTTTTTGTTTTTTCGTTATGTTGTTTAACATTATTATTATTGCAATTTTTCTAAAAGCCACATTTCAAACAAAAATCAAACATTTAGTTCAAGTTTGCATCCAGCAAATTTGATTCGAAATATTGTTATCTCTTACTGTTTTTTTTTTAAATTTTCATCAAAGGTTAGAATCTTGGAATTTCCAATAGAGTTTAGAAGATTGGGCTTGTTTGATTTGAGCATAGAATAAGTTTTTTTTTAAAATTATTGAAGGCTATCCTAAAAAAAACTTATTTTATGCTCAAATCAAATAACTTTGATCTACCAGACTTTTAAACCAACTCAAAAAATTTTAACCATCGACGAAATCAAATTTCATGTTTTGTTTCGAGAGATTTCATTAAAAAAAATTAGCTCACCCTTTAGGCTAAGGACCACTTTTCTAAAGTTGATTTTTTTAAGGTTTTATTAATGACACTTTACCATCCTTATGGCATTCGTGTCTTCTCTTAAGTTACAATTTCATACGAAAACTAATAATGATGACTCAAAAATGAATAATAATATAGTTACAAACATAATTGGTTTTAATCTTTTTTACTCGTGGGTCGTTAGACAAAAAATCATTAGTAAAAATTAGTCATCAAACCCCCCAAATGAGACGGTTCTTCCTACAGCCTTGTATCAGGGAATCCTTTTTTATTGTTGTGGTTTTTTTTTATTTGAAAATAAATGTTAAATAATTGTAAACAGAGTAATTTTCTTTTCATAACACTCATAATATCTGAATATTTCATAAAAATAGCCAACATCCTGAATTAAAAATCTTAAATTTTACATCGCTGTTTATTTTTACATGACAATAAGCTGTTCCGTTTTCGTGCATCGTTTTTGGTCTAATTTTACACGCCTCAATGTAACGATGATGTTATTTTAGATTAAAAACGATGTTCCGTTTTCGTGCATTGTTTTTAATCTAAATTTACACGAGTTTTTCTTGCTGTGTATAGTGCCCGAACGAGCCAGTGAAATGCAACCAATTTCTATCAGACTGGAATGAGCGAAAGTTTGTCTTGTTTTGCTAACCGAGTGTTCGCATACGGTTGTTATAAAACTAATAAGGGCGACATTTAAAATTTGAATGATTCTAAGAATCGAAAATTCACTTGAGTTTGAGCTTTAGCTGGCTTCTTGCCTCGGTCATATAATGGTTTTGTATAATCTCTGTCATTCTCTAAATATAAAAACAAATATGAATCTCCACTGTTGTATGTTAACTTCAATGGAAACTGATTTATTATGCATGTTAAAAACTGAACGAACGATTTTTTTACCTGGTTAATAGACAAATGCCTGTTAACCAATGGAATATTTAGGAAACTCTTTGCTTTAGATTATCATTAATATAATAAAAATTCCAAACAACAAAGTATTAGTGAGGCAAGTTCTTTCTAGAGACGGCCAACTTAAGGAACTCAGAAATGGCCACAATTTGGAGCGAAAGCCACAATAAGGAGCGTTTTAATCAATAGTTTGATCGAATTTATCTCAAGTTATCCACAGCTTTGAAGCTACACAGAAAAAAAAATTTGAATCCTAAACAACACTGAAATTGAAAACCTGTATCATTACATGACGTGGAACGCCTTTTTTTAATGTAAACTTAAAAATTAAAAAAAAGTTGAATCCTCAATAGCACTGAATTTGTATGATACAAATATTATTTGACAGGGCCGGATTAAGCCATCGGGGGGGGCCGGGGCAATTTTTCTCGGGGGGCCCCTATAATTCGATATTTTTTTCAAATGCTATCCCAGAATAAAAAAAACTTTTTAAACGTGTTAAAAAACTGGAGATGATTTCGGTATACTATCTTCAAATAGCCATGTTGTCTGCGTACAAAATAGTTCCTGGTATCTTCAAATAAAAATTGTTAATTAATCACGTGCAAAAATTGCGGAAGACTTTAGAAATTCCTTAGAAATGAAAACTCTGATTAAAGCTGCAAAATGCAAAATTTAATTCTCATTTTTTTAAAACCCTTATCACCAACTAAATTTCTCTAGTTAAAAAAAAAAATGATAGGATAGATATTATAAATGATTTTCATATCATCATTGATCGTTTGGTTTGTGCTTATTCGGAAATTTTTACCTAGTGACAATTAGGAAGTATCATGAAGAAAACATAATTAAAAAAAAACAATATAATTAAATCCACATTCCACAGAGATACAGATATAAGAGTTTAGGAATTCATAACTTTAAATCACGTTATATTCAGAACCAAAATTCAGTGTCTCAAATCTAAATCATAATTTCAAATCAAGTTATGAGAAACAAAATATGAATTAAATTTGAAAAAAAATCTACAAAGTTACAATCAGAGCAAAAGCAGAAATTGCACCAGATGTGAATTCCAATTATATGTCTTTGAAATACAAAAAAAAATCTTTTCATGAGTTGTTTTTGAATATGATTCTCATCAGATAAATTTTTTTTATCGAATTGTTATTCTTAATGTGACGAAAGTTTCATTCGATGTCCTCAAAGCCAAAGCAAAAGGTTAGCATTGAAAAAATCAAATAAGGAATCTAAATGAGTTTAGTATAAGCTTGCCAGATTGCCCGGATTTATCCGGGTTTGCCCGGATATTTGATGCAAAATTTCGAGAAAGTTCGGTCCGGCCCGGTTGCCCGGATATCGTGAAAAAAGTCCGGATATTGCCCGGATTTTTTCACAATTTTAACAAAGAATCAAAAAAAAATCAAAGTGTTTGAGTAAGTTTCAGCAAAATCGATTAACGGTATGGAAATTTTCAACGGTTGTTTCAAATAATTTCGCTGATTTACTTTTATAAACCTTTAAATATTTAAGTGTTTCAAAAACTTTTTGGAAGTCAGCAATTACATTAATAAAAAAAATAATTTAATTTGTTTTGCATTTTTTCTTTGCTTTTATATATAATAACACCTAAATTTTGCCCGGTTTTTGGATTTGAAAAATTGAAATCCATGCCCGGATTTTGCCAGGTTTTTTTGAAAAAATGCCCGGAATTGCTAGGCCCGGATGGGAGTGGAAAAAATTCTGGCAACCTTAGTTTAATACCTTTAACAAAGATCGTGAATTTTCAAATTCAGAAAAAAATATGCAACTGAACTTTAGTAAATGAAGAAACAACACAAGACTTGAAAATCCCAATGAATTGAATCTGGAAAAAATAAGATTAAGATCATAGAAATATTCATATTATGAAAATCACTCAATGATACTAGCAACTCAACTATCAGATCGTTTTTATGATAATTTGAGAATGATCATTTGGAAAATGATATGCTGATTTTAGGATATTTAATTCAGTAGATGATCTAATTTTAGATAAATCAGTTCAAAATTTTTCAATGCAAATTTCAAGTCTAAGACAGAACTTGAGATGGAAATTCGATAAAGAAACTCTGTACTATCGATCGGTCCAATTTAAGCAACTACAGTTTTTTGTTTAAGATTTTACTTTCAAAAATAGGGAGGAAAAGGGTTTAGAATTAATAAACCTATGAAAATTTCAATAATAATGATAAAAATTGAGAAATTGTGTTTATCATAAACCGAAATAAGCTGCTATTTTAGTGAAGTGAACCAAAACTTGGAAACTTAACGTAACAACAAACATTATTGTTGTGCAAGACGTTTGAATGTAATGAAAATGAGGAGATGTTTTTTCTTCATTTCACCTGTTCTGTACAGAATATTGTAACTAATATGTTTCGATAAAAAATTTAAGGTGCCTCATAATCTTCTTAATTTTTTTTTTTTCTAATCCGGTTTTGTTCAGAAGATTTTGATGTTCTCAGCTCGCAAAATGTGGGAGAGCTACTTCACTGCTTACTCTAGGGGGCCCCTTAATTTTTTTAAGACAAAAAATAATCTAGATATTATTTCACGGGTGCCTTTGAGTTTCATATTTCAAGTTTTCATTCCGATATTCTAGTTTTGATTTCTTTTCATGGATTTGTAGTAGTATGATTAAAGTAATGTTAAAACTTTATTTCCCTCGGGGGCCCCCCTTAGCCGGGGGGCCCGGGGCAATTGCCCCTTTTGCCCCTCCTTTAATCCGGCCTTGTTATTTGATGTTAATTAACATCACATATGATGTAAATAAAAAGAAGCATCACATACGTTGGAATTTTCAGTGCGAATTACATATTACACGTCTTTAATATTTTACATGTATTTAAATTTTACACGTTGTTTGAAGTTTACAGACGTGGAATATTCAACTCGCACTGAAAATTTCATCATATGTGATGCTTTTTTCGTTACATTATATGTGATGTAATTTTACAATTTTTTTGGTCACACAAAACTCCAAATAACACTGAAATAGAAATTTCTTAAAATTACACGTCGTGGAATGTTATAAGGACATTGAATTAAAATTTAATCAACGTGTCACTGAAAACTGCAACCTTTAAAATAAATCACCTGTAATTAACAAAACCTGTAATTATAAATTGTTTTCCTTGAAAGTTAACGAAGATTCATGTATTATTACAGCAAATGTCCTGTAAAAATGTTGTACACTTAAAATTAAATGTAACGTAATCATGTTTTCGACCTGTAAAATTACAGTAAATGTCCTGCTCCTTTTTGTTACAGGACATTTGCGTAATTTTACAGGACATAATTTTTGCTGTGCAGCGGGAAGCGGGAAGAAAAAAAAAGTATATGAATGCGAGTCCTTATTCAATTTGTAAAATAAAATGTATTATATTAAATCTAGAAATATTTAATTTTTTTTAAGAGATGAGAAAATTCCCATGTTGAATCATTATAACAATAAATAAAACAAAACAAATTCCAATTGGAAAGTTTTTCATCCAATATTTAGTGATTTTATAATTTACAGGCGTGTAATTTCCAACTAACACTGAAAATTCCGTCATATATGATGCTTCTTTTTATTTACATCAGATGTGATGTGATTTTACAATTTTTTTTTGTAGTGTGTAGGACATATTTTCACTGCATTTCAGTCTAGTAAGCAATCATATTTGTTAAACGACATTCAAAGATGCATATTACAGGAAGGATACATTCTTGGACGGGTACATTTACCCCATCCAATATTTGTTTTTGTTTTAAAGCTACCATTTGTTTTGTGTTTACGTTAAGATTACTTTTAAAGGAGCCAGCTTTTAAAAAGTCTGCAATAAAAGACAATAATTCCCATAACATGCTACAACCCTGCAGCTAGGATACTGCCGCGGTCCATTACCTGAATTTCGATAGGATTCCTCGCTCACCTGTTAGCATATCTTGAACTACAGAACATTAACAATGACGAGAGCGCATCCCGTATGCCTCCTGTTTGTTGGTCGAATCAATGGAGTGATCAATTGAGATGAGCTGAACGATCGGTGGTTGGTGATGACGAAGACGACGGCGAAGACCTACTAGCCGATATCAATTTGATTGTGTAGTTTAAGCTGAACTAAGTAGCTCATCGTCATGAACGGGCATGCGCGGCTGGCCCTAGTGAGAATCTCGTTGAGAGCGGGCGCCAAAAGTTTCGGGCAACCTGGGTCTCGTCGTCAGCTGATTTGAGTAAGAAGGTAAGCGATTCTGGGGGCAAGAAAAAAAAAACAATTCAATTTGAATGGCAACGAAAAAAACATTCGCCTCATTGAACCTCATCTATAGCCCAATCGGAGCTTTGAGAGAACTCCTCTTGACAGGAGGATACTATAAAAAGCTGTGGCATGTGACGAAGGAGTACATTCTGATTTGTGCATCCATTTGTGCAACCAAGTGCATTATCCTGTTCAGGACTCGAGTAGGATTGATTTTGTGGAGTTTCTCCGGATTTTGGAGTTTTGTGATAAGACAGTTGACGTGTTTATTTAATTCATCAAAATGAAGATTGTAAGTGATATTCGGAAAAAGGACTGTTCATCTGAATTAAAATTGGTTTTAAGTTTAAGGAGTGTAAATTAATTAAAACAATTAAAAAGTTATTTGGTCAACCAAGGAAGATAAAAGGACATTCAAAAGGATTTCTAGTGCATGTTTGGTTTATAAAAATTAAGAATTTGTGGACGTGGGGAGCACCGTTAATCAAAGTTTGCTCGAAGAAAACATGTTAAAGCGACCAAAAAGTGGCTAAACACAATGTTAAACCATCTTTTTTCACAATACTAAGCTGTATTTGAAAACATGGAAGTGTTTTCCCAAAATGCGAAATGTGAAACAAAACTAAAGTGGTATATTACAATGGAAACAACTTAAATTCCATAATCTATTTAGAATCAATTTATCAAATATCGTAAAATTAAATTCGACCACTAAATTAAAATTAGAAAGATGAAGACATGGAGCAATCAATTGAATTGCAGGGAATTTTATTTTATTTAACATACTGACATTTTCCTCAAATATTCAAAAAAAAAATTAGATGTCAAAGTTGACGTCAGCAAATTTCAATGACAAGTTCTTCAGCTAACATTTTAAAACGTAAAATAAAATATTATATTCTTTTTCGCTCAAAAGTTTAAGGTTCTGCTAAGACGTTTTGAGGAATAATGTTAAGGGGGAGTATGGTCTAACGGGTAAAAAAACACCATTTTTACGAATTTTTTTTAGAGCTATCGTTCTAACAAATGTATTCAAATTTTTTGCGTTATACAAAACATTGTTAAAAGAACATTTAGTAATTTTTTCGTAGAAAAATATTGAAAAATGAGCCGGTGACGGAGCACTTTCGAGGATGCCTTTTAGAAAACAGGATTTGCGGTGGACACTCATCTGTATCTGAAGTCAAAAAATCAGAACAAAGTATTTTTAATATATGTTTTTCTGAACCCCAACGATTTTATTTAACTTAAAATTTTTTTTTTTGGAATTTTTGTGGCTGTTTGAAGTAAAAACTACGATTTTTCACGATAAAATCCGCCATTTTTTATCTGTAAAATCTCCTCAAAGTAAAAAAAAAAGAAAATCGTTGGGGTTTGGTATTTTATATTAAGAAAATATGTTCGAAATTTTAAAACAATCGGTGAAGTAGTCTTCAAATGACGATGTCCACTGACTTTAAAAATGTGCTTTCGAGAAAAACGCGTTTGAAGTTTCTGCTCTCTCTCTCTTGCAGTATTAGATAAGAGGAAATAAAGGCCTATAATTTCTACAGTTTTGCTTCGATTGGCTTGAAAATTTGACACAACATTCTTGAAATGTTTTACAATAAGAAAATAAA
Source organism: Uranotaenia lowii (assembly GCF_029784155.1). NCBI lineage: Eukaryota > Metazoa > Arthropoda > Insecta > Diptera > Culicidae > Uranotaenia > Uranotaenia lowii. The sequence continues at coordinate 84,081,645 of NC_073692.1, read as the reverse complement.
AAATAAAAAATCGATTTTTTGAAAGTTTTGGACCCTACTCCCCCCTTAAAAGACTTTCTGTAAAAAGGCGTTTTTTTCTCAACTTTGACGGGTGTGTCCGGATATTCACAAAAAAATAGATAAAAGTCTGGTCCCGTCCTGTTGGCCAGATTTCATTGAAAAATGCCGGATTTTATCCGGGTTTGCTCTCATTTTGATTCTCAAATCAAACAAAAAAAACTAACTATTTTGCAAAAATTTTTTGTTGTAAAAATTCAGTTTCATAAAATTAATAATGAAAAGGTTTTTTTACAGCCTTGAATTTCGATTTAAAGTCTGCTGATAAATTTTGACGAAAAAGCTTTTTTTCAAGATTTGTTTCTTGATTTTTGTTGAGTAATTCCTATGTTTTGACCATTTTCTTACAAAAATTTTATTTTAATCCTACGTTTCGGTGTCGTATAACACCTTCATCAGGGATCCTAAGATTTGTGTGGTTCAAAAAGTGCAATGATTTGTGTTTTAAAAGCTTATACTTAGTCCTGCCTACAAAATGGTCAATCTTATTGTGCTTAAGTGAAAGCGTATTGTCCGGTCAATTTTATGTTGGATTCCACTGTAAATATAGATAATTTTGTGATTTTGTTGAACAAAGTGTTATTAAACCTTTCTTACATAATCAAAAAAAATTGTTTTGTGTGTAGAAAATTTGAAATTTAAAATTTAATGACGTAAGAAAAATTTTATATAAAGTGTTATAAAATCTTTCTTAGGTCATTAAAACAACAACAAAATTACAAAATTATCTATATTTACAGTGGAATCCAACATAAAATAGACCGGACAATACGCTTTCACTAAAGCACATAAAGATTGACCATTTTGTGAGTATTACTAAGTATAAGCTTTTAAAACACAAATCATTTCACTTTCAAACCACACAGATTATTAGATCCCTGAGGAAGGTGTTATACGACACCGAAACGTAGGATTAAAATAAAATTTTTGTAATAAACTGGACTGATCTGCCGATTATAAATTTATCTGATCAATGAAAGATCCGTGAAATACGTTTAGTATTGAAATGTAGTTCAGGATGATCTGCCCGTTGTTATGTTTTTCTTTTTATTTTAATTAAAAAAAACAAAAAACTCTTTTTAAAGAAAGTATATTTAAAACTTGCACAACACAAAACAGAACTTGAAACCAAAACTTAAACAAGGAATCTGCAATCATCTGCATTTTGAACCTGGTTCAATAAAGTAACTCTGTAGAATATATACAAATGAATTTTCTGATCAGTCGAGAATTTATTTTCTTGTAACTTGACATCCTGAACTTAATCTGTCAGAATGTGCGAAATGTTCGAAAGAATGTTCCGTGGCTTGAAAAATTAAAACAATTTCGTTGGTAAAAAATTCAATTTAACTGTCAAAATCAACGTTATTACGAATATTGTGACATCTCACCTTCCAAATAATCCTAAGGCAATTTACATAAATTGCGATTTTTTGGTGTAATCCTAGCGAATACTCAACTTTTTTTTCTCAAACATTTTTCCCAGAACTAACACAGATTGCCCGATCTTTTTTCAAGAATTTGAGGTCCTGAAGTGGAATTTTCAATCAACATCATTAAGTTTCTTGGTGGAATTGAAACTAAAACATGTTGGTTTTATACTAGTGGGTAATACCATGGTTTAATATGAGGCCCTTGGAGCCAAAGGGGTATAAGTGCATGAAAGCTTATTTCGAGAAAACAGGCTTTTAAGTTGTTGTTTTTGGCAGTTTTCCATATATTTTTCAAAATTTAAATTTTTCCTTGGAACTTAAAAGTATGTAAATAGAATTCAAAATATCTGAAAAAATCATCAAATACAGTTTGAAATATGAAGAATCGCTTGGCATCAATGACTCAAAATCGACCATTTTGTCACTTATACCCCTTTGGCTCTGAGGGCCTCATATGCGCTTCATCCAGAGAACGACCACATTTGACGATAATCACGTGAATCCAATTAATGTGTAATTATCTAGAATCTTCAACACATCGAAAATGCATCGATTTGTTTCATTACTCTTATAGGCAATCAAATTCACACGAATACTAAATAGATTTTGTTCCCTTAACATGAGGTGTTTCTAGCACCTTCGATTTACAGCTTCCATGCCATGAGATCAATTTCGGTGATGCCGGTATCTGATCGATCTCGCCAAGACGTGGCGCGCATAAGTGATCAACACAGCTGGTGATCCTCATCTAATGATTGGTTTCCGATTGATCGATTTTCCCTTCTTGGCCATCACAGAACTTGGCACGAATTGGCAACTATGCAAATTTCATTGACGCTAGATCTCCAGCAAATCTTGTTCCAAATTTCCTACGCCGAAATTGTCACACCGAAAAGGGCAACACCGGCACGAAAAGTCGTTTAGGCGCAACGCCACAGCTTTTAGGAAAGTCGCCTTTTCGGAGAATCAAATGTCAGAACCTGTCCGGGTTCCAATAATTATGTTCTAGCTAGAGCAAAGTTGTGCATACTCTGTAATGCTCACTCATGCGCAAACATTTTTGGCTTAGGCTGGCTTCAATTCGGTTGAGTCACGTGTCGGATGCAACGTTCTGATGTGTCGTGCCGTTTGATGGAAACGATGCAAGCACACATGTTAGTACTTGGTCCTTCGAGTTTCGTTGACTATTCAGTGATCTTGAGCACATATTATGGAGAGCATCCGGCAATGGCTTAAAAGTGGGGTTGGGGGAGGATGGATCATGGCAGCCATTGGCACGCTCTAGTGATTGTTCTTTAAGTCACTGTTTAGCGAATATTTCTATGGCTGTTAGGGCGAGTTATTCAGATCGTTGGACTTAGTGAACCCAGCCTTTCGCGACTTTTGCGATCGTGAATCAATTTTCCTTTCAAGGAAGCGTCTAGTCTAGTCATTTCAGGTTGAATCAATTGAGCCTCTAGAATCGGCGGTAAAAGAAGGCAAAATTTAGTCGAAATAGTGGCTGCAACTTTGTGTGAAGAAGAGAGATGCAGGTTGCATAGGACTAAGTTTTTTTTCCTGTACCAAGAAGGTGTAATTGACTTTACTCTACCAGCAATCCCCTGGAGATTCACGAATTTACTGTAAACATAGCAGTAGCAATATCCTCTAGTTGTTTTTTGAATTCTAATATAGGTAGGTATATATAGGTATAGGTATATTTTCTCTCAGACCATATTCATATTACTTTTCGATAAAACTATACAAAACCAATCGTTTGGATTTGTCAATCCAAATTTGTTCAAATTTGCATGTGGAATTAAAAGAAAAATTTTACTCGCTAAAATCTGACCTTAATTAAAAAACCTAGATACCATAAAGATATCATAAAACTCAAGTCAAAGATTTTCACTGAAACAACAATGTTACAAACTGCATTAACTATCCAGACGATTATGGGAATCTATGGATTTTATTTAATCTGAATAAAGAATTTTGTACCAAATGCCCTGATTAATCTGAGAGTAGTACTTATGATTCTGAAGATACTTGTCGAGGTAAGTTGGATTTTTAACCTAGATTGAATTTTTCCCGGATTATTATCTTGTTGAATAGATTTTTTTTCTCTAAAACAAGATTTGCACATTTTAAGCTATAATAATACTGTCGCCACAGGTATGATATTTTTTAAAATTTTGAAGGCCCCCTTATATTCAAAGACGATTGTGATTAAACGTTACTATTAAGACATCACGCATTAAAGTTGCTGTGTTTGGCCATTTTCCATACATTTTTTGGAATATTTGTATTTTTATTTTGAATATAAAATTATATCAGTCAAATTCTAAAAATCACAAAAAATCGCAAAATATAGTTTGAAGCATGAAGAAATTTTTGGCTTATAAACTCAAAATCAACTCACTTTAGTAAACCCTAGGGTGACAATGAAGCATGCGTAAAATTACATGATCAAATTTTGAAAACCGATCATATACATTTCGTACATTCGCCAGAAAAACTGAACTGTCCAGAATTAGAATTGGTGTCAGGTAGCCAGATTTTTTTCATTATGTATCCGGGCCGTACAAATCCGGGAAATTTTATATAAAAATCTAGCAAAATCCAAATACAGTAGTTTTTCGATTTTATCACGCTTAATTCACTGTGATAATGGTCAAACCGCGAATTTGGCGAAACTTGAAACTGGAATAGAAAAACGGCAAATGATTTCCAAAACCAACGTGATAAATTCGAAACAATAACCGTGATAACATGGAGCGTGAGTTTAGCGAGCATTGGAAAACCGAACAGTGATAAAATCGAAAAACTACTGTACTTGATTTCAAAATCTACGACTGAAAATCCGGACAATATCTGGGCAAATTTTGTCAAAATCAAGAAATTACTCAACATAAATCAGAAAAAAATTGTGGAATTTTCTTATCAAAATTTATCGACAGATTTTAAATTGTATTTCAGGCTTCCAAAAAAAAAATTTCATGATTTTTATTCAAACTTGCTCAAAAAATTTCGTTTTTCGAGGCATATGTAGAAGAATTTTAAAACACAATTTTTTTTTATTGAATTCACTAATAAAGTGAATAAATTCGGGCAAAATCCGGGTATTTTCCACAAAATCCGGGACACCGTGCCGAGCCGCAATGTTCCCAAATTTTGTATTAAATATCCGGTCCAACCTGGATAAAACCGGGTAATCTAGCAACCTTAAATTAGGGGTACCTCAAAACACTTAAAGTTTCGGTTTTTGACTCTCAAAAATCACCATAAAGGGTACCAAAAGAAATCAGAAAAAATCGTAATTTTAGTTTTTATGCCAACTGAATTAAAAATGCATAAAACTTCAAGATCTGGAAAAATATTATAGGCGAAAAATTGACTATCTAGGATTTCGCCGTTTTTCGGAAAACCAAGTCCCAAAAAGTCGACTTTTGACCAAAAACATTTTTTTCGAGATAACACCAGATTCTGACGTAATTTGGCAATAAAAAAAAATGGAATTTACGATTCTTTTGGTCTCGCTCTTTTGGGCCATTCTACTAAATGTATATGGTCGGTTTTCGAAACTCAACGTGACTCATTTGGTCACCTTTATTAGACCCCTTTACAGGGCCGTAGGAAGAACCGGCTCAAAGGGGAGGGGGGGGTTATTGACTGATTTAACCTATAATTTTTTGCCCGATAATTAACGATTACAAAAAAAATAAACAAATTTTGCTTGTTGCAATTTTTTTAAAATACTTTTACATTAACAGTTTGTATATTAAATCGTAACTTTGAAAAATTAGTCCTCAATCTAAAAGGTGAGCAAAATTCGCTTTCCTCAATGACTTGAGTTTGAATTTGTTTAAGGAGTCTGGTAGATCAAACTTAGTTGATTTGAGCACAAAATAAGTTTTTTTAGGAGAGCCTTCCAATTCTTAAAAAAAAATTCTTCAATCAAATCAAACAAGCTCAAACTTCAGAAATCTTTTGCAAATACAAAGATTTTAACTTTTGATTAAAATAAATCAAATTAAAAAAAAAAAATTTCTAGGGTCAAACTTGAACCAAGTTAATGATTCAAGTTTGATATTTGACTTTAAAAAACAACAATATTAATACATTGCGGACTAAATTATGAAAGCTCATTCTACAAAATTAAAAAAAAAACACTTCCCGTTATTCAAATATATTAAATAAGCAGAATTTTGTTTATTGGTTTCTGAAATAGAAAATGCCGAATTTTGGTGCCTGAAGGCTTAGATTTTCTCGAGACCTTTAATGTATTAATAATGTTGAACAATACACCGAGAAGATATAGAATTTTCTACAGATTTTTTAGGTGAAGATCATATGTTTCTATAAAATAATTCAGCAAATATTTTTCATATAGAATCAGTTCTGAAATGTTTATTCTGTTTATGATTTTTTTTAATTAAGATAAGGGTTTTTCGTTTTAAACAAGACGAAGAAAATTAACTCAAATTCTAATTTTTGTTTGTGATATTCAACTAAATTGCATGTATAAACAAGTTTATTTAAAATTTCAAATCTGGAAATTCAATTGATTATGTTTATGCTCTCTTGAATTCCTCATCAATATATGCTGATTGTTGAAATTTATTTACAAATTAATTTTTTTTCTGAATTTTGATTCTGGATTCTGAATTTGAATTTTGAACTTGAATTCAAAAATTGAGCTTTGAATCTGCATCCGAATTTATATACGATTTCTAAAATGAACAAAAAATACAATTTCTAAATCTTATTGAAGTTCAGAATTGTATGAGCCATGCTTTAGAGCCCTCATTCATGAATATATTATTTAAATTCTGTAGTTCAGGTTTAATCAGGTTTAATAAATTGTTTTTTTTTGTTTTGTGAATTTCAATTAAATATGAAATTCAAATGATGAATCTAAATCTGAGTTTTCAATGGTCGATTGCCATTGAGAAACTTTAAATGTTTGAATTTTGTGTATGAATTAAGTTGAAGAATTTCAAATTTGAATATAATACAATTTTTTTTCTTTTTTTCATATTCGGAAATCTATCATTTCAATGTTTGAAAAGAAATCTGATCTCGAAAAACAAGATTTAAATTTGGTATGGAATGCAAAACCAAATTTGAATTAGGATTTCAAAGCAGCTTCTCATTTCATATTTTTTAGGATTATTGGAAGTAAAAATCAATAAACCTTTACTGGATACAGAGTCTAAAATTAAAAAAAAAATACAATTTTGATATGCGAACTATGGAATCAGAACCTCAGAATCTCCCTCAATTAAACTTGAAATTTCAAGTTTAGATTAAAATTTTTATTAACAAGTGAGAAAATTTTGAAAAAATGTAGCAGAATTTCGAATTTGGGATGGGTTTTTGAGCTTTTGGCATAAGTTTTTAGTCTAGATTATAACTCTTGAATAACCATTCTATATTATCATCATAACGAATAAATGTTTCGAGTTATTAAATTCTGGTTAACAAATTGTATAAGTTGTAACTAAAAGTGTTATTTTCATCATTATAAAATGTCCTCAAAATGAAAAAAAATCATACAACGATATGGAAAATAAGTTCAAAGATATTTTATTCTTCTCATTTCATCGTGACCATTGCTTAGCTTATGATTGCATGAGAATAAGGCTTAAATATTTGTTTCAGTCCAAAAATTTTAAATTTTTGCTGTCATATTATGGACACTGGGCTGACGTGAAAAGCAATATGGGTTAAAAGTAGTCAATGCATCCTTTTTTTTGTATAAATTTTGCTTGAATTTTGATAAAAGTAAAGGGCCACTGACTAAGAATCCAATCTCCTTAACCTTCAAAAAATAGTATTTTTTGCTCCACAAAAATGATGTTGCTAAATGATATAATGAAATCAAAAAAATTGAATTGAATCTCTACATTCTTCCCTATTTAAATTTTAGCATTATAAAATTCGTTGCTTTAGATTTCTGTTAAAATTCAATTTCATAGCATTTAATCGGATTTTTTTCATTTCAAATGGTATGACTTCCTAGAAATAATGAATTTATTATTCAAACTAAAATCTGTATCAAAGAATTTATGAAAATAATTTTTTTATCAATCGGAATTTCGTTCCTGAAAATATGAATTACTTTAGTATATAATAAATAGGAATATTTATTTCGATTGCAGACGTTCAAATAATTTTTTTTTCTCCAAAAAAAATCGCTGGTTTTACTATTCGATCTACTTTACAGCGATCATTCCATTTAAACTTTTAAACGCCTGCAATCATTCCAGAGCATACAGACGACCCTAGCTTGTAAAAATCTGTTTTTTTGTGAGGATGGTCGAGAAAAACTAGACCGAAATGATTTTTCCAATCATTAACTTCTTAGGAAAAAAAACCATCGAAAACTCCGCTAAAAACATTTTTGATTTAAACTTTATATAAGAATCTAATACTTGTAAGGTTCTGAATCTATTAGGTTGGGGAATATGTACGTAGCGTCTTTGGATTTTGTAGTGTTCACACCGAAAGATAAACTTTTTGGCAAAGCGAAAAAAAAATCAAACGATAGATTTTAATCTTCTGTATAAAACTATGCATATTCAAAGTTGCCAGAATTTTTTCCAGCACGTAATTGTATAAAAAAATTGTTTTTTTTTATTTGCCAAATAAAGTGAATAAATCAGGGCAAAAACCGGGCTTTTTTTCAATTATATTCGGACAACCGGGTCAGGCCAGATTGTATTCAAATTTTGTTTAAAATATCCGGGCAAACCCGGATAAAACCAGGCAATCTGGCAACCTCATGCTGATTGGATTGAAAAAAATTAAATTTTTCATAAATTTAAAGGTTAAGACATTGAAAAATCAGGAGGCGAGAATCATTCTTCCAACAACTGCTCATTTTGCATCTCATTAAAGTCAAGTAGCTGCTCGGGATTTTTTGTTGCGGGTAGAGCGCGGAAAACGTGATATTGGTCGGTGTTAGATTCGGGAATTCGGTGTATGCTTAAAAACATTCCATTCGAGCTGCTGGATTGTGTTCTTTGACGATAAGTTCTTAATGGCGCTTGGTGTTGTCATTAAAGAGAACAGTTCAACAATGCCAGGCGCTAATATGAACTTTTCGTCAAAGGCTGCAATTCAGGAGCTCAATAGGGAAGTGATGGAACGAAGATTTTAGTATCCCGATTTTCCGAACATTTGAACTTTTTTCAAATTGAATAAGCATAGTTCTGTAGAAAATTATAATCTCATTCGATAGATTTTAATGCTTTTTTTTTCGCTTTGCCAAAAAGTGAACCTCTCGGTTTGAACATTTCAAATTCTACAAGCGCTACGAATTTATTCCCCAACCGAATATTTGCTTTTCTCAAATTTTAATGCCAATCTATTCATTAAGGAAATTCAGACTCAGGAAGAGTTTTCTTTTGGATTCAATCATTTCATATGATTATTATTTGCTCTAAAATTCAGTTTCAAATGTATCACAAACATATTATTGAATCACACTTTTTATTTCACCGGATTCAGAATTTTTTTTACTGGAACATGCTGCTCTTGAACTGATAACTTTATATTTAAATCTAAAAAAAAAGGATAAATTTATCAAATAAAATTGAAATTGTAAATCGTTTGAGCTACTGAATGCCAATTCATTAAGCTCTTGAAATACAAAAAACCCTATGAATTCTTAGAATGAATTTTTAAAATAAATTTTATAAATGATTAATGTTGATAATAAAAGCTTAACTCAATGAACCACTCAAGAATTTCAAAGTTATTTAAAGCGCTAGATATTTGAAATAAAAACAATCTCAAGTCAAGCATTCAAAACATTGGAAAATACTGCGTAGATCTAGCTATAAGTAGGCAAACAAACTCCATCCCATCAATTAGAAATAAGTAACATCTCGATACAAATAGTACCACTTAAAGGAACATCGAACCTATGAATCAAGGCGTTCCGAGCTATTCCTTTTTGGGGCATAACTCGATTAAGGGCTGCTACAGGCCGGAATCATTTCAGCATCGTGGCTCATTTAGATATGACTAATGGTTCTGGCTCGCTCTATCTTCGCTCGTAGGACTCTAATTCCACTTTCATGAAATGTTTCGCAAACTAACGACACTTCATGGTTCTCCAATTCTACTTAGAACCCGAAACCGCGAAACACAAAAAGATGCTCTTCGACCAGATAAGAATTGAAAACGGAATGTCAATGGTCTCTCGTGAGAAAACACTTTGCAGGTACTCGTCGAAGTTTACCGGTACAAGATTTTGCACAATATCGGATTTATAGTTGCAATGCTGGGGCAAACATCTTGTAAGATCGGTATCACATACGCTGTACAAAAGGCTCTTCTCCACTATTTCGTGACCACACGACGGCGACGATTCGTCAGACGTCACAATGTACTATTCAGCACTCGACGAGCAGCTGAGCTGAGAGTTTGAATTGGTAGATGAATAATGAGTTCGATTGCTTCTCATTTTGTTCCGCTTAGATTCTGTTGACTACTCTGGTGGCGGCTTGCTCTTGTGCCCGATTGGAAAATAATTACCTTCCACCTCCGGGAGCTGCTTCATCCGGTGGCGGACCTGGATTGACGGCCCCTGCTGCTCCATCCGGATTCGGAACTCGGCCTGGTGCCGGTCATGGCGGAGCAGGTCCTTCTGCGGGAGGATTTGGTGGCCGACCATCTGCCGGAGGTTTGTAGTTGTTAAACTTTAAATTATAGCTCTTTAGAATAATAATATTTGTAATCAAAAAATAGGTGCCCCAGCTCGTCCAGCTGCAGCATACGGTCCACCATCGGCAGGAGGATTTGGGGGCAGTGGTCCATCATCATTTGGTGGTGGTTCTCAAACCGGAGGATTCGGAGGTGGTGCCCCGGCTGGCCCATCCGCTCCAGCTGGTCCACCAATAGAGATCATCTCCTACGAAAATGTTAACAACGGCGATGGCAGCTACAAATTCAGGTTCGTTCTTTCAATCGTTGAAGTCTTTTGATTTGAATACAATCCTATTGAAATGACTTCAATCTTCTAACAGCTACGAAACCGGCAATGGAATCAAGGCCGAGGAACAAGGTGACCTGAAGAACCGTGGCTCGGAAAACGAAATCCAATCGGTTCAGGGATCTTTCTCGTACACCTCGCCCGAAGGTCAACTTATTACACTCACCTACGTCGCTGACGAAAATGGCTTCCAGCCCCAGGGAGATCATCTGCCCACCCCAGTGCCAATTCCGGAAGAAGTCCTGAAGGCTCAAGAAGCTCACGCCGCTGCCCATGCTAGTGCTGTCGCCGCTGGACTCGGAGCCGGTTCGGGTGGTCATGGAGGAAGCGGTCCAAGTGGTGCCGGAGGACCAAGTGGCTACCCAGGATCGGGACCCAGCAGCCCCGGAGCAGGATACCCATCGGCCGGAGGACCACTCTCGAATGCCCGCCCCAGCAGTGGAAGGCCTTCCGGTAGCGGTTCGTTTAGCCCTCAGTCCGGATATAAATACTAGTGTGAAATTATTAGCCCTTAAAAATAACAAATCAGTTTAAGAGTCACGAGGAGCGAAGAAATCGTGCAGCTTGAACCTGTACATAGCAATGAAATATAGAGCAATGCCCGATTCGATGTTAATAAAATGCAAACTGGTGTGAAAACAGACAAGCGATGGCGAGTTTTTTTTCATTGCATTTATTACCGTCCAGATGATCATGAATGGAGCGTGTGCCGCGAATGGGGTGGATTTTATGAATGAACGGAACGAGTAGTAAAAGCTCTTTTGAATTGGAAACGAGCCTCGACGATTTAACTTTGAAGCTGAAACCATTGCCCCTGGTGGGTAGGCAAACGAATACCATGGGTGGCCATCCTACTAAACTTTCGTTAGTCATTTTTGAACCACCAATGGAGTTATTGACCAGAATGATATGTACTGTCAATCGGAGCATTATGCAACAGCAGGGTTTAATGCAACGATTGTATACCACATCACTTTTTCAGTTTTCATTCCAGTATAATGTAATAAAGTTATCATTTAATGATTACAAAATTATCATGACATAGTTTCTCACATCGTGAGATAGTTTCAAAACATGTTTCTTATAGAAAATTTGAAAATCAGACCAATGGATCTTCAAATCTAAACATTCTTGGATGCCGTTTACCCGTAAGTTTGTTTACCCATTATGACGGATTGGCTTAATATCATTTTTTTTTTTATTTTAAAGGGATTTGAACTCCACAGGATGCATTCGTCCCTAATTGGCCTAATATCATAATCTACAAACTTTATATTGCTTTAATTATCATATATTAACACTGTGGGGGTAAAAAAACTATTCGGTCAACCACCATTTTGTTTAAAATAAAATATTTTGATCATTCAATTACCATTCTGGATTAAATTGCATCAAAATGCATATCAAAGATTCACCTTTTTAATCTCGTTTCCATATGCTGGAATTTGATAGTGACGCGTTTGTTAGTTACAAAATTTCATTCATCCAAACATCATTTTTTTATTATTTCAGCTATTAAAATTCTTGGTAGTATTTTTACCCTAAAATGTATGCAACACCCTTTTGCTTTTTCTTTAAATACATTTTGAAAGAAAAAAAAATTAAATTCAATTCAAACAATACCAAAAATTACTGCAATTGATGCTTTCAGCATTATGACGACCCAAATAAATTAAAAACTATAAACTATAGAACGTTTTTTTTTGTAGATTCAAAACTAATTTTTCTGACAATGTTAATTTTATATCCCATCAACCTAAAAACTTTTGATGTTCAAGTGGTAACCATCATTAATCATTAATTTTGTGGACATTAAGTTTTTAAAAGACATTGAAGTTGAAAAGAGTTTTATGATGCCCCAGTTCACGGTACTCTATGAAAGCTCTGAAGTCTTCAACTACCCGTTTTGACATAAAAGTTTCAATGTAAGAATAAAAGTCTTAATGTTGGAAATATCCTAGCAAAAGTTGTTTTGTTTATGTATTTTTTTCATTTTTCATCCAGCCTGAGCATCCACCCTTTTTTGATAAGGGCTTTATTATCATTTATAATAAAAAAAGGTTTGTTTGCTTTTTTATATCATGTATTAAGTTTCCAAAAATTGTAAATAATATTAAAAGTTTCAGATCAGCTTCAAAAAACAGAAAAAAAACCCGAAAACATTTTTTGTACCTTTATTTTAAAACAAATTTGTTAAATGAAACATAAGCTTAGAATGAGATCGTATGAAACGATTTCTTGAAATCCAAAATGGAGGCTATATACATTAGACTGAGTCGATTCGGGGTTATTTTTTAATATATAAAACCCTGGGCTCTAAACCGTAACTTCGTATCTAATTGTTGAAAAAAGTTAAAAGCTATTTAACAGGTGTATGTTTTTAGTATTGAAAATAAAAAGCCATTGACATCTCTGTTGGATGCCTATTTGAATTCAATACAAAATATTCAATTTTCTCATACAAACCAAAACGTTTAAATGTACTCATACAAACGTTACTTAAAAATTCAGAAAAAGCATGGATGAGTTTTGTACCAAAACGAAGCTTTTTTGGACTCCAGGTTTTGAGAAATTCAAAATTGACCCCAACTTGCCACTGTCTAATAGACATATAACATATTAAACTTTAAAAAACCCGAAAATGCTTGATTTATCTTGGTTAGCAAGAAAAAAAAATCCCTTGAGCTTTTTATTACAAATAAACCCAATATAATACACTGGACAGTGGATTGTAGCCTTTTTAATAGTCAGTTGATTTCATGTGGATACATATCTTAAAATAAAATCATAAACAACTTTTTTCAGTTTTGAATTATCAAGTTAACATGAGGAATTTCTAACACAGTTAATCCAAAATAATTTGAAAAAAAAAAAAAATAAAATAGTATAAAGGATATTTGCTATTTTTGCCATTTTTGGATTAAGTCTATATTGGCATTTTCGGCATTTTTGTCATTTATTGCATTTTTCTTTTTTTGAATTTCTTAAATTTTTGTTTTCACTTTTTTATCAAATTTCGCTTTATTTTCTCAGTTCTGAATTATCAAGTTTACATGAGGAATTTCAAACACAGTAAATCCAAAATAATTTGAGAAAAATATAAAATTAATTAAAGGATATTTACGGTTTTTAATATTTTTGGCATTTTTGTCTATTTTGGCATTTTTCTCATTTTTTCCTTTTTTTCATATCTTAAGTTTTTGTTTGTCTATTGTTTAATTTTTGTAATTTTTTTGCTTTTTGAATTTCTTAAATTATTGATTTCTCATTTTTGTCAAATTTCGCGTTATTTTCTCAGTTCTGAATAATCAAGTTTACATGAGGAATTTCTTACACAGTAAATCCAAAATAATTTGAATATAGTATAAACTTGTATATAGAATATTTACGGTTTTCGCCCTTTTTGACATTTTTGTCTATTTTGGCATTTCCTCATTTTTCTTGCATTTTTGTTTAAATATCTTGAATTTTTGTTTGGCATTTTTGTCGTTTTTGTCATTTTTGTCATTTTTGTCATTTTTGTCATTTTTGTCATTTTTGTCATTTTTGTCATTTTATTCTAGCCTAAAACATGGAGCGGTGTTTTGCTTCATACACCCGCCGGGCTCACGATTAGCATAAACTGTTTCGGAAATATGTTCGATTAGATGAGAATTGACTACTGAGTATCGAGTTGGTATATCTCGGAACAAAGCGTCATAAAATATGCCGACACCATCAATTGATTTGTACAAATTATGGTTATGTTTTAGCTGCTGCACTACCGAAAAGCTGCTCTATTTTGGCATTCTTGTCTATTTTGGCATTTCCTCATTTTTCTTGCATTTTTGTTTAAATATCTTGAATTTTTGTTTGGCATTTTTGTCGTTTTTGTCATTTTTGTCATTTTTGTCATTTTTGTCATTTTTGTCATTTTTGTCATTTTTGTCATTTTTGTCATTTTTGTCATTTTTGTCATTTTTGTCATTTTTGTCATTTTTGTCATTTTTGTCATTTTTGTCATTTTTGTCATTTTTGTCATTTTTGTCATTTTTGTCATTTTTGTCATTTTTGTCATTTTTGTCATTTTTGTCATTTTTGTCATATTTGTCATTTTTGTCATTTTTGTCAATTTTGCCATTTTTGTCATTTTTGTCATTTTTGTCATTTTTGTCATTTTTGTCATTTTTGTCATTTTTGTCATTTTTGTCATTTTTGTCATTTTTGTCATTTTTGTCATTTTTGTCATTTTTGTCATTTTTGTCATTTTTGTCATTTTTGTCATTTTTGTCATTTTTGTCATTTTTGTCATTTTTGTCATTTTTGTCATTTTTGTCATTTTTGTCATTTTTGTCATTTTTGTCATTTTTGTCATTTTTGTCATTTTTGTCATTTTTGTCATTTTTGTCATTTTTGTCATTTTTGTCATTTTTGTCATTTTTGTCATTTTTTTTTTTGTTAATTTGTTAAATCTGCAATTTTTATTCAAAAAATCATTGAATTTCCTAGACTCAGAATTAGGTAATTGAAAATTTTGCAACTACGCTTGACTAAAAAATGCTTGATTCGAGTTACTAGAAGAATCGCTGTCGATTTTTTAATTTCTTAAATTAAAACGACTCATTTTAATTTATATTTTATGTGAACTTGAGCAAGACCGGGTAAAATCAGCTAGTCAATAATGAAATAAATTTTACCAGTAAGGTCTAATTATGCCTAAGTCAACTAATAGACCATGCAAATTTTTCGAAACTATCAAAATCAAAGAGATAGTTGTTATTGAAATAACTTTAAAAATCTTGGAAATACTTTTAAAAACTTCTGAATATTCAATTTTAATGAATTTGAATTCAGGAGAAAGTTTTTCAATGAAGATAAAAATTAAAATCAAGCAGAAAAAGTTTTAGATATTCTTGTTTAATTTTTGTATGGGAAAATATAATCCAAAATGTCTGTAGCCTCTTTCGCTTTGTCCAATTCATTTGTTTTCTTATTAAAAGATAATCTTCATTTCTTTTAAGTTATTACAGTGTTGCAAGAATAAATAATGATTTTATAAAGAAATTTCAATGTTTTTTTTAAATTAATTTTTCAACTTCATGGCGTTTGAGGGTCACCTTAGAGATGTTCAAGCAAACTGGAATTTTGCATTGTTTAGGGGGTGTAAGCAGTGGTTTTTGAATTATTCTATAGTGCTTAGGGCCACCCTAATGTATATTCATCTGTTTTAAAAAAGTTTCGTTTGAAAAACTGGTTATTTCTGCAACCAAACCAAAATATTTTGTTTGATGCTATTGCCAATTAAATCCATGAAGTATAAAAAAATCTTTGACTTCGATAATTATTCAATTTCCTACTTCAAATCATTTTTATTTCTGTCTTCAAGAGTTGTAGAATACTTTTAAATTGACTCGAAGGCTAGCTTACTCTCCTTTTATTCTAGCCTAAAACATGGAGCGGTGTTTTGCTTCATACACCCGCCGGGCTCACGATTAGCATAAACTGTTTCGGAAATATGTTCGATTAGATGAGAATTGATTGCCACAAAATTCTACAAACAGCTCTCCGTTTTCGCTCATCTGTCCTAGGCCATGGCGCCCCATGATGCGCTCAAGGTCTTGATTGTCGGAGCCAATCTTTGCGTTGAAGTCACCCAAATGGATTTGAATGTCACCCTTCGGAATTCTCTCTACCACGCTGTTTAGTTGACTGTAAAACTGCTCTTTCTCCTGCAGATCGGCAACGTCAGTTGGCGCATAACACTGGACCATTGTAAGGTTTCTAACCCGTGTTCTAAATCTGGCTACGATTATTCTTTCGTTTATCGGTTCCCATCTAATGAGGGCCGCGTAGGCCTGCGGGCTTAACAGGAAGCCAACTCCTCGTTCCCGAGTAGCATGTTCTCCTCGTATGCCAGAGTAAAGCAGGACTTGCCCGGATTGTGTCTTGTGTTCTCCAGTATTAGGCCAACGGACTTCGCTCAGTCCCAGAATTTCAAGCTTGAGGCGGCTAGCCTCTCTAGCAAGTTGTTCCAGTTTGCCTTGTTGGGCAAGGGTTAAAACATTCCATGTTCCAATTCGTGTCCGTGTTTTCATGCTAAAAGTCGTCGCCAAAGTTCCAGATCGGTCATTTCTTTCGGATTCCGTAACAAGTTATGAATCGGGAGCAGTAGGTTGTTAGCCTAAAGTCCCTATCCCGCGATGGGGCTGCCATCTTGGACTTAGCTGGCGGGAGCCGCATTTCATAAATTCAGCCGCTTGCTGCAAGACAGACGCTGTTTGAGCCGCCCCTGACCTGGAGAACAGACGCTCGGTTGTTGTTGCACGCCGCCCCTGACCTGGGGAACAGATGCGTGCGGCCACCTTCTCAGTCTGCATGCGACCAAAGCATCCACCGGGGTTGGGTACCCGATCTCCGCTTAGGTTACTCGCACCCCAGCCGGCACCGCGGGGAGGTAGAGATAGGAGTTGTGAATAAGAGGTGATATGACCACTATGGGGTCTCGTGTTGCACATTATCCACCGTTCACCAGCCAAATTGTAGAATTTTGTGGCAATAACAACATGGTGATCGGTGGATCGCTCTTCCCCCATCGACCAGCACATAAGGTCACTTGGGTATCCCGAGATGGCCGAACAGAAAATCAAATTGACCACATCTGCATCAGCCGAAAATGGAGAAGGAGCCTTCTTGATGTCCGCAACAAGCGAAGCGCAGACATTGCATCTGACCATCACCTCGTCCTTGGCGAGATACGACTGAGTGTTGCGCGTGTCCAACGGCGCGAGGAGAAAGTCGGGTGTCGATACGACGTCCGCCGGTTGGGGAATCCAGAGGTGAAAAGGGCATACGTTGAACAGCTAGAATCCCGAGCCTCGGAGCTGCCGACAGACGGAACAGTCGAAGAACAGTGGTGTGGAATCAAGAATGCCTTTATCACGACGAGCCATGGTACTCTCGGTAAAGTTTGTGGAAGAAGAAGTGAATGGATGTCGGATGAAACTTGGAGGATGGTCGATGATCGGAGAAAGGCGAAAGTCGGAATTGAGCAGGCATGTACCGGGTCAGCCAAAGCAGCCGCCCGCTTACGATATGCGGAACTGGAAAAGGCAGTTAAACGAGCTTGTAGACGAGACAAGAGAGCCTGGACAAACTCCCTAGCCGAAGAGGGGGAAAGAGCCGCCGCCAATGGAGATATCCGATTACTTTATGACATTTCTCGCCGCCTCAGTGGTGCAAGGACTAATGCAAGAATGCCGCTGAAAGACCGAGCAGGTCAGTTATTGACCGATCGAACAGATCAGCTCAAACGATGGACTGAGCACTTCGAACAACTCTTCCGAGTCACGAATAGCGATGGCCAACAGAACCCGCAGCTTGAAGCGCCAACAGTAAGTCGCATAAATGGCGTTAACTCGGAAGCGCCTTCGCTGGCTGAAATAGAAGCGGCAATCAAAAACATGAAATCCAACAAAGCACCTGGGATCGATTGCATCCCTGCTGAAATGCTGAAAGCCGACCCTGCCCTGTCAGCACAAATGTTGCACCGTCTTTTCGCTGACATCTGGGATACTGCAACATTCCCGGCCGACTGGATGCAGGGTATCCTCGTAAAGGTCCCGAAGAAAGGAGACCTGACAGAGTGCGGTAACTGGCGAGGCATAACGTTGATCTGTACAACCCTCAAAGTACTCTGCAAAGTGATCCTGAACAGGATCCAGGAGAAAATCGACGCTACACTCCGACGGCAACAAGCTGGATTCCGATCCGGACGATCATGTGTGGACCACATCACAACGCTACGAATCATAATGGAACAAATCAACGAATTCCAGGACTCTCTTCTGCTGGTGTTCGTTGATTTCGAAAAAGCATTCGACCGACTTAATCATGAAAACATCTGGGCGGCTCTAAGGCGACGAGGGGTCCCAGAAAAACTAGTCCATCTCATCGAAGCACAATACGAGGCATTTTCGTGCAAGGTCTTGCACGATGGTGTCTTGTCCGAACCAATCCCGGTAACTGCTGGAGTGAGACAAGGATGTATCTTATCACCGCTACTTTTCCTCATCGTAATGGATGAGATTCTGACTGGATCGATCGACTGTGCACCGAACCGAGGATTGCCGTGGAATCCTTTAACAATGGAGCAACTGAACGACCTTGATCTGGCTGACGATATTGTTTTGCTCGCCCAAACACAACCGGACATGCAGAGCAAACTCGACGACCTCACCGAAAGTTCCAAGGCAGCAGGTCTCAAAGTCAATGTCGGAAAGACCAAGTCGATGGAGATCAACACAGGAAATCCCTCCAGTTTCATGGTAGCTGGGCAACAAGTTGAGAAAGTGGAGTGCTTCCAGTATCTTGGTAGCCAGATAACGCCTGATGGTGGTACCAGGAAAGACATTGAAACCCGGATCAGAAAGGCCCGATTTGCGTTTGCGAGTCTCCGAAACATTTGGCGGTCACGCCAGATCTCTCTACGAACAAAAATCCGAATCTTCAACTCAAACGTCAAATCCGTTTTGCTGTACGGGTGCGAAACTTGGTGCACATATGCGGTGACGACGCGAAAACTGCAAGTATTTGTAAACCGCTGCCTGCGGAACATCATCCGCGCTTGGTGGCCTGGCAACTGGATCTCGAATGAGGAACTACATCGCCGGTGTCATCAAAGGGCGCTAGAAATCGAGATTCGGGAACGTAAGTGGAGATGGATTGGGCACACGCTGCGAAAAGATGAAAACGAGATTTGCAGAGAGGCGCTTGACTGGAATCCAGAAGGTCATCGAAGAAGAGGCAGGCCCAGAAACTCGTGGCGGCGAAGCCTTGCCGCTGAAATCCGAACTGTCGACGAGAATCTTGACTGGGACCAGGTGAAGACGCTGGCTCCGGATCGTCAACAGTGGAGGTCTTTTACCACGGCCCTATGCACCGGTGGATCGGCGCGGGATCATTAAGTAAGTAAGTAAGATGAGAATTGACTACTGAGTATCGAGTTGGTATATCTCGGAACAAAGCGTCATAAAATATGCCGACACCATCAATTGATTTGTACAAATTATGGTTATGTTTTAGCTGCTGTACTACCGAAAAGCTGCTCATTGCTGCTATCATGCTCGCTGCCGGCTTAAACCGGAATGGGTAAACAGCTTCCAAAACATAAATCAATTTGTTGTTTTACACCGCTCTGTGGAGTTCTACTCGTTCTAGTAACACTCCTGTAAAGGATGGATTATGTTTTTTCCAACTTCTGTTTAATGCATCGAACGGCTCTTGTCAAACCCATTAGCATTTGTGCATTAGGAAGGTGATCAGCCTTTGACTAGATTTGAAGAAGATAATTTGCGGTGTTGTTGTTATGGATTGTATGCATCTTTTTGGCTGATATTGTTATTTTTATTAATTAGTATTTTAAACGAAAGAGTGGGAATTGAATTTTTAGAATGGATTAATAACGTCAATTTTTAGCTTCAAAAATGATCAAACTTTTGATAGAATTTCTAATATACGTATCATTCTGAATCTGTATGTAATGATATCGATACAAATCACAAGTATTTTTATTTCACAGGAGAAAAGTAGAGGTACCAAAAATTTGGGAAGTTCAAAACATAAGAATCACGACATCCATAGCCGAGAAGAATGAAAACGCCACTTCTAATTTCTTTGACCTGCTCAAACTGAATATCAATCTTAAGGGGGGGGTAGGGTCTAACGGGTATAAAAAAAAACACCATTTTCACGATTTTTTCTACAGCTATCATTCAAACAAATGTATTCAAATTTTTTGCATTATACAAAGCATTGTTAAAAGAACATTTAGTAATTTTTTCGTAGAAAAATATTGAAAAATGAGCCGGTGACGGAGCATTTTCGAGGATGCCTTTTAGAAAACAGGATTTGCGGTGGACACTGTATCTCAGCACAGAATCATCTGAAGTCAAAAAATCAGAGCAAAATATTTTTAATAGACGTTTTTCTGGACCCCAACGTTTTTATTTAACTTAAAAATATTTTTATGAAATTTTTGTGGCTGTTTGAAGTAAAAACTACGATTTTTCACTTAAAAATTCGCCATTTTTCCACTCTAAAATCTCCCCAAAGTAAAAAAATCAAAAAACGAAAACGTTGGGGTCTGGTATTTTATATGTAGAAAATATGTTCCAAATTTGAAAAGAATCGGATAAGTAGTTTTCAAATGACGATGTCCACGGACTTTAAAAATGTGCTTTCGAGAAAAACTCGTTTGAAGTTTTTGCTCTTGCTTTCTTGCAGTATTAGATACGAGGAGATAAAGGCCTATAACTTCTACAGTTTTGCTTCAATTGATTTGAAAATTTGACACAACATTCTTGAAATGTTTTACAATAAGAAAATAAAAAAATAAAAAAATCGATTTTTTGAAAGTGTTAGACCCTACCCCCCCCTTAATTTGATTCAATTTGTACATCTCTGACAAGCCATTCTCTTCAAAGCGCTCACACGATCTATTCTATTATCACTTCTTAACGAGTTTGCTCAAGTTTGAAGACCCTGACATGAGTGCCCTCAGCGAATATGATTAATAGGACACCCAGATAAGTAAACTTTAAAAAATAACTGCCTCCATCTCAATCATAAACTAGAAGCGGAGACAGAAAAGATCGGATTCTGTTGGGTTTGCGGACGGTTTTGGCAAAACCAAAACACCCACAGACGAAACCGTTACAGAGCTGAGGCTCAAGTGTCTTTTCTTCGACCTCCGGAGGGCGATAAATACTTGACTGTGACCTTTGAGCACGACCGACGATGCTGCTGGGGCTCTAGGGCACTTCTATCCACAGCAATTTGCTCAGAAGATTTGATTGTCGTTCTCAGTGCAATAGAAAAGCCGTTTTATTCCTTCCCAGCTAACTAACTGACTAGCTATATATATTTTGGCAAATTGAAGTGCCAAACTGTTATACGATGTGCTAACAGATGATTCTTTGCTGACCCATTAGGGCAAACATTAGCAACAGTGTCGGTCAGCGGTCACGAACGGGTAGTGGACATTTTTTTTTTATTATTTCTAGAGAATTTATGCCTTTTTGAATGAATCGCTCGAGAGCAAACCGTGACTGACAGTTCGCTGATTTATTTCGTTAGTTGTTGAAAGATCAGCTTCACTAATTCAACACCTCTTCGATGTTCGAACATCTAATTACGAATGGATTTAGCAGTGCGGCAGTGGGGTCAAGCCAATTGATAAAATGGTCAATTGATTTTTTTTTATGTTAAGAAATATAAGAATGCTTCTCTACCAATCGTAGGATAGTATTATGTGTTTTTTGGAAAACTGTTGTCTTATCTTTTTTTTTCTGATGTCTTAAATCTCTTTAGGTCTTTTAGTTTTCGATTTTTTTGAAAATCCCGATGGGGGAAAGGAATAAAATTTAAGAATTTTTTTGAATTTTAATAATAAATTCTTCGAATTTTTTTTTTTTTCGTTTACACTGAATTAACTGTTCGATTTTTAAGACTGAGTCGATTTAGGGTCATTTTCTAAATTCTCATTATCAGTAGTGTAGAAAATTTTGTTTTGGATCAAAACTCGTGCATGATTTTTTTGTTTTGCGAACAAATAAAAGTCAAATTTGGATTCTGAATCTATTTATATTTTTTACGTCATCAATATGAGTGAGGTACCATACATTTTACTGAAAAAATGGAACCCATGAAATGGTATTTAGTTGCTTTTAATTAGTAAAAAAAAGAAGTTTACATTAAAAGTTGGGAGTAACTGTTTTAAACATTTTTATAAAAGTAATTGTTTGTTTCTTTCAAAATCATCCATACAGAGGCTCAGAAATTTTCACTTCTTCCTCATTCAGTTGAGAATCAAGAAGTCAACATTTTAATGGTTTTAGAAATGCCAAAAGTTTAAAGGATGTTGGAGTATGGTGGCCCTTAGTTATATGGAAGTTTTTAAAAGCCAAAATTTCACTGCATCATCCCTCAATACCGATCCTTTTTATTCAGATAAGAAGCTGTGCAAAATATCATTTGATTGGAAAAACTCTAAGGCGTTCCTAAAACGCCTTCAAGTTGAAAAATTTATGAAAAAATGTGCAAACTTTCACACAGAAAATAATTTTTTTTTACTCTGGCGACAATGTCAAAACTGGATTGAAGTGAAGATTTTAAGTCAAGAAACAACTTTTTAGAAAACAAGTAGTGTTGGGCTTAACGGAAAAGTTATCTTTTTGTTAATTTTTTTCCCATACATTTTGTATGGGAATATATCTATAAGAATTCACATTTTTTCGTTTGGTTTTAATTTTTTTTCTTCTTCGATAAATTTTATCCTAGACTGAAACTTGAACAAAGAACATTCAGAAATGTTTGAAAATGTTGAAAATTTCGGTTTGGGTTGAGAATTGGGGTTGATTTTGGCTTAATGAAGTCCAACCAAAACATCTAATTTTATGATTGATACAAGACGGAAAGAAAACGATCCTCTTTCAAATGTCTTATTTGAAAAATAATTATAGTTTAATTTTTAAGTAAATCAGCTGATTGATTTTCACCACGATCTGCGCACTGTTTTTCCTGTGTATATTTTATAAAAAATTTCATTTTTTTCTGAACTGTCATCTTCTCATATTATATCTTTTGATTTATTATTTGGCCTTCTATTCTAACTGTGTTTGTGGTTTAAACATTGTCATCGAATAACAGTTAAAGGAGAGTCAAGGGACTGATACCAGACGTGGTATGAAAATCCTTCAAGAGCAGCTACCACATGTTATTAATACAAACTGTTATTAATACAAACTTAAGCTATGACTAATACTATATAACATAGGGAAAAATCTATGATTCAAATAAGGTAAAATGTTACTTAAACAGTAATATTTTAGTTTCTGGCAGAACTGTAGGTCTGTATTTTTTTTAATTTTGAAAGCTTTTTCAATATTATAAAATTTATAATAAAATCAAGGCTTCAAACAAAAAATAGAAAAGTGGGGAAATAGTTCCCAGGATTTTGGTATTGCTGTTACTTTTCTTTTGATTGTGTATGAAAATATATGAAAAATTTATAGCATAAAATTACGGTTACTGTTTTCACGTGCGAGCTGCAAAATGTTCTACAAATTTGTTATTTATTTTAAACCTCGAAGCACAATAATTTTGTATATTTTCAGTTTTGCTAGAATTATTCATGATTTTTTTTTAAATTTTCAATCTTTCCAAATTGAACACATATTTGAGAGTATTCAAGGGTCGTCTTAGAGTTATCCGAATGAGCTAAAGCATTACTTGTATTGTTTTATCACTGATTGGATCAATATTAAGGGGTAGGAGCTAGGTTTCAATGAAGTTGGGAAATAATGTTGAAGTAAGAAACCATTTTTATATGCTCCTTAGAGTGTAAATATCTTAGGGTTGGGCGGCTCCTCTCCAACAACAAAGTGCAGAGAGAAAACATCACTGTTTTTACAGTTCAATTAACGAATAACACCTCAGCGGACATGGAGATTAAAATTGTTTGGACACTTTACCACACAACCAGAGGTTCCAGAATCAGGATTTGTCATTTTTTAACAGCGCCCTTCTGATTATTTTGAACGGGTAAATTGACCTGTTTTTGAAAAACAGTGATTTAAATGTAATTATTAAGCCTGGTTTAACAAAAGAATATCTAAATTAAAATTGAATTTGTGGTTGAATAATGAGAACATAAAAACTGGAATAAAATAGTTTACCAATTGGACCGACGATAATCTTTTGTTCAGATGATATTGGAGTGGTATATTTTGATAAAAACTGCCGGCCAGCCTATTCGTTTTAGCTAGCATATGTTGAGGCGTTTGCAGTTCCTGTATTCCGCCTGTATTTTTGCAATTTAAGCATTTTATGAATCCTGATTCAATTTTTTCTCAACTGTTTCCTGATTTTCGACTGAACCGCCAAGCAGCGCTTTAAACATAGAACAAAAATGTATTTTTTATAAGGGTGAAAAATCAGTAGGGGAGAGTGGGCTATCAAGGGCCATTTTTTCTTTGCTCCACAACTTTTTCATTATAGAAGATAAAATGAAAAAAAGATAAACGATGTGGTTTTCTACATTTGTAACGTATATAACGTAGGAAAATATATATTTTTAACATATTATTTTTCCAGAGTTCTGATTATTTTAAAAAAATGTTTTTTTGGATTTTGAAAAATGGTGGGGAATCGTAGGTAACCAAACCCAAGTTGACCAATTTAAATTCATTTAGTTATTTAAACTTTTTTTTTTTTTTTTTG
The DNA here is from genome assembly GCF_029784155.1 of Uranotaenia lowii. Classification (NCBI taxonomy): domain Eukaryota; kingdom Metazoa; phylum Arthropoda; class Insecta; order Diptera; family Culicidae; genus Uranotaenia; species Uranotaenia lowii. The sequence continues at coordinate 84,056,916 of NC_073692.1, read as the reverse complement.
TTTCGATTATAGTCGTTTTACCATCTTTATGGCATTCGCGACTTTATCAACGTTGCAGTTGGCGGATCGTTATTGAAAAACTTATCCGGTACAACTGCGTTCGATGTTTACTCTTGGGCTCGAACTCGCGGACATCGGCTCAGAAGACAACAGACTTGCCAACTGAGCTATATCACAAGCCCAGTTATTTAAACCAATTTCAGGAGAGGAAATAAAAAAGAAAGTTGTGTGGGATCGAAAAGATTCAAAAACATGGCTAGCGAACATTTTGGTTAAATTTCTCATATATGATTTATGTTTGTCTCTAAGGCATTGAATGAAATTGACAGAAAATTTTTTTATGTTTTTTTTTAATTTTTTTAATATTTGAGACATTCAGCATCTGCTTTTATTTTTCGAAATACATATACACTATACATATAATATATATACAATACATATACAATTTTGGGACACCCTAATATACAGGTGTTCAATTTAATAAAAAAAATTATAATGATTTTGATTGGCATTTTGAAATCAAGCCTTCTGTGAGGAGACGAAGCGATTTCCCAGGGGATCTTTTAAGCATATATTTCATAAAATTTATAATTTTTCTATCAGAATCAATACCAATAGTTTTGTTAATTTGAAACATCCCAAGTTAGAATAGATAGGGGCAGGAACAATTTTTCTCGGGGGCCGTTATGATTCGACTTTATTTTTTTCAAATGCTAACTGGAGATGAATTCAGTATAGTGTCTTCAAATAGCCATGTTGTCTAAGTAAAAGCTGGTTTCTGCTATCTTCAAATAAAAATTGATAAATAATCACGTGCAAAAATTGCGGAAAAGTTTAGAAATCTTTAAAAAATGAAGGCTCTGATTTGAGCTGCAAAATGCAAAATTTAATTCTAATTTTTTTTAATACCCTTATCATCAAATAAAATTCTCTGATTTAGAATAATGACCGGGTAGATATTTTAAATGATTTTAATTTCATTATTGATCGACTAATTTGTACTTAATCGAGAAATATTCATATAATGACCATTGGGAAGCATCAATCTGCATGAAACATAGAATACAAAATTTAAAAATTTACATTATATATTTTTTTCGTAGGTTATGGAAAGAATTAGAGAAACATGAGGTATCAAAGAACGAAAGAACATAAGCCGTAACAATCATGAATTTTTCGAAAAGGATACAACGGCTCACCGGCAGGACTTGAACAAGCAATCTCCGGTTCAAGTCCTGCCGGTGAGCCGTTGTATCTTTTTCGAAAAATTCATGATATTAACAGCTTATGTTTTTTCGTTCTCTGGTACCTCATGTTTCTCTAATTCTTTCCATTATCATCGAAAATACGATTATTTTCAGGTAAAAAGATGTACCAAGCGATTTCATAACATTAGTATTGATGACTAACAAAATAATTAAATTCAAATTCCATTGAGATACAGATATAAGAGTTTAAGATCTAAACTTGAAATCAGATTATATCAAATCTTAATAATAATCTCAAATCGGATTTTGAGAAACAAAATATAATTAAATAAAAAACAGAGAGATTAAAAGTTACAATCAGAACCAAAGCAGAAATTGCACTAAATGTGGATTTTAATTTTACATCTTTGAAATACAAATACATCGTTTTCATAAGATGATCATGAATATAATTATTATCTGATAATAAAAATTGTTATCAAATTGTTATTCTAAACGTGACAAAAGTTTTATTCGACGCCTTTTAAGCCAAAGGGGTATGAGTGAAAAAATAATCGAATAAAAAAAAATCAGAGATTGAATGCTTAAAACGCAGAATCATAGAAAACAGTCAGATAAGGAATCCAAATGAGTTTAGTACTTTGAACAAAGATCCTGAGTTCTCAAAATTCAGCAAAACCATGAAACTGAACTTCAGTAACTGAGGAAACAACACAAGACTAGCAAATCTCTATAAATTGATCTGGAAAAATATAAGATTAAAAACAAAGAAATATTCATGTTAAGAGAATCTCTTAATGATATGAGCAACTTAACTATCAGATCTTTTTTATGATAATTAGAGAATGATCAATTGGTAAATGATATGCTGAATTCAGGATATTCACTTCAGTAGATGATAAAATTTTGGTTAAATCAGTGAAAATGTTTCAATATGAATTTAAAAAAAACTAGGTACAGTCGATTGGTCAATTTTTTATACGGGATTTTCATCCTCTGAGGTGATTCAATTTAAGCAACTACAATTTTGTTTATAGATTTTATTTTCAAAAATAGGGAGGGTAAAGGGTTTAGAATTTATAAACCAACGCATATTTCAACAAAAATGACTGAAAAGTGAAAAGTTTTCATAATACCCGGTATGAACCCGGATACTGCCCGGGTAAAATTCTGAAATAACTATCATAAAGCTTCTTTGTTTTCTCATAACAATTTGAGCCAGTTTTGGCGAAATTAGCCGCTATTTTAGTGCACTAGCCGATGCTTGGAAAGTTAACGTAATAATAAAATTATTATTGTGCAAGACGTTAGTATGTATTGAAAATGAGGAGATGTTTTTCTTCATTTAACCTGTTCTCTACGTAATATCCCAACTGCTTCGATAAAAAAAATTAAATTAGAAGTGTTTTCCCTTATGCTCTTCTTATTTTTTTTCGAATTCAGTTACCATTATTTTTGTCCAGATTTTGAGTTGAAAATTTGAAATTCAATAACAAGATTTTGATATTCTGAGCCCGAAAATGCGAGTGAATTCCTTCCCTGCTTACTCTATTGGGCCCCTTTATGTAAGAGAAAAACGGGGACCTCTTTAGTTGTTATATTTCAAGTTTTCATTCCGATTTTCTAGTTTTGATTTTTTTTTTTCATAGATTTGTAGAAATTGAAGTAGTATGATTAAAGAAATGTTAAAATTTTGTTTTCCTCGGGGGGCTCCCTGAGCCGGGGGGCCGGGGCAATTGCCCCTATGGTCTTCCCCCACCTTTATCCGGCCTTGATCTATATCTCAAATAGCTTATAAAATCGAAAGAAGAAGAGATAAGAATTGACAAAGTTTAAACAGCAGTTTGTTGAAAAAATGCTGGAGAAGAATCAGTCGAAATCGCTTAACAAGCGTATTGACATACAAAAGTCCACGGTACCTACTAGCATAAAAAATGATAATCCGATCACTGATGCGTGATTTTTTCAAAAACAAGCTATTCCAACATTTTGTACAGTTATTTTGAAACAAAGACCTCTTGTGACGACTCTTATAAGTAAAAACAGAGCAACAATAATATATCGTTTGCTGGTTATTTTGGAGATTGTACAAAACGATGATATATCAGTGTTCAGTGCTTAAAGGGTTAAGATACTCTTATGTAAACAACAAACTCTCAATCTTCATTTTTTATACAGCTTTTGGTCATGAAAAGCAATCTTATAATATTTTCAACATTTTTAGAAATATACCCGCATTTCAAAGGTAAAAAAAGACAGCTCAATTAGTGGAAGGCGTATTGAGCAATCGGACCGAATAAAAAAATCTAAAACTTTTTAAATCAAATTACAAAAAAAAAACCATACTGTGGCGAACATTTTTCTTTAAAAAAATGATTGGAATACACGAAAAACATTTGAAAATATGCTTCAATGCTTTATTTTGAAAGCGTATACTCCAAAAGTTTGTTGAAATATTAAACAACTTATTAAAATGCGAGTTATTCATTCCTTGTATTTTTTTGTCAACTTTGAGCAAATGAATTTCCCAGCGATCGTCAAAAAATCTAATTATTGAACAATTAACCATGGTGATTGGATGTGGACATTTTTAAGACACTTATAACTAAAATTTTAGTGTTTATTTGAATCTTTTATAAGCTGTAATTTTTTTTCAAAATGGTTTTTGATTTTCAATGTAAAATTCAATTAAGGTATTCAATTTTTTTTATTAAACTAAGTTTAGCGTTTCTAAGATGAAGGTCTCAAAATGGTGCTAGTCCAGTACCAAAACAGGTTCAAGGAAACAACGACAAAATCACTGTTGAAAATAATCATTCAATATGTTAATCATAAATCATAAATTATAACAGATTTTCTGAAAATACAAAACTTTTATTAATTCATGCGAGAAACCAAATTTTAAAAAAATTGATGGACCAAAAGTTGGGCCACTGACACTGTTAAAAATTTAACTTCAAAATAAAAACATTGAAATTATATTCTCATGCAAATGGGGTTGGTGCAAAGAAAAACGTTAATAGTTTTGAAAATAATTAAGAGATAAACTGTAGAAAAAATCGCACAATAAAAATTTGAAGAAAGTTGTTATACACTGAAAATTTGAAACGGAATTGTTTCGTTAAAATTCTTAATACGACTCGGCTCTACCTTGGGTTGGTCAGTTTAAAATGCCATACTATGGTTGATGGTCTTCCGAGATTTTCTCGTGGTAAATCGAATCAAAGCAGCATTCTACACCACATTGCCCAACTTGATCGCTGCCGAGTACTGCATGTGGTAAGAAAGTTCAAGTAAGTGTTCACATAAATTTGTATCCTACAACAGCCCATCGTAGCCGGTTCAGACTTTGTGGGGAGGGGTTCGCTGCTTGCTTACTACATTCGGGCTAGGCTAGGGCGATGATCATCGTGCATGATGGATTCTCGCTTAGTTCTTTAGATGGCGATCTTAAGGCTGGGTGGCTTTTGCATATAAAAGTCACTTACTGGTTTTTTGTGCTTCCAGTCGGAAGGAACAGTTCTTGCATAAAATTACCATTAAGAAAAGTTGTCTTAAAAAGTTTGTGATATTGTTAAGTTTGAAGTTGAACGAATCCATAAATCAAAAATTTTGTTACAATGGTTGTTTGGGTGCAATCTCTCGTATGTGAAAGTAATTCCGTGTGATGAATGATAATGATTGATGAAAATTCTTCCGTAGGTGTTAATCAATGCTCTGTTAGTGCTAAGCGTTTACAGTGCTCCTCAAGGTCCGGTAACGGAACCGATTCCAATTATCCGGCAAGAGCAAGAAATAAACCCGGATGGAACGTACAGTTGGAGTTATGAAACAGGAAATGGAATACAGGCAGAGGAACAAGGATTCTTGAAGAACGCCGGAACGGAGCAAGCAGCTCAAGTATGTATTAAGGCAGTAATACCAGTAAACGTTCAATTGATGATGGATTTTAATTGCTGATTAACATTTTAATTAAATCAAGTTATTGACACGTGCGGAGAGTATATGTTAGTCGGTGTTGCTATGTTTTTTTTTTTACCAGATGTCTTAAATTCCTGACATAAAAAGAAAAGAAAAACAGAAAATTAGTAAAGGGTTCGTAAATTGCTACATTAAATAATGATGTTCCATTTTGACCAGTTGATTAAATGATTAACTGGTAAATCACCGCCTGGCACACCAACACTTTTTTCAGAACAAATCATTCAATTAAGATGCGGAATATACTGAGAGCATAATGTAGAACCTATTTTGAGCATATTTAACACTTTTTTCAGCTAGAAGTAAACACAAAAAAAAATCATACTATTGTGCTACTGGCAGAGCTGATTAGGAGTGAAAATGTTTGAGATATTCATAACTGAAATTTTTTGGATACTTGGAAGCTGATAAACGAATCATGGTGATTTTTGATTTAAAATTAAATTGTTTGATTGTTTTAGAAAAATAAAACTTTTATTTAAGACTAGGTTTTATATTTTATACTATTCAATCCAGGCAAAATAAAAAGTACCAGTTCAGTATTAAAATCGGAAAGTAGGTTCAAAGATGGAAATTTTGATCATCCATATCTATGTTTATAATTCTCATTGAAACTTGCAAATAAGATAACCAAAACAAAGTTTTTCAGACCACAGGATTTAAGGAATTCAAAAATGCCCCAAATCGGCTCAGTCTAATGTTATGGGATTCATTGAAACATGTTGAAATTTACTAACACCCTTTTTTATCTGAGAGATTATCGTTGATTATTGATTACTAGCTAAACTGATCCCTTACGAACTTCGATCTGTTTCTTTCTTTTGTTATGTGATAAGAAGTTAGTTTTTAAAAGGCAATTGGGATGCATTTTTTCGAAGATTTTGCATAAATTATTAAACAGTATTTATGAACGACTATTTTACTTGTCTATCAAATTGAAATTCATAGTAAGAAATTGATTGAGCCTTGAAAAGAACACCTTTGTTCAAATTTTCGTTTCGTTTGAATAAATAATAACAAATGCAAAAACATTAGAAGACCCTTATTTTTTTAGTCTGATACAAAATTTGAGATTGGAGATCGATTGTCCGTTCTGTTTATTTCACGCGTATCAATTTTAGCCCCTGTCCAATAAATAATAATTCAATAAGGCTGGAACAAATATCAATTTCTTCTTTTGTTAACCAACCCCCCTAGAAATTTTCAAAACTCCAAAGGGGAGAATGAATAAAGTTTGAAGTATTTTATGTAAATTTCAGAAATTTTTAAAATCACCCACAATTACAAGACCAAATTACCTATTTTGAAAGATGGCAGTTATTTCACCTTTTGAGTTCTTGATTTCATTGAATTTTTCGTTAAAAAAATACTTTATTTATAGGTTTTGTGCAACGATATAGCAAGCAATTTTGTTGCATACAAGATTTTGTGCAACTTATTTGAATTTATTTGTTTTTCGCATTTTTTTTAATTATCCTCCTTCCCTTGCGGTGTTCCAACTCCGAGTGACAAAAGAAGGATTTGAAATTTATTCCGGCCTAATTGAGAGAAAAAGTTCAATAGTTAATATGGATGACCCCTTTTTCTGTCATCTGATTTAAAATTTCAATCATGGAGTCTATTGTCCATTTTGCGTATAATAGAAATTATTGTATATCCATGAAACAGTATGGGAGACTACTTTCACTAACGTCTAATACAATGTTTAAATTACCAAACGGTTTCTCGACATTTATAACTCTCCTGTTTCAATTTTCGTCTGAACAACCACTGAACAGTTGATATTGAGGACCCCTTTTGCCGACTACTTACACCAGATTTGATACTTGATATCAATTGCTCGTTCCTGTGTGCCAATCAGGGCCGGATTAAGCCGTCGGAGAGCCCGGAGCATTATTTTTTCAAGAGGGGAGCTAATTTTTTTTTTCATTCTAATTATTCAAATCAATTACATAATATGTATATGTGGAGCAGTTTGTAAACAAATAAAATATAGTTTATTTATTATGAAAACAAGCTATATTTCTGCTTTATGAAATACAAAATATTACTGCTGATCGTTTATTCTACCTCGAGAGATCAATCGTGATTAAATATTTATCATCACCAACGCCTGAGTTCAAAATTTATGAAATCATAAACTAGGATGGGGGTCCCCCAAATTGAAATAAGTTCAGGATTAGTAACTCAGCGTTTGGAATATACATTTTATAAAAAAAAAATTCTCAATAGCTCGATTGTATAACTTACATATACCTACTTTCAAAAAATTTTTCTTCAGATGCCTCCATAACTCTTTTACAATTTTTAAATTCATATAGGACAACATACGATACCCGAGTTTTGAAGTATGGCTCTGCTTGTTTTCTCAGAGACACATCAATGATTCTATTCAATATTACAATGCTCATTTTTTTTTTCTAAAGTTTAAGCCATTTTGAATACAGAAATTTCAAAAAATTCTCTTTACTCAAATAATCCATTTGATTTTTAAAATGAGTTTTGAATTTTAATTCGTTTTCAGAATTTTAACTAAGAATGTTTTATTAAGAATTCGATTTTTTGTGCAAAATTAAAATTTTAAACAGCAAGTGGTTTTAGCATTTAAAAAAAATTTAAATATTGTTCTGATAACGAATCAAAATCTTAAATAATACTATAAATTTATATCAGTTTTATTAAACCAAATTCAGTATTGAAGTGCGAAATCTTAATGACGTTCGAAGGATTGATTTAAAATTAAAATTTATAACAAACTATAGAATTTGAATAGCCGATAAAATTAAAATAACAATGATGATTTTTTATACCTCAAAATCAACATTAGAATTTAGAATATGATTTCAATATTTAAATTCAAATCAAATTCAGTTAAAGTATAAAATTGGTTTATAAATAAAACTGAATTCAACAATAAAGAGATTTCATTAAAAATCCTGCGCCAGAGCTGGGTTCAGTCATCCAGATAAGTGTTCAAATCCAGTCTATAATTTGAAAACCAAAAATAAAACTCACTATAGAAAATTATTGGATAATTTGAATAAAGAGCATTTTTTCATTTCTTTTTTAAAACCGGCTCAAACTTTAGGAAAACAAATAAGCATTGAAATATTCTATCAATTCATTGATTGTGTTTTTGAGAAAACAAGCGGAATCAAACTACTCGGAAATTGAATGTTGAAGTTTGAAAATTGAACAATAAAAGACAGTTTCGTTATTTACTATAAGATTTTCTAAATCTCTTGATCAAGCTCCGTACATGAATTAAAAAATAATGATATTTAGGATTATTGATCAATTGCAATATCAAAGCTGTGAAATTTTTGCATTTATCTCATTATATTTAGTTAAAAATTATATTATTATGAAAAACGAAGGATTTTTGATTGATGCTTCAAAAAAAAATATGGATAGTACGAAATGATCAATTTGGATTTGATTTAAATATGTATTAACTGGTTGTTTTTTTTTTTTTTTTAAATATTATGATTTGCCAAGATTCTGCTCCTGTGGATAAAAAACAACAATTTTCAAATCAAAAACTTTGGTTTTCGCTGTATTAATAGCTTTAAAACAGTACTCTTGTATGTATATCTCGCAACCTACGATCTTAACTAACCGATTATGTCTGAAGTTCAATCTCATGATACTTTTGCTTCAATTTGACAGATTTTGTCAGCACTGCACTGACTCAGCAGAAATTCCATTTAAAACGTATTTTAGTGACACTAATACAATCTAGTTTGTTAATTTTAAAACAGTTATATCCACCAAATTGCACTCATTTTCTATCCAAAGAGAAGTATTGGGCCAAAAAATAGCGGAAATTAAAGGAAGAGGTTGCAAGCATGCAGCCACTCAAAATACAGATTTGACGAAGTATAAGTGGGAAAAACTGATCAATAACATAACTGAAAAAAATTTGCAGTGGCCGGTGGGAGATACTGAGAATAAAGTAAAAATATTTTTTACAAAAAAAACGATAGTTATTTTTTCAATTTTTTATGAGTTATCATAAAATTACCTTTATTTCATTCTCCGAAAGTATTTCAATCAAACGAATGGTTTTTAGATACACGCATTCGTAACCGTCCCATTTCTAAATAAACTATGCTTTAGTTTAAAAAATGCCAAAAACAATAATTGACTTACAGGATTTTAATCCACAATCTCTGGTAACAGATCAGTTACACTGATTCTAATTGAAGATCCAGTGCGGTTCAAAGCATTTGTGATTTGAAATACAAGCATGAACTCTGCTGTAGAACCCTGAACCAGCAGAAGGAAATTAGGTAAATGAAAAATATTTAGACGATGATGAAACAATTATCCCTGCCTAGGCAAGACTCACGCTCTTTCCCGAATTCACTGGGTATACTACAGACCTCCGTTTTGATCGGTAATGCATTGGCCTGGAAAGTCAGAGAATGCAAGTAAAAATTGTGTACCATGCAGTTACAAATTTTTCCGACATTTTCGTAACACAAGTATTTTCATATTTGAACTCATTTTACAATTTTGTTAATGGCCACAAAACGGTTTTGCTCATGTTGTAAAAATAGGTGAAATCCAGTTTTGGTTTTGAATTCCTGAAAAAACGGGAAAAAATCATCTTCCGATTTCCATTAGTTTGGAAACCGTATGTTGTAGATACAGGGTTCCGGTATTCAGGAGTATACAAAACAAGTAATACAGTGAGCAACATTGTCTCGGTGGTCCGAGCTGTAAGCGTGATAAGGCGGTTATCGCTGATCCCCTAATGGTATTGGGTTCGACTCCCATACGGTATTAAATGTTAATCTTAAGTTGCCCACGTTTATTCAGTCTGTAAAGCCTAAATCGACTAAGATGGTGTATGTCTTTAAAACATGAAAAATTACTTGAATTCCCACAAAAAGAAACAGCCTTTTGAAATGACCTCTGGGGAACAGTTACAAACCCTAAAAATTCGCAAAATTTCAAAAAGAAAAAAATAGCTCTGATAGGCCGTCTGCACATTTTCAAGTCTGTTCAATGCTTAGATTCATTTAAAAAAGAGAAGAGTTTTTAATAAAAAAAAAAACAAATTGAAAAAATCAAGGCATTCTAAATACAGTATCAATCTTAATCCACAGATACGAACTTCTTCTCACTTTTTTATTGCTGCCTAGAGTGCTTCCCAGCGATTGATTTTCCCATGCCTAATGTTTCGATTCAATATTGGCAATTGCTATTCCAATCAACACTTATTGACGATTCGGCGAAGCCAACAGATCATGACCAACTAATATTTAAACCTAATCAACGTCATCGGCCACTTTAACCCATATAGACTGTCATGGACAATTTGCAATGAAACACCTAACTAGAGAAATATTTAAAAAAAAAGAAGATAAACTGCTATCCTAACCTCTCAGCCAAAGAGGGCAGCAGAGTACTTGAACAAATTTCACAATCTATTCCGTCGAAACGGGCGGACGTCGCGGATGACCATGTTGAATGAATTATTAAATTTACCTTTTGCTATCGGCCGGTTTAGTACAAAGTTCATATGAATATATTCTCCCACCCGCCCGGTGTGGTCTCGGCTAACCAGTACATTAAAACGGCGGCGCACTGAGATGCAGATGAAGACCCATCGGATTCCTCATCTTTCAGGTCAGACGTAGACCAAAGGTAGGCCCAGATGAGTGGACAGCTACAGTTAACCAAGTACGGCAAAGTTCAAGAGGATCCACCATCGCAAATTCATTTGCGGGGTAACAGAGATCGAGTAAAATCGAACCCCCAAACGGCAGCTCATCCACCAAAAGGTTGAAGTCGAATGAAGAAGACTGTCAACGGCGAGGTGTCGAGAAATTCTTGACAAGCAACAAGAGCCTCGATAGCGAAAGATTAATATTAATTGATGACTTATTCGAGGGCTGTATCATCTTCTTCTTGTCCGCTCGAAGGATGCGAAACGAGTTTTTTTTCTGCTTGAATGAATGATTTTGTTTCTGCTTAAATACCATAAGCATATTTTATAATTTTTTTTTCTGACCATGGTGTGGCATCATAAAGGTCAACCGTGTAATTTTGGATGATCTGCAAATTATGTTGGATAACTTGCAGAACGTGCGATATGAAAGATTTTATGTTTATGGCTGGAAAGGCAGCATATTTTAACGAAATGTACATAGTTTGTAGCTCTCAGCTATGATTAATATGGATCAACGTCTGTATTTTTTATTTTGGTAAAAATAAAGGACAGATTTTTTCAGGATTTTTAAAATAAGATGATTAAAACATCAAAAATAAGATTATGCTAACCAGATTAGGATTTGAAGTAAGGAAAAACATTTTTTAATTTAATAAAATGTATGAAAATTACTCACTAATTTCTGACTACAACTTCGTCGAAGGCTTCAAAGAAGGAGTAAAAGAAAAAAGCTAAGACGTTGAATACAAAGCAATTTTTTTTATCATGAATATAATCTATGAACAGGGACAAATCGCCAGCAGCAAAACGTCAACCTTAAGAATTTAAGATGAATTGACCAACATTAAATATCTCTATCTCCTACCGTTTGCCAAATTAGTTTCGGACCTTTTCTGATCCAAGTTTCGATTGGAACCACCATGACCATCGTTATCTGGCTACCAAGATACTGGAAGCACTCCACTTTCTCAACTTGTTGCCCAGCTACCACGAAATTGGAAAGAATTCCTGTGTTGATTTTCACCTACTGCTGCCTTGGAGCTTTCGGTGAAATCGTCGAGTTTGCTCTGCGTATCCGGATGTCCTTAGGCGAGCAAAACAATATCGTCAGCCAGGTTGAGGTCGTTTAGCTGCTCCATTATCAAAGAATTCCACGCCAATCCAGCGGTGATAAGATACATCCTTGTCTCACTCTAGCAGTTAACGGGATTGGTTCGGACAAGACACCGCCGTGCAAAACCTTGAACGAAAATGCCTCGTACTATGCCTCGATGAGATAACTTCTCATCGTCTAAGTGCAGCCCAAATAAAACATCTGGTGGTTCAGTCGTTCAAATGCTTCATCGAAATCAACGAACACCAGCAGAAGAGAGTCCTGGAATTCGTGGATTTGTTCCAAAATTATGCGTAGCGTTGTTACGGGTCCACACATGATCGTCCGGATCGGAATCCAGCTTGTTGCCGACGGATCCTGTTCAGGATCACTTTGCAGAGTACTTTTAGGATTGTACAGATCAACGTTATGCCTCGCCAGTTACCGCACTCTGTCAGGTCTTCTTTCTTCGGGACCTTTACGAGAATACCCTGCATCCAGTCGGCCGGGAATGTTGCAGTATATTGAATGTCAGCAAAAAGACCGTGGAACATTTTTGCTGACAATGCAGATCGGCTTTCAGCATATCAGCAGGGACGCAATCAATCTCAGGCGCTTTGTTGGATTTCATGTTTTTGATTGCCTCTTATATTTCAGCCAGCGAGGGCGCTTGATGCGACTTACTGTAGGCGCTTCGAGCTGCGGGTTCTGTTGGCCATCGTCATTTTTGACTAGGAAGAGTTCAAAATGCTCTGTCCAACGCTTGAGCTGATCTGTTCGATCTATCAACAGCTGACCTGGTCGGTCTTTCAGTGGTATTCTAGTATTAGTCCTTGCACCATTAAGGCGGCGAGAAATGTCTTATAGTAAATGGATATCTCCAATTGGCGGCCGCTTTTTCTCCTTCTTCGGCTAGGGAGTTTGTCCAGGTTCTCTTGATTCGTCTAAAAGCTCGTTTAACTGCCTTTTCCATCTCCGTATATTGTAAGCGGGCGGCTGCTTTGACTGACCCGGAATTGCTTAATTCCGACTTTCGTCTCTCTCCGATCATCGATCATCCTCCAGGTTTCATCCGACATCCATTCACTTCTTCTTCCACAAACTTTACCGAGAGTATCATGGCTCGTCGTGATAGAGGCATTCTTGATTCCACATCACTGTTCTTCGACTGTTCCGTCTGTCGGCAATTCTGAGGATTGGGATTCTAGCTGTTCAACGTATCCCTTTTTCAACTCTGGATTCTCCAACCGGCGGACGTCGTATCGAAACCCGACTTTCTCCTCGCTCCGTTGGACACGCGCAACTCTAAGACGTATTTTGCCAAGGACGAGGTGATGGTCAGATGCCATGTCTGTGCTTCGTTTGTTGCGGACATCAAGAAGGCTCCTTCTCCATTATCGGCTGATGCAGATGTGGTCAATTTGATTTCCTTTTCGGCCAACTCGTGATACCCAAGTGACCTTATGTGCTGGTCGATGGGGGAAGAGCGATCCACCGACCGCCATGTTGTTGTTGCCACAAAATTCTACAACCAATTCTCCGTTTTCGCTCATATATCTTAGACCGTGACTCATATATCTAAGATGATGCGCTCAAAGTCCTGTTTATCGGAGCCAATCTTTGCGTTGAAGTCACCGCTTTAGAATTTTCTGAACCACGTTGTTCAGTTGACAGTGAAAATGATTTTTCTCCTGCAAACACGTAGCGTCAGTTGGCGCATAACACTGGACCATTGTAAGATTTCTAACCCGTGTTCTGAATCTGGCTACGATTATTCCTTCCTTTATCGGTTCCCATCTTATAAGGATCGCGTGGGCCTGCGATCTTAAAAGAAATCCAACTCCTCGTTCTCGACTGGTTTGTTCTCCTCGTATGCCAGAGTGAAGCAGGACTTGCCAGGACTGTATCCAATAGAGTGCCCCAAATTATCCGACTTTTGATTAAGTTTTGCGCTGCAGACTCAAATTGATTCTAGGCCTAGTACGAGGCCCCATGCCAAATTTGGACTAGATCGGACCACGGGAAGGGGTCGTGCCTAAAGTTTGTATGGAATTTTGCGACATTTTGTTCGGGAGGAACATGAAAGACCAGTGTTTCATCAATAACTTTGGTTTTAGTTTTGACGAATATTTCATCAGAAGATCACAATTCGATAAAAGTTAAGATAAAAAAGTTATACGGCATCTGAAATGGGATAACATTTCTAAGGATGGTATTCATCACTTTCGATGAGGCGTCAACATGTTTAACCGCCCCGACCGGAACACTTAATTTGAAATGCATGCCATTTCATCGAAGATGACCGATTGCAACCATTTTGGTTGCGTTCCTGTTTTCTTCATATCGTTCAGGGAAAATTTTTCGCTTAAAAATCACGAATGCATAGTTTTATAATTAGAAACAACTTTTATCCAAGGAAAAACTATTTCGCTAAAATATTTTTTTGACATTTTTTTTTTTAAATTAAAATATTAAAAACTTTTCAAATCACTACACTAATCTCCAAACCAAAATGCGGAACAATGGTCGCTATCACCGGATTTTGACGCCTCATTGGCAGTGAAGAATACCATCCTTTTTATCTTCATCTTCAGATGAAATATTTGCCATAGTTTAAACTTGAAGAAAAATTGTATAAAGAAGAAATCGGGACCAAAGTTATTGTTTAAAAACTGGTCTTTCCTGTTTCTCTCGAACAAAATGTCACAAAATCCCATACAAATTTAAGGCTCGTTGAGCGACCCTTCCCCGTGGTCCGATCTGGCCCAAATTTGACATGGGACTTTGTACTGGCCCTAGGATAAATTTCAGCCGGCAGTGCATAAAATTCTATAGGTTTTAAATTTTCCATACAAACTTAGGGCACTCTAGTGTGGCAACTTTGCCGAAATCACAGAAAAACCTGCATTATCACAGAATTTTAAGCAAAATTTCGTCACAGAACCTATGGCACAGATCGCAGAATTTAAAATTTTTTCACAGAAATCACATTTTGCTGCATTTTAAACCGATTTCCAAAATCATCAATTTTCATCTAACTTTAGAATTTATATTTCTGACTCTGATTCATGAATCAAAAAAAGCTCAAGTAAATTGATTTTTTATTATTAAAACTGTTAAACGTTTAAATTTTTTTATGTTTCACATGTTGAAAATCATGTGAACTGTGAACTGTATAAAAATAAAGTCATAGAAAACCGTCACAGAATCTTAGTTTCAAAACACAAAATTCGAGATTTTTTTTTTGTCAAAAACACAGATTTTTTCTCAGTTACCTTGACTGTGTCTTGTGTTCTTCGGTGTTCTGCCAACTGACTTCGCTCAGTATCGAAATTTCAAGTTTGAAGCGTCTAGCTTTTCTAGCAAGTTGAGCCAGCTTGCCTTGTAAGGCAAAGGTTAAAACATTCCAAGTTCCAAGTCGGGTCCTTGCAATAGCAAATCATCCACTGATCACCAGTATTTATTTTAAAGTGTTCTCAAAATTCTTTTTTTTTAAATGGCATAGCTGGCTAGAGCTGTTTTACTGAAGAAAGAATTCTGATTTTGAGCGGAACCATTTTGTACTGTCAACATTTTTAATAGCTCTCATTCCTAATCTTCAAAAGATTTTAAAGAACAAAAATTAATGTTTTTACGTAAATAGAAAATTTAAGCCTTCTTAATTTGTTCTCAAAATAACCGTTCAAATTTATTTCTAACTTCAAAAATGATATCCAATTTTCACTTTGATTCACTGTATCTTGCTTGAAAAAATCGATTCTATAAACTCAAATATTAAATTCGTCAGTATATTTGATTGATTATTTGAATGTGCACGTTTAGGGTCATATTTCTCTTAACAAATTTTGCAAGATAACGGCAAA
The DNA here is from genome assembly GCF_029784155.1 of Uranotaenia lowii. NCBI lineage: Eukaryota > Metazoa > Arthropoda > Insecta > Diptera > Culicidae > Uranotaenia > Uranotaenia lowii. Next base: position 84,041,091 of record NC_073692.1, on the reverse strand, counting down.
GTCAGTTACACAAAAGAAGATGCCTTAAATTACAGATTTTGCAATAAAAAACTATACATTGATCTCAATTAAGGTATTTTTTGAGAAAAAAATTCTAATTTTTTCACGGTGTTCCAAAATACGTTATTAAAAAACAAAAATGACCATCAAAACGGCACTCGGCATTCGAAAGATATAGTATTCAGGCAACCATCTTGCAAATTTGGAAATGTTTCACTGGGCTTTTTTGAAATTAGAGCGATTTTAAATTTTAAGTCAATTTTCATTAGATTTCCAATGGGGTTTTTCGACCTTATGCTCGATGACCATGGATTTTTCTGACGACATATTACATATGACAATCATCCAGTTCAATGACTTTATAGAAAATTTCATGCCCGACAACTTTGTCGAAGACTGGAAAAAGATTTGAGTTGATCCTGAAAAGTTATTGGCAATTTTCTAAAATTGTATTAGACTGATTGAAATTTTTCCATGTTTCTTAAGTTTTTTTTTTTCGATTCAGCTTCACTAAAAAGCGAATATCTTTCCAGGCGTAGTTTGAATCGTTTTTGGGTCTTCAACCATTTTTTTCGTGCTTAAATTGTGCGATTTTTTTTTATTTAAAATTAAAAATCAACACAGATGACCACTGTTATAGTCCACTACAGCATTTAAGAGATGATCATAGTACAACTTATATGATGTTGGTTGCGTTTTAGGAAGTTGAGGATAAGTTGCATAAGACTGAAAGCAGTTTTTAAAAAAAACACCTGGCACCCCTGTTGAGTAACGGGGCAGTTCGTTTGGTTTTCGTTCACTCTGCAATCAGCACCATCTAGTGGCTATATAATGAGTAATATTTGAACGAAATACTAACGTTTTTAAATTCAAATTCTCACACACGTTTTCGGCTCATTTTTGTTCTGGGCCAGACCTCTGTTCTCTGTGGCATGAGTGCTAATCATTAGGGTCAACGGTCCAATTTGGCTTAGCCCGATTTATTTTGAACCATTGATTTGATTTGATTTTTAAAGCCTATCATAATGATTTTTTTCATATTCTTTCTCCAAGAATATAAATTTCAACGATATGCCGAAAATAAATTTTCAAGAAATTTGAATCAGATATCTAGAATCTAGATCTCAAATCTGTACCCGAGATCCAATTTTAGATATCAGATTGAAATTTTAGCCTCAGATTTCAGATTCAGATTTCATATTCAGAGTTCAGATTCAGATACAGATTTCAGCTTCAGATTCCTGGTTCAGATTTGAATCTGAAACCTGAATATTAAATCTGAATCTGAAATCTGAATCTATATCTGGAGTATAGACACAGAGAACAGAGGTCTGGCCCAGAACAAAAATGAGCCGAAAACGTGTGTAAGAATTTGAATTCAAATACGTTAGTATTTCGTTCAAATATTACTCAGCATATAGCCACTAGATGGTGCTGATTGCTAAGTGAACGAAAACCAAACGAACTGCCCCGTTACTCAACAGGGGTGCCAGGTGTTTTTTTTAAAAACTGATTTCAGTCTTATGCAACATGTCCTCAACTTCCTAAAACGCAACCAATACCATATAAGTTGTACTATGATGATCTCTTAAATGCTGTTGTGGACTATAACAGTGGTCATCTGTGTTGGTTTTTAATTTTAAATAAAAAAAAATATCATTTATTTTTATTGTTGAATCCAAGAAAGTAATCAAAAATGACTATTTTGAAGCCAATATTACGCTATTTACCTTGTTCGACTAAGCACATTTTAAGCACGAAAAAAATGGTTGAAGACCCAAAAACGATTCAAACTACGCCTGGAAAGATATTCGCTTTTTAGTGAAGCTGAATTGAAAAACAAACTTAGGAAACATGGAAAAATTTCAATCAGTCTAATACAGTTTTAGAAAATTGCCGATAACTTTTCAGGATCAACTCAAATCTTTTTCCAGTCTTCGACAAAGTTGTCGGGCTATAAAGTCATTGAACTGGGTGATTGTCATATGTAATATGTAGTCAGAAAAAATCCATGGTCATAGAACATAAGGTCGTAAAACCTCGTTGGAAATCTAATGCAAATTGACTTAAAATTTAAAATCGCTCTAATTTCAAAAAAAGCCCGATGAAACATTTCCAAATTTGCAGGATGGATGCCTGAATACTATATCTTCGGAATGCCGAGTGCCGTTTTGGTGGTCATTTTTATTTTTTAATAACGTATTTTGGCACACCGTGTTTTATGAATTTATCCAATAATTATGTGAATGAATTCCGTTATGTTAATTACTTTAATTTAATTGAAAATTTATTAGTGGGGGGGAGGGTCTTTTTCATATTTTAGTTGAGTAAAATCATTTAACATTGAAAATCTAATCATTCTTTTTTAATATAAAGTCAAAAACCTAAATTTTATACTGAACAAAAAAAAAATTTTGAAACCAATTCCAAATTCAAAAATTCTTTGAAATCTTGGAATATTTATAAATTCTGTGCTCTGTGACACAGATTGTGTGAGTGATAAAGTTTTGCTCAAAATTCAGAGAAATTTGAGTTTTTTGTGATTTTGACAACTTTGCTCTAAACAACTCATTCAAAGAATAAAGTTTATAATAAATTTCAGTTGCTTATGAATCACGATAAAATTTATTTATATTAAAAAAATGTGCAAACATTAAGTATTTAGTACAATTGATAAAACAAAATTATTTTTCAAACCGACTGCCATGAGTTTGAGCTCAAGTGTAAACATTAAACACAAGAGAATTGAATCCAATTCAATTCAACCCAATTGAATTTTTATGTATTATAAAATAGCTAACCCGGTGTACTTTGCTACTCTTTGTAAAACTGAAGGAATTTGTATTAAAAATAATTTGAATGTTTGTTTGTTAGTATGTATATCGTTTCCAAATGAAATTTCAACATCAAGAACAACCTCGTTAAATGTAAGCTGCTTCTTAAAGTTCGGATTGTAATGGCAATGAAGACTGATTCCTATTCTGAAATATTGACTTTACTTTATTGGCTACATTAGTTTTCGAATTATGCCAAAAATATGTATGAAAGCCTTCCTCATCCTTCCCGTCGTTCCTCTGAAAGAAAGAATCAATGATCATTTTTTTACCTCAAAAAAAAAATTAAACTTTTTGTGTGCCTGGTTTGGTACGCTGTGCAACCAATTAAAGTAATTTTTGGTTAAATTCGTAATCAATTTTACATATTTTCCGTGATATAACAAAAATAACAGAAGCTGCATACATTCAGGGGTAAAAACCGCTTGTGAGACATAAGGCAGCGCACTTAGCGGTTTATTTTGGAAGCTAGTAGTTCCGCTCACCATATTTACTTTTAAAAACTTAGCAATTGATTGATATTTTTGGAAAACTTGTTACAAAAACCCGAACAGTGCTTTTTTATGAGTTTTTCTACCATTTTATTCATTAATAATCAGTTTACATAAATTGCCGTTCAAAATCAGTATAGATTGGTGAAAATTTCACCAGAAATGCGTATGTTTTTTAAAAGATTTTAATGACGTTATTTCATTTAATAAATTTAAGCAAAAATGGCACAGCTTGTTGGAAAGATCTTGAAAAGTTTTTTTTCAACATATACATAAGATTCATATAGTTTGTCTAGATCTTAGGAAAAGTACATGGTTCCGCTCAAGGTCAGATTTTAACTAGTTCCCTTCTAAATCATTTACCCTAGTTGTAATTTCCTATTTTACCCATTAATCAACTAAAAATTCCTGTTAATTTTTTTAATTCAGAGGAAATTTAGCCAACTGAAATAATTTGAATTTGTAATTCAAACATAAAGCGAATAAAAATTTAATATTTTAACATTCCCTCAGAAATGAGAAAAACAGTTATTGGAATTTTCAGAGCTGTTGAAATGATATGAAAAATTTAATTAATTAATATTCATTTATTAATTTATTTTCAACATGTAGTATGAGGTAATTCAATGCCTTTTCAAATCACTACATTGAGCTACAAACACAAAATGCGGAACTATGGTCGTTCTTACCAACATAAGCTTAGTATTGACTGGTAAGAAGTAGGAGGTTAATCTAAACATACGCAACGTGTCATATATTTTGGAGCACTGAGCATTAATAAACGAAGTCCATTGAAAATTATTTCGGATTACACACCTAAATTGATAGCTTTTACAACGTAAGAAAGAATGACATTTCCAATTTTAAGAAGGTAGATCTGTGCGAGATGAAATCGGAATCTGATTCAAACTTTTACGTTTAACTTTCAAACAATGTACGTCAAACAGTCCATGGCGCATCGACCTCGTAAATTATTGAGAAGCAGAATTACGCCTAGCATTTAAAATATTCTGATCTATTTCTACCTTGATCTTCTCAATCGAAATCACTCTGTGTTGGTCTAAAAAGGTGCAAACTATGGCTAATTCATAAATTTTATTAATTTTTCAGGTGGCCCAAGGTGAATACTCCTACACCGCCCCGGATGGGCAGCTGATCCGGGTGCAGTACATTGCCGACGAAAATGGATTCCAACCGATCGGCGATCATCTTCCCACGCCTCCGCCAATCCCACCGGCAATTCAGCGGGCCTTAGAGTACCTCGCCAGTCTACCTCCCAGGGAAGAACCCTCCCGGAGGTTCTAGGCTCACTTTAGTTAGATGATTCATACTACTGCTTTTCTCCATCGTTACTCAAAAGGCTTTAACTACTAGACAACTGTTAGAGTTAGAATAGAATAGGTCCCAGTCACGATTGTTGCATTTTTATTTTGAGAATCGAACACTGATTTCGACCAACCCACCACACTGGTGCTTTTGCAGTTTCGTTGAGAAGCATTTATAGGAAACGAAAAATAAAAATAAAGTGATGATTAGTTGAAATTGTTTTTATTCATGAGCCCTTCATTCGTACCTACATCCGTTCATAAGGCGGAATCCGAGGGATGATCATCGTCGACGACGGCCAAAAGGTCAGTGTTTTGAGACGCGTTGAATTTTGCTTGAGCTGCTGACCTTCTCGAAATGTCAGCTGCATACCTTCCACTTTCTGATCCGAAAAAGGGTTGTTGTCGATTCACAGGTGTAACTAAGATATGTGATGACACTTGCAAGGTAAGATCGAAATTGTAACCAGTATCTCACAAATAGTTGTTTATGAAGGCGTTGCTCCCTGTTTCAATAAATATGGGTCGAAGATGAGCATAAGATGATTGAATGAAAATTTCAAATGAAGTTATGCATAGATCCATAAGGTTGATCAATGAAAATGATTAGAGGATTAGTATATTACCGTTTGAAAAAAGGCTCGTGTTTTATTCTGCATGACACATATAATTCTTAATAACATTTTGTTGCATCGCAAAGATGCTTAGGGAGCTTTAATTCAAATTCAGTATTTAAATCAAAGATTTGAAAATTAATCTCAGAGCCGGAATTCAACGATTTTTTTGTTCAAAAATTCAAAATAATAATAAAATAGTAAGATACATAGAATAAGACAAAAATTAGAATCCGGCTATCAAATTTAATTCGTACTGGAATCTTTGAAATATTTCATCAATTATAAATCGTTTGACTAAACCAACATTCAATTCAATAATTTTGATTACATATTGTGACTGTAATTCTATGATGTAGAATGCATGATTAACTATGAAAGAGAAAATAAAATACAGTTGAAATTTGTAAATACTGAATGTGTCAAATTTGAACTAAATAAAATTCAATAATAACTAGTCAAAACTTTTTTTTCTGATGTATTAATGATTCATAATTCAGCTGTCCAGCGTTAACAGACGGAACAATAAATCTGCTGACAAGTTTACGATCCATGTGCAACTTCAACACATCATCGCGTTTCCGAAAACTGACAGCATCCGATTTCGTTGGACAGCCAGCCTCATCCGAGCCCGAACCGAGAGCGCCTATCTGATTGATTTGGTCAATCACAGCATAATCATAAATAACCGGCCAATAAAAATGTTAATATCAAGGTAAGTCGCTTCATCAAACTCATCAAAGCCGATGTCACAAACCTGTGCGTACGTGTGGCTGACAGTGACAGTGACGTGAAGACTCTCTCTTTTTTCCCCCGGACTGGTCGAATTCTGTGCAACAATTGTGCTGGAGAAACCGGAATTTTTAGTTTCACAGGAAAGAACTTACATCGATGAATCGGTTAGGTACCCATAAGAGTTTGTTTTTGAGCACGGTATGAAAAAAAAAGCACTGGATGAAAGATGAGCTGTAACAAGCTTGTCGATACAAGCTTGTTTATTAATTCAACATTTGGCGCCACTTATCCAAATATAGCATAGCGTAAGCAGCTTGAATATTGATTTATTTGAAAGTTATTTAACTTTCCATTTCGATTATAAATCTTGCTTCATATATGTTAGTAATACTTCCTGGTATGATGAAGTTTGTATATCTGTTGAACACTGTGTGAATTTTCTCGACACACGATAGTTTTCTAGTTGAAAATCGATCTAGAGAGTATAAAAAACTTAATATTCGAAAGCATATTGAATTCCATAACTCTCGTTATGTTGTTCTAACAACTCGCATGGGTAACTATTGGTTTATTGATTGGATAATGCGAATTTTATGCAAACGCTGCAGTTAACTGGGATGACGCCTTCTGGATGCTGCTGGGTGTCGCGTCATTCATTCGGCTTAGCACATCGGCGTGAAATTTGATCATTGGAAGGTGCTTCTAGATTAGTTAGGAAAAAAAAATATGAAAAATCAAAAAGTTTATGGCGACAAGGTAGTTTGGAAAAGTATTGGAATTTTTTTTAATTTCTGATGAGTATTCCAATTTTTTGAAAAGAACTAATTCATGCTTACAATTCAAGACGGATCCATGAAAGACAAAACCTCACTTTCACTTCAACGAGCTATTCAAAAACATGTTTTGAAAGATTAATTCATATTCCAGAATTGATTAGATTAAATTCAAGATTTATCAAAACATGGGTTTTCCAAAAGCAAGAAATCAACTTTATCTGTGATTTTTTAATTTAAATACCTAAATTCAAAAGTAATATTTTGATTTCAAACAAACCTCATCCACTGAAGTTTTTCCTAATCGATGATTCGATGCAGGCCTGTGCCGTAGTACAAAATTCATCTTCATCTGAGAAATATTTATATCGTCAAAATAATCCGAACAAAGATGAAAAAACAGCTCCAGCCTCTTGCTTTTTCAGTGCAAACACTTTATTCTAATGATATCAACTAAAAATTGAAAAAAATCATGTTCATGTGTTTCAGTCTGAATCTCTCGAACAGAATCAATTTTCAGATACAATATCGAAATTTAAAACAAAATCCTTAAAGAAAGCTAGAATCTATCAAAAGGCCTGAACAAATATTGTTGAAGACGGGAGTTATATCACCTTTTGTATTTTTAATTTAATTGATGTTTCCTATAGAAAGTTACTTGATTTATAGATGTTGTTCAATGATATAGTATGCAAGTTTGTCGCATACCAGCTTTCGTGTAATGCATTCAAATTTAATTGTTTTTCGCAATATTTTTTTTAGCGACCCCCTTTCCTCCCTCACACTGCTCTTTCGATGTTCTACCTCCGAGTGAGAAAAGAAGAATTTTTAATTTGTTCCAACCTAAGAAGCATAATTAAATCGTAAAAACATAAGATATTGTTACAAAAATTAAAACCTCTGTAAATAAATCAATACACAGCAAATAAAGTTAGATTCTCAAACCTAATTTTGTGGCACCACATAGTTCAATAGTAAACGAAAACCCCATGAATGTTTGATGAAGTAGGCGATGTTTATAGCCAATCCACGAGTTTTTCTCTCGTCCGCAAAAATTTTATAAATCTTAAATTTTGTCAAAAGTGTAAAAATATAATGAGTGGCATAAATTTAAAAGTGTGCAACAAATGTTTTGTGAATTCCCTGTAAGATAAGTTTAAGTTTATAAAGATGCTTAACTTATGGCTGCGTAAGCAACGGTTTTTCCTATCATTATTTGGGTTCTAAAAAGTGCTTTATGTAGGGACTGTCCGGAAAAGTTGCATTAAGGGATTTAGTCGATCGAAAAAAATGGTTTAGTGCGGTAGAGCAGTTTAAAGGAAAATGTGTGCGAAAAGTGCATAGCTTGTGAATGGCCGCTTTTTCATATCGAGGGTTTAGTAGAGGAGGGAAAAAATAAAATTGGTAACTAGGCATTGAGAGTTTTCAGAACGGCGTTTTGCAATAATTTAAAAAGAAAGGATTTTGTGGGAAAGTGTGCTTACATTGCTAATGTTGTTTTCTTTTCATGTACGCTGGAAGATTTTCTCAAAGTTTTCTGACGCTGATACGAATATCGAAAATAAATTTTTTTCAATTGCATTTAATCACATATTTTATTTGTTTCTTTTAAATTATTGTATCAAAATATATGAAGTATGTGTTATATATGCTTGTAAAAACAATCGAAGTAATCAAATGAGAACAATAATTTTTTGATGAAGCCTTTCGAGCTCAAACAGACTTCGAAAGGTTTCATCTTCTTCTAATATTTTCCGTTTCTGTTTTTTATGTTCTAGAGCGTGTAATGGCGCTTTATCCTTGATCGGTGACCAGAAATGATTGTACACTGAAATCCAAAACAGTCTAAGGGAGAAAAATTAAGTTGAGAATTTTGAAATCCAATTATTTATCACATCAAATTCTCCAAAATGTTTATTTTCTCAGGTTTTGTGATTCCAGAGTACCAAATAAATCATTTCCAGTCCATTCTAGTAATGGTCTTCGAGATTTGCGAAGTTGCTTCACATTATGCATGATTTTTCTTCAAGGAGTATGTTGTTTCAAACCGTTTCGGATAGGGAAAAGAACAGTTGTTGTTTCGGGAAGAATAAAAACCAAAGAGAATTTTTATTTTATCTTTTGCCTTAATTACAACTTTTCCCGCTTAATGATGAACCAAATTACAAAAGAATGAACAACTGGCATCATTATAGCGGTGGATAAATTGTTTGCCTGCTAGTCTACTTTACGGCGTTATCATCATCTCAGGGTGACCAATAGTGATGAGATTCATCAGAGTATTTTTCTTAGCTTGTTTACAACACAACGATACTGCCGATTCGAAACGTATAATAACACTAGTTTACAGCATTTTTGAACTCAGTAAACTGAAGGTCATTTCTAATGTGAAATCGGGCGCTGAATCAGAAAATGAAATTCAAAAAAATCTCAGTAGAACCGTTTTTGAGTAATGCTCCAAATATGAAATTATGAAAAAATTAAAAAAGTTCTTGTACTTAGATCAAAATATCTCGAACGGCATAACAGTTATTTGAAATCCCTCTTTTGCATATTGAAGGTGAATAAATTTTCTATCGATCATCTGAACACTGTTTTTGCGTTTGACCAACAGTATTGTTGATATTAGTGACTTTATGAGAAAAAAATTATAAAAAACGCATTTTTTTAGACAAAATTTTATTTCAACGAAAGTTTTAGATTCGATGGTAGCATTTAAGAAATCTGATTTTCTTTTGTGCTTACATGTCAATTTAAAACAAATATTTCAAGTGGTTATTTATCAAAATCGGTTGAAAATTAAAGAAGTTATGGCTACTTTACCATAACTGTAATTTTTGTAGTTTTTCATAATTTAACGAACCGCAGTAAACTTATAATTGTATAGGAAGAATGAAACATGATAAATCTCACTCGCTCCAAGTCAAAATTATTTATTAGCTTACCAGAAGGTCACATGCCAAGTTTCAGGAAGATCTGACCATAAGGAGAGGTTGGTTGAGTCTCAAACGTGAATAAAATTTTGAGGTATTTTGCCCGGAAGAAACGAAAAATACTAGTTTTTCATCAATAACTTCTTTCATCACTAGCTGATTGTTTTTTATGGTTGATTTTCTCAAAGCCTAAGTTGAGACAAATATTTCACCCGAAGACTGTAACTCAATTGGATTTGAAACAGAAAAGTTATTGCGGTTCAAAGATTGTATTTTGGTCGAAAATTCTCGTATAAAACGCAATGCGTAAAAAGTACTCATTGCGTGTTGGACAAAATTTGCAGTCTCAACTAGGCTTTAAAAAAATCAACCATAAAAAACAATCAGCTAGTGATGAAAAATGTTATTGATGAAAAACCAGTATTTTTTGTTCCTTCCGGGCAAAATACCTCAAAATTTTATTCACGTTTGAGACTCAAGCAACCCCTTCCTATGGTCAGATCTTCCTGAAACTTGGCATGTGACCTTCTGGTAAGCTAATAAATAATTTTGACTTGGAGCGAGTGAGATTTATCATGTTTCATTCTTCCAATACTATGATAAGTGTACTACGGTTCGTTAAATTTTTAAAAACTTCAAAAATTTCAATTATGGTAAAGTAGCCATAACTTCTTCAATTTTCACAGATTTTGATAAATAACCACTTGAAATCTTTGTTTTAAATTGACATTCAAGCGCAAAAGAAAATCAGATTTTTTAAATATTACCATCGAGTCTAAAACTATCGTTGAAACAAAATTTTCTCTAAAAAAATGCGTTTTTTATAATTTTTATTTCTCATAAAGTCACTAATATCATCAATACTGTTGGTCAAACGCAAAAACAGTGTTCAGATGATCAATAGAAAACTTATTCACCTTCAATATGCAAAAGAGGGATTTCAAATTACTGTTATGCCGTCCGAGATATTTTAATCTGTACATGAACTTTTTTAATTTTTTCAAAATTTCATATTTGGAGCATAACTCAAAAACGGTTCTACTGAGATTTTTTGAATTTCATTTTCGGATTCGGCGCCCGATTTTACATTTAAAATGTTGGTCAGTTAATCAAGTTCACGATTTTTTTTAAATTTTGTAAACTAGTGTAATTGTTATAACGATTAATTAATTAATCAATCATCACTTTTTAAAAGCCAGTATTTAAACGTTCATCGATTGCTCATATTTGTTAAGAACAAAAAATTTAAGAATTAAATTTAAAATACTCAAGCACAACTTAAGACTTGTTCTAACATGTACAATATGTTTCATTCCTGAATGAAAGTTTAAAATATTTGAATTTGAAGCGTTCAGAAGTGTTAATTTAGGAAAATACCTTTGAAATTATAATTTTTAGATATATATTAAGTGTGTTCCATATAGACGTCATACAGGTAATTTCTTACTGAATAAACAAAACGCTTCATAAACTTGCTTAAATGCTCAATATCCTTCAAGCAGTAATTAATATCGCAAATCTATTGACTCTCAAATCTTAAAATTTATTCATTATTTTTTTTTATATACTCATTACCACTAGGGTGTTCTAAAATTGCAATATATATGAGAATCTGGGAGATTTATCTCCAATGATAGTTTAGAGTGGGGAAAACAAAGCCAACTAAAACATATACGTTTAGAGGTATTGCAAAAACGATCTTTAAAGAAATGATTTCTTAAAAATCCTCAAAATTTTTACAAAATTTATATATTTTATATTTGTTTGATTAAGTTTGGACTACAGACTACACGATAAACAAAAATGATCCAAATTTGTATCACAGTTTCCATAAGCACGCTATCTCCCAAAAAAAATTTTTTTAAGAACATAAATTTCAACTTCAACTGATCCAAATGTGTACTTTGGGTAATTTAATTTTAATATCGATACCTTTTAATGGCGCAGGTTTTTGTGCACTTTAACTTGTCTCAACAAAGTATATTGTTGGTATCAAAGTGTGAGGAGCTATTTAACATTCAAATGTTATTAAAAATTACTGTTTTCTGAATATCTTTATCAATATCCTACTCAAGAATCATGTGTAAAACACTTTGATGGTTTCAGAAAATAATTTGATCATACGATTGATTATATCATATTGTGCTGGACAAAACCTCGTAACTTCTTTAAATCAACTCATAGAGATTTGATGTCTCCCGATGAAATGTTTTCGGTAATATAAGATATCTCTTGCTCGACATTTCAATTCATTTTTGAAAGATACAAAATTGAAAATATACATCAGTAAAATGATGATAAGTTAACCTCCACTTCGGAATGAAAAAAATATGAAATGTCTTGAAATTTTCTACATAAAAGATGAGAATATGCCTTATCCAACGCACTTTTTCCGAGAAAAATTAATAAGATGTTCGAAACAACTTTTTCATGAATTTTTGTGCAAATAAACACGTTTTTTCGTTAAATTTTATGTCATTATGTATCCAAAAAATATCGAAATTTTAATTTTTTTACAATAAATGTTTTAAATTTCTTTCAAATTTAACGCAAAACAATAATTAAAAAGATCCAACGATTTTTCGACAATATTTGTAAATTCTAGGATTCTAGAATTCGAAACAAAAAAAAACATTGTAAAACATTGTAAAAAACGAATCATAACAACCACAAATGTTTTCGGCAACACTATACACATTTCCAAAAGCTTTGTGTTGAATAAGTGTTTCTGAGTTTGTTAAATAATATGTTTAATAAGAAGCAATTTTCAGTTTAGTGATGAGAGTTCCGTTTTTTTTTCATTTCATTGTATCTTCTATCTTATCAATGTTAAATTTTGAAAATAACTGACATTTTATTCTTTTTTTTATGCTCAACAGCACTTTTTAAAACTAATTTTATTTGTTTGTATCTTTGTGCTCAAAATAAAATAACCCATTTTGCTACGACCTTTCATTAGCTGTTATTCAGTGTCATAGGTATTCAAAGCTTCAAAAAACAGTAGAAATTAAGCTCTTCTTTGACTTTTGTAAACCTACTTTCAAAAACCTTCCACTTATAATTCGAGGTCATATACGTAATATTCTTGCTATCGAAACTTTTTTCATCGAAAAGATATCATAGGGTAGTTATCCTACATGAACGCTATTGAAATTTTCCTTGAATCTTCCAAAGATATAGATGCACTTAAAACATGAAAACTGAAAAAAAATTAAATTAATTTAATAAAATTGGTTAGTTGATATTTTGAATAAATTGTATCTTAAATAGTTATTAAGATATTTTTACTTTTTTCTCATTTTTAATGAAATATTTACGGCAACTCAATAGAAAGTTGCTTAAAGCATCGAATTTCTCAAAATTTCATGTATATTTGAGATGCACTTTCAATCTAATTTCCAAAAAATGTTTGTTTGTCTAAATTCCAATCCAAAAAACTAAAAACGGGGATTTTTCCAACCATTTATAGGTTCTGCCCAACATTGCGACAGGAAGGGGTTGTATTGAGTCTGAAGTGTAAAAGAGATTCGGAGACATCTTGTTCTTAAAGAATATAAGAAATCGGGTTTTTCATCTATTATTTTTTCTTAGCAATCGATAAGTGCTTGTAAATGTTAATTGTATTCAAATTGAAATCCAGACAAAGATTTTACCCGAAGACCGAATCATAATTTAAATTGTCAGAAAAAAATTTATTGTGATTCTAAGAATGGTCGTCTAACACGCAATGAGTAAAATGTACTTATTGCATGTCAGACGACCATTTGTAGCCAAAATACAATATTTTAGCCGCAATAACATTTTGTCATTATTCCAATCGTGATGCAGCAAAGCTTAAGTGTAGAAAAATCCTCGATTTTCGACGGTATTTATATTAAAAAAATAAGTTGTTGATTAAAATTGTAATTAAAATATGGATATTTTTAATTTTTTTCGTGTAGTCTGGAATGTAAACAAATTTCAGAAATATAAAATATTCAAACTTTGCGAAATTCTTAGGATTTAGATATTTTTGAATTAAACTTAAGTGGACATTTTCAAATATTGCGTTTACGGAACCTCTAAGCATGATATTTTTTTTGTTTTCCACATACAAAAGGTCGTTTTCCACACCCTAATCTATTATTAAGAGGTTGAGCCCCAAATTCCCAAACTAAATGCAATTTTGGGACACCCTAATGATCACGTGATATCACTTATTATAGCAGACAGTGCGTATAAACATAAAACGATCCCGAAGCTTTTAATTTTTTAAATGGTTGAGGTTTACTCTGAGAGACACAAATCGTCCCAAAACATCCCATTCAGTAAAAGTGAGAAACATTTAAAATAAGGCTCATGCAAAAACAATAAGTTGATTAAGATTCAAGCCTTCTAAACCAAAGGTGATGAGATCGAATCCCGGCCACGGCATAACATTAAACTATGATCATTTAGTATCCGGGTATTTTTTTTTTCGGTGAATGCTTTACTAGCGTTACTAGAGCTCGGATATGCAAAAATTAAGCAACGTTGTGTTGGTTATGAAAAGGGCTATCTTGCCTATTTTTTTAGATTTTTAAATTTACGTGTGTTTGAGATATTTACGATGCAATAAGACATGATATAAATAATTTTGCACAATCGCCTTCGAAATTCTTCATAATCGATTTGAAAACTCATGAACTCTTAATTTTTTTCTGAAATTTTTTTTAGCCTAAATGGCTAAAAAGTATAAGAAGCCACTCTAGGATGCATAAGAAGTTCAAATCAAGCAACGTAGTGGAACACTTGATCTCAATTTTGGTAAAAAGTCTATGGTTATTGGGGATCAATTACTGCAGACCCCTTAACTATGCAGTAAATTAGTTTTCGACAGACAAAAAGTTTTGTCGGTCTAGTAGACACCCAGCAAATAACTAAAAATGAGCAGTTCCATGGATCGCAATCTGTGCAACTGGTTTTTACGCAATACGACAGGTGTTGATGGACAAAGAAATTAATGTTAAAACAGAATATAAGTGATCAAATTCTTCGAGATGCCTACTCATGAAAAGGTTCCAACAAGATTTCAATTAGTTTTTCCAGATGAGTTTGTGTAAAATATCATGATTTTGCAAAGGTTTAGCTTCTGTGGTAAAAATAATAGATCAATACATGAGCGAAAAAAGTGTGCATACATAAAAAAGAGATTTTATGATAAAGTAAGAGTATTTCTTGAAATCTACGTTAAATTATTTTTTTCTATATTAGTTTTTAAAATACACACTTTTGTAACTGCCACCAATTGCCAACAACTTGACCACTGTTAGGTGAATTATTCCGAAGATATCTCCGGCTGAAGCAGCAAACACTTCTTCAGTGAAATCTTAAAAAAAAAAAAAACCACCCGAAAATGGTTCCGTCTAGCGCTCAGCATCTGTGTTGTCATCATCAGAACAACACCACAAACGCCATAAAGCCGAGAATGATGCGTGGTGCTCTTTATCGAGGCGCTTCGAGTTCCGCCTTGCTAGATAAAGTATCCCCAATTTGGAGCCGTGTGGAGATCTGATAGATATGATTTGATCGGGCGGGTCGCGGATTCTTCTTAGAGCTTTCGGCGTAGAACGAAATCACACACCATTTTTGAATGGCGATGACAAAATTGTTCGATATAAATAGTCTGTTCTGATCGAATGTCCGTTTAGATATAGCAAATTCAACGACCTGACGAGAAATCTATTGTGGAGAAGCTGGGTTTTGGTCAAAGAAAGTGTTTTAAACTTAACAAAAATGAAACAAGTGAGTGATATGATCTGAAATGTGATGAAAGTGTATTATTGGTTTGATTCATTTTACAGATTGCTCTAGTTTTAATCATTGGATTAACCGGTCCAGTGTTTGCCGACAAAGATGCGACCGTCCTCAGGCATGACGCTGAAGTGAATGTGGATGGATCCTATCAGTTTGCATATGAAACATCAAATGGAATTACCCACGAAGAGCAAGGTGCTTTGAAAAATGTCGGCGATGAGCAAGCTCAGGTGAAATAACTGTTACTGCTCTTTCTGTGAAATAGTTAAAGTGATAAACGTTTTGAACTTTTAGGTTGCTCAGGGACAATTCTCGTATACGGATCCGGAAGGTAACAAATTCTCCCTCCAGTATGTTGCTGATGAGAATGGGTTCCAACCTCAGGGAGACCATCTG
Organism: Uranotaenia lowii; assembly: GCF_029784155.1. Taxonomy (NCBI): domain Eukaryota; kingdom Metazoa; phylum Arthropoda; class Insecta; order Diptera; family Culicidae; genus Uranotaenia; species Uranotaenia lowii. The sequence continues at coordinate 84,025,215 of NC_073692.1, read as the reverse complement.
CCGACTCCTCCTCCAATTCCAGTTTTGATCGAAAAAGCCCTACGAATTTTGGCTGAAAAATCCCAACAATAAGTCTCTATACCAAAACTCAACACTTAGTATAAATTTATGTGCATGTGTCCCATCTAGCTCATTCAAATAAGAAACAAATAAAAAAAACACAAATTATCACAATATTTTTTGGATTCCGAGGGTTCGTTTCTTGGTCTACCGTTTAAGTCTTTCGTTGTGGAATTACTTTCAAATGCGTCTTACTCAAAAACTTACCTTTCAAAGTCAAATAGGTAAATACCCGGAACACCGAAAAGCAAACACTCACAAAGGAAAAAAAACTTTCCCCATCATTCGTGTGACCCTATAAAGATCGCCGATTGAAGAGATGACTCTGAACTTGACCTTGGAAGGCGTGAGATGAACCGGTTTGCAGATGATTCTGTTTGAGAGTTTTTGTAATACCGATAGCCACTTGATTGACACTGCCGCTCTGACTCTTCATTTTATTGCACTCGGACGATCTTTTCGGGTGTGGATGAATCAACCCATTTAGCTGAGTTCAACTTGATGGATACTTAAATAGTAACTTATCTATGTAGAGAGTTTTGTGGTATTTTCAAGATAGGTTATTGAGCTTAAAAACTAAGTTATTGTAGTCGGTCGAGTAGTCAATCAAAGAAAATATCTCTACAAGATTATTTTTTATGATTACGGTGAACACCACTGAGGCTGCTGATATTTTTAATGAACTTATAGAATGGTGCTGTAAAGTGGATGATGGCTCATTTACTTATAAAATAACACCTGAAGTAATCAAACTTCTAAAAAAAAAACTGATTAATATGTGTACCGTTCGCTTGAAAATACTCATAATTAGTTCAAAATGTGATCTGAAAAGATAATGATTTTATTTCACGTATAGAATATGTTTTCCATGCTACAAATATTCTAAATGGAAAGAAGTTGCGACTGATTTATGTCAGTTTTTGTATTTTTCGTAATAAAACTATTTGTTTACATTTTGTATCACACGACGTAATGAAAGCTCACGCGAGAAATACTCATGTTCCAGTTTGAAGTTTTTTTTGTCTTATATCATTTAGTCGATACAATTTGCCGAATAGTTCATTCAAGATTTTTTTGACAGTTTCCGTGGTCTTGATTCCAAGAATGCTCTAATTATTTTCAAATTACGTTTTCAACTGAGATATAGGAACTGCAGAATTAAAACTAAAGAAACCTTAAACACTTCCCGCCAAAAGTTTAAGTTAACCCAGACCCTTTCGGCTTTCGACAATTTTTGAGGAACAAAACACTAGCGCCAAAATACGATTTACGGATAATATTTAAACCAGTGATGAACTGATTTAACACTGGACACCGTTTTCGTCATCCTGAGATTCGTGTCTAAGCTATAAAAGTTACTCATAAAATTTCAAAACACACATAAATATATTTTAAAATTTCATTTTTGGCAAAGTTATTTCTGCCTACTTAAACATTTCTGCGTGTAATCATGTATCTTGCTATGGTGTATAATTTGTTTTGTTTTCTTCTGATCAATAAAAAAATGACCCGATTGTTCACATATGCTCAAATAACTTTGATTAGATAACATGAGTGGAAATTTTAACTTCTTATTTATTTAAAAACCTGTAATGAAAATTATTTCTCATTCCGAAAATGTGAGAATATAATAGGGGAGAGTGGGGTATCGTGGACCATGGGGAAACGTGGGCCACTTTTAATATCTCAGATGTGTGGTGAGATAAAAATCTCAAACCAACTGTCATCGACTTCGCTTTGCGTGAGCATATATTCCTACATGTTGTTGACTGAAATACGCATCATATGCTTCTTTTATTTATCAATCTAAAAAAAGTTAGAAAAATTGACTTTAATGATTAAAATAACACCCGCTAATTTCGTCGATGGTGAACCTAAAGTGCATAACAAAAATATGCTCATACATAGTTTTGTCATGATCTTTCACGTGGAAAAGGAATTTTTGATGAAACATCAATAAGTCACACAAACGCTACCAATTTGCAAATCATAGCTTGTGGGGAATCGTGGGCCACACATCTTGAATCACATATATTTTTATGTTTTTATACACATTCAGAACTTAAAATACGTTTTCCCTATCTGTAAAATTTTCTTATGCCAAATGAAGAGTTATAAAAAATATTTTGTCCATCCTATATAAGAAACGTTCGCGAGCCAGGTTTTGGAATCAATGCGATCCAACACAGCTCTCTTTTTATTTCATCATCTGAAATTGCTTTAAAATAACGAAATGAATTAGGAAATCACAGTTTTGGGTCAACTCATAAACTTTGCATGTTATTTGGCCAATTTGGATTTGGTGGCCCACGATTCCCCACCATTTTTCAAAATCCAAATATTATTGCTTTTTTTCAAACAGTCAGAATTTGGGGAAAATAACTTATTAAAAAATTAAAAAATACCTCATGATACCTTGAAAATGTAGAAAACCATACCATTTTTTATTTTAATTTTATCTTTTATAATAAAGAAGTTATGGAACAACGAAAAAAAGTGGCTCATGATTCCCCACTCTCCCATACAATTTTAAAAAAAAAAATTACAAAAGCTGAACCAAGCGTAGAAGGGTTAAGTAGGGTTATCGAGTTGAAGATTTTCACAAAACCAATATTCTAATTATGCGCAGCTTATTGGGTAAATGAGTTTTGACGTTCTGTTGAACCATAATATTTGTTAATTGTGGGCATTTTTTTTAGTTTTCTACATAGAATATCTATGCTCTGTTTATCATCTGCATTTTTTCCGATTTTGTATATTGGCTATTTTCACGGATTTTATCCTTCTTCTGTATGAATTGGAATGGAAAGATGTTTATTAAATTCCAAATAAAACATCAACCATTGATGATTCTTATGACATCTAGAAGAAATATTAAAATAGCAATAAATTGTAAAGATGAAGCATTTGTAAAGTGTTAAGAGAAAATGTCGAATGTTCATTATTGGTATAATTATCTTATCGGGATATTAAGTTTCAATGACTCCTTTTTCTGCTGAATCGTCGAATTCAAAGCTTTATAGCATAATGCATTAAAGCTTGAAAGCTTACGTCCCTTCCTCACCGAGGGCAATATCATACATAAATATCGTGTCGTCGTAACGTCTCCAACGATTTGTTCGAGAAAATATTCAGAATATGTATATTGATAATGAGAGCCCGAAGTACATGGAAAATAACAGGTAGGCCTTTGCGTTTAATCTCACTTGATAGCTCCGTGTATGTACACAACATGCCCGCATACTTAAAAAAAATAGTTATGAAAATTTGGCGGTTTTATAAAGAATGGCAATCAAAATTTCTCCATCTCCCAGCTCCATCTTCAAATTTAAGATTGATTCTTCAGGCTCATCGGAAACTTTTTTTTGCGTTGGATTTTCAGACCTGAACCATAGATAATGAGTATTCAAGAGAAGTTTTCATCGCTGTCCCTCTTTGTTGAAATGTGATTTAAACCATCGACGTTTATCGGCGGATTTTAGAATCAAAAACATTATTACCAGTTGTCCAGACGTTTCGAGCTACTATGGCTTTCGCTCCTCGTCAGTGGACACTAAAATTATATTTAAAAAAATGAGTTTTTAACTTAATTTACAATATTTAAAATCTTACAAACTACTGGCCTTCGTCTATACTAGTTTGATTCGGGACATTTTCTTTTGATTTTCGTTTACATTTGTATGTTAGTGTTTGTGACAATTTTTTAATTACAGAGTCGAAAGCTGTCTTAAAATTACAGGAGACTATCTGCCTATTGACTACATTGTTGTCACCTCTAATCTAAATTGTTGAAAGCAAGCAATGTACTTTTTTCATCTAACTATGTTAAACAATTGATTAATGATCTAATAAAGTTCATATTTCTGTGATGAAAAGTCAATTTTTGTCACATTTTTTTTTTCAAATCGCACAGGAAAAAGGTGACCAAGGCAAAAATATCACCAAAATTTGATCTTAAATCGACAAAAAGCCCATTTTATGTAACATATTACTTATCGGAATATGCATTAAGATGCATCAGTGCATATTTTTCTCATAATTTTAATGGTTGTCAGTTTGAAGAAAAATATAATTTTCTGATAAATTTCATACATTTGCCAATTTTTTCCATAACAATTTTTCGGGGCCTCTTACCAATACGTTCAAAGAGAGCGGAATAGCCTTCCTTGTATATTTCAAAGTACTGTGGGTCAACTCTATCAAAAACATAAAAAAGTGATCAATCATAACGTCTTAAAGCGTATTACAAATCTCATTGGACTGAGCAATAATGCACATGCACATCGCTTAGTGAATTTGGCAAAAAGTATATGACCCATTCCAGCGTAACGTCGTTCCCAAAACATTTTTTTGGTAAATTGTACAATAATTTTACGGTTCATTGAGCACATTGAAAAAATATACCACTAAAGCGCTAAAATTTGGAATCAAATGTATTTTTAAGCAACAATTCGTTATCAAAATATAAACAAGAGAAATCGTGACGTCACTTTATCCACTTTTCTGTTTTTTTTTACCAAACCGTTCTTCACTGCTCTTCTATTCGACCAAACTTTATGAAATTTTCAGAAAAGTATCAGATTGGCATTTCATTTAATACTACAATTTATGCAATAACAGACTTGTCAAATTTTTCAAATGATTTTTTATAATTTATATAATATCCAAAAGTTGTGTGGATAAGCTACACAACAGACTGCCCCAAATTTGTATGGGAAATTCAAAACCTTTAAAATGTTACGCGCTTCAGACTAAAATTGATCATAGGCCTAGCGCAAGATCTCATGCCAAATTTGGGCAAGATCGGATCACGGGAAGGGGTCGCTCAACGAGCCTGAAGTTCGTATGGGATTTTGAGACATTTTGTTCGGGAGAAACATGAAAAACTAGTTTTTCATCAATAACTTTGGTTTTTTTCGACCGATTTTTTTGGAAAACGGATTTTCCTAAAGTCCAAATTATGACAGATATTTTATCCGAAGACTGCAAATCGATTCGAGTGAAAATAAAAAAGTTATTAGGTTTCAAAAAACGGGTTAACTTTTTTAAGGATGGTATTCATTATAGTTAATGAGTCGGGATGTTCGAACATTTCGACGCAGCATTATCCGTGATGAATATCGCCCTTTAAAAGTTAGCATATTTTTTAAGCTTAATAGCTTTTTTATTTTAACTCAAATCGATTGGCAGTCTTCGGATAAAATATTTGTCATGATTTGGGCTTTAAGCAAACCCGTTTTCGAAAGAAATCGGCCGAAGGGACCAAAGTTTTCTATGAAAAACTGGGTTTTCATGTTTCTCCTGACAAAATGTCTCAAAATCTCATACAAACTTCAGGCTCGTTGAGTGACCTCTTCCCGTGATCCGATCTGGCCCAGATTTGGCATAAGATCTTGCACTAGGCTTAGGATAAATTTTAGCCTGCAGCACATGACTTTTTCAAAAGTCGGGTCATTTGGGGCACTCTACTACACAATAATCTAAAACTTATGGTTACAGTAAAACATCTTAGGTGTATCCGTATATTTTTAACTGTAGACCGTACAGGAGAATGCTGACAAGTATCGCTTTATACTTTGATTATCGTTTATTAAAGATTTTTTTTATGTATCCAGGCTTGTCCATAAATCCAATAAAGAATTCGAGATAAGTCAAATTTGGCCGGGATGCAAAATATTGTTCAAAGCTTTCCGGTTTTAGCCTAGGTCTATTCAGATTATTTGCTAAGTAAAAAAATACAAATTTCTCTCTGATAACTTTAAGATTTTGTGTTCAACATCGACTTTCACGGAATTCCAAAATGAACATAAATTTTGTTTAATCTTAAGATACGACTTTTGAACTGCTGCTGTGATTCAATGAAAACTTCAAATGTCAAGTAATTTTCTTTCCTTTTTCTTTTGTATGGTTTAGAATTAAGCCTTAATTTTGTTCAGATTTGCCCTATTTTAATTATTTTTGTTTCGAAAATCATCCTTAATTGCCCGACCGTGTGGATACGTGTGATTGAATGCAAGGTTTTTAGAATCACAAGATTCTCCGACTTACCCAGTATGTAGGCGAGGAGTTCGTAAGGCGCTCAATGAGTTTGTTTACAAACATATGAAAATTTGCTCAGCTGATCAGTGCTTTGTTGGTGAACAACGTCCATGAGTTCCGCAGTTGCAAAACGAAAATGGCCAAAATGGCTGAATGGGGATTTGACATACGGTAACACCTCCTCTAAATACACACCTAGGTTGAATGTATGGAAAGCTTAAGGTAAGGTTGCCGGACTAATCCAGGCAATTTTATCTAAAAACCTGACAAAATCCGGTTATTTGATTTCGAAGTTGTCGCCTGAAAAATCCAGGCAATATCCGGGCAAATTTTGTCGAAATCCAAGAGTTACTCAACAAAAATCAAGAAAAAAACTGAATCAAAGCAATCGAAAAATTCCCTTTAATTCAAACGCTCACTGAAGAAGATAGTAAGATGCTATCGAAATACCGGTATCTGAACTTTTCTTTTACCGTAGTTGAATTAAAGGGAATCTTTCGATTGCTTTAATTCAGAGGTAAGGGGTACAATAAAGATACGGTTTTCGATTCAAGATTTGTTAACGACATGATCAGCATAAAAGTCAACGAAAAAAAACTGCTTTTTCGATAAATACAATATTATTCTGTGATTAGACCCAAAAAGTTTGTAATGGTTATCTGACGGTGATGCTTTTTTCAGAAATTTCATAGATAAATCATGCCAAACAACGATAAATTGAGTAATTTTATTTAAAGATAATCAATCCACTTACCAGCTAAAGAAAGCCTATTCTAGTTGTATCTTAATTCAGTTAAGAAAATCCATGAAAACTGCAAAAATCTCTAGAATGAAGAATGTCAACTGTAGCATTGACGAAGTTTGTTTAGAAATTTTAGAAATTATAATTTTTCATGTGATTTTGACAACCTCAACATGCAATGCAACAAAGCATTGATCTTAAAAGAAACTTCAAATTGAAAATCAGTCTTCGAGGACAAAATTTGATTTGTGAATTTTTTTTCAAAAATGCGCACAGAAAAAAAGATTTTAAGTCTATAAATTTCAATATCGATTAAACGTCCAGTGCTAAGAAAATTGAATTTTCAAGAATATATTTTTCTCACTGTAAGTTCTCGCTGTGATTTGACTCGACGAGACTTTGAAATTGAAGTAATGATGACAATTTATATTCTCAGTTCGAACAATAAAGTGTTTTTTCTAGAAACCGGTTCAAACCGTTTAACGAATCACAAAAAGACCTTCAAAAATTTTCGTTTCTAATCAAAAAAGAGAAGCAAATAGTATTTCTGTTAGTTAGAAGAAATATTCACTAAAAAGTTGAAGCCAATTTAAAAAATCAATTTAAGTGATAGATGTACCTCTATAATTCCGGCTACTTTGACAACGTTGATCGATTTCTGTTTTCTTTGAACTTATTTTGTTTTCTTTTTCAGTTTTGTTTTCGTCAGAAATTGTAGTTATAAAAAATAACCCAAAACTCTGCTAATTATAACAAAAAATATTTTGAGTGCGGACCGCCTAGAAGATTTCAAGTTCAAATAGACGCGTTGCTTCAAAAGGTTGCACATCCCTTGTAAAAATTCATGTGTTTGGTTTAGGTGCAAAAATCAACGTTGTGTGAAAGATGCCAAAAAAGGCGATGACTTTTTTTGCTCTTCGTCAGAGAGTAATATCAACTTGCCCTAAAATATTTTGGTTTAAAGTTCAAAAACACTTCCCCGACCGCTGCCCTAAAGGATGAAAATGAAGAAAAAAAGGAAATATGCCAAATTGAAAGAATAGCAGCATGTGAATCTCACAAACTTCAGGACTAGAAATTAGTCACAAGCACTTTTAAAGAATACCCCAACTCAACCATTCTGTAAGAAATGCAAAACCATCCTGTTTCAACATATGAGAATCTTCATCAACCAATCAGATGAGATATTTTAATATGAAAAATGTCGAATACTGGCAGATTTGATCCTATAATTTTTAACAACTATGAATTTTATAAGATCACTAGCTGATCCCGTACGAACTTCGTTTCAATTTCAAATTAAGAGGTTTATTTGCTATTAATAAAATTTTTGTGAGAGAGTTTTCTTCTCAATCGGTTGCAAAATCACGACATTATGACAGAAACATGTACTATTTGTTTATATGCACGACCTCTTTGCTTGACCTTCATTGGCTATCAAGTATCAATTGACTGCCTCCCACAAAATTATTACACAAAACACTTAACTATTTAATGAAAAACTCTTTTACCGTCCCATGGTCCGGAATTCAATAATTGAAACCAATTTTACGTCCCTCAAAACTCCCTTGTGCGATGTTTTTTACTAAAATCATATGTATAATAGCTTCAGTAATTTGAAAACAGTGAACAATTAATAAAGACGACCCCTTTTGTCGACCCGTAATCCGGAACTTGCTGCATACTTTTCATAACAATCCGATGTACAATCAAGAGAATATCGCAAAAACAGTGAACATATAATATGGACGATCTATTTTGCCGCTTGCCCCTGACTCAATATTTGAAACCTGAAAGCAATAGAGCGTCCCTAAAAACTTCTATGTGGAAGTTTTCATCTCAATCCAATGTAGAATTACGTCAATATCGCAAAAACAAGAAAGGGTTTATATGGATGACCCCGTTGGCTGACCCCTGATTCTAAATTCAAAGCCTGGAGTTGATTGCACGTTCCTTAAAACATTCATGTACAAATTTTCATCACAATCCGATGTATAATAACGCCAATATCGCAAAAAAAAAAATTAAACAGTTGATGTGGACGACCCCTTTGGTCGACCCCTGACCCTATATTAAATACCTCGAATTGATTGCTCGTCACTCAAAACTCCTATGTAGAAATTTTCACCACAATCCAATGTACAGTAACGCCACTATCGAATAAACAATCAACAGTTTATATGGACGACCCCTTTGGCCGACCCCTGATCATAAATTCAAAACGTGGAATTGATTGCTCGTCACTCAAAACTCCAATGTGGAAATTTTCATCTCCACCCAATGTATAATAACGTCAATATCGCAAAAATATAGAATAGTGGATATGGACGAACCCTTTGGCCGACCCCTGACCCTAAATATAATACCTAGAATCAATTGCTCGTCCTTCAAAACACACATATCTCAATTTTCATCACAATCCGACAAAAAATAACGTCAATATCGCAAAAACAATATTTGTCTTGTATGGACGACCCCCTTCAGAAGGGGTCATCCGAAAATCTGAAAACATTTTTCATCATTCCTGGTTCTAATGAGTATCCATGCCAAATTTCAGCTCTCTAGCTGTTAAGACGGCTGAGTCTATTGAGGACAAACAAACAAACAAACAAACAAACCCACAGAAATGCTTGGAATATTATTATTATTATTTTTATTAAAGACATTTTACCATTCTTATAACTTGGAATATGTCATGAACAGTTTGTATGAAAGGCAACTGCCAAGTATTTTCCAGATGTACTTCCGAATTCATTGTTTAGTTTAAAAAAATATTGTCGTCTACCACTGAATTTGAAATCACGAATCAATTATCCGTGACAAAAACCCCCGTCTATAAATTTCGACTCGATCGTTGAATAACAACGCAATTATTGCCAAAAAGATAAACCTCTTTCGGTTGCCTCTCAAAACTCCCGTGTGCAAATTTTCAAAGCAATCCATTGCATAATAACGTCAATATTGCTAAGGACAGTGAAAAATTTATTTTTATGGACGACCCTTTTCGACGACCCCTGGCAAATCATTTGACATCTAAAATCGATTGCCCGTCCCCCAAAACTACCGTGTGCAAATTTTCATCCCAGTCCGATGTCAAATAACGACAATATTGCAAAAATATTTAAAGGTTAATATGGACGACCCCCTTTGCTGGCCTCTTACACCAAATATATTACCTGGAATCCATTGCTTGTCCCTCAAAACTCTCGTGTACCAATTTTCAGCTGCATCCGATGTATAATAACGACAATATCGCATTAACATTGAATAGGCAATATGGACGACCCCTTTGGCTGACCCCTATTTGTAATTTGGATAAGTGAAATCGATTAATTGTCCCTAATAACTCCTATGTGCAAATTTTCATCCCAATCCGATGCGTGAAAACGTCAATATCACCAAGATACTGAAAAATTGATATGGACGACCCCTTTTGCCGGTCCCTTACACTGAATTTGATACCTCAAATCGATTGCACGTCACTCAAAATTATCGTGTACCAATTTTCATTTGAATACGATGTATAATAACGTCAATATAGCAAAATCAGTTAACAGTTAATATGGACGACCCCTTTGGCTGACTCCTTACAAAAAATTTGACACCTGAAATCAATTGCTCGTCTTTCAATACATTCATGTGCAAATTTTCAACACAATCCGACGAAAAGTGACGTCAATATCGCGAAATCAATATTTCTCTTGTATGGACGACCCCCTTCAGAAGGGGTCATCCGAAAATCTGAAAACATTTTTCATCCTTCCTGGTCCTAATGAGCATCCATGCCAAATTTCAGATCTCTAGCTCTTAAGACGGCTGAGTCTATAGAGGACAAACAAACAAACAAACAAACATACAGAAATTGCTTTTTATATATATAGATGAATAAGGTTGCCAGATTTTTTCTTAGACGTAGGTGATCAGAGCAAACCGGACCTTTTTTCAAAAAAAAAAACCTGGAAAAATCTGGGCATTAAAATTGAGAGTTTGCAGCCCAAAAGTGGGCAATATACGACAAATCTAAGCAAAACCCAGAAATTATTCATTAAAAATCAAGAAGAAAAACAGTTGAATCATTTTTTTTTTAATCAAAACAGATCAACAGATTTTGAATCGTAACATAGGCTTTCAAAAATTTTTTATGTGTATTTTGATTATACTTGTTCAACAAAGTTTAGTTTTAAGAAACAAAAAAATATTATGATACTTAATTTTTTTGTAATTCCTTTATTTGAAATGGCTTATACCTTGAGACATTAAGGAGCCAAGCTCGTTCAGTATTTTTGATATCAATTGTTTGCTTAGGTCTAGATCATCACTTTTTGAAGAGAACATTAAATTAATAGGAAAATCCCAAAATAGAAAGTTGATTGAGAAATAGATTGTTGTTGATTTTTGCAAATATAATGAAAAAATCCGGGAGAGCTTTTTTGTTTTTAATTGTATTGCAGTTCCGTGAATTTTGTAAATCACTCTAGTAGGAAAATTAGCTTATCTGAGTTTGATTTCGCACCTATCCCAGAGACTAGAATAATGCGTGTGCACCGGAATCTTGTTGCCGTTGTCACAACAAATGCAATAGATCATCAGACACAATGTCGATTTAAAGTGCTAAACATTTCACTTTTACGATCCAGGCCAAATCATATTTTGTCGCATCCGCCGATTTGCATACCGGTCCGGGTATGATGGATAGGCGATGTGAGCTCATCCAGACCGAAACCCGGATCGGATTGGAACCTTCCCGCGAGAAACCTTCGCGGGGCCAGAAAGGTGTGTTTACTGTATCTTCTTTTTGAACGCTCGGCTACCGGGTAGGTGCATTAGAATTTAAATTTCAACTTTCTGGTTTCAGGAACCTAGGAATACACCCTGCAATGGAACTTGTCAGCTATATAAGAGTAACGCAATTTCAGCAGGAAATTATTATCAGTTGAGCCAGTGATTAGGGATAGGTTTATTTTCTACTCGTGCTGTGTAACTTGGCAACAATGAATTTATTTTTGGTAAGGGCTTAATTTGTTCAAAATATTGGATTCTAAGTAAGGTGATTTGTGTTGTTGTGTTGTGTTCACAGGTGGGAATTGTAGTTTTGGTGAGTGTGTTGGAGGTGCTAGCCCAGGATGATGGAAAATACCGTCCGCCAGCAACCACGAGTACAGCTCGTCCAACCACGAGGTACCAAACGTATCGTCCTTTCGATCAGTCGAATCGATATCGGAACTATGGAAGATACTACGGACAAAACGCAGGTCGTTACGTGGGAGGAAATGATGGCCGGTATGTGGGTGGCAATGATGGCCGTTATTATGGCGGAAACGATGGACGCTACGTGCATGTGGATAACCGATACAAACATACCGGAGACGGTGATCGAGGGCAGTACGTCCATGTGGCAGGCCGATCAGGAGTTGATGCCCCGAGCGCCGGAAGTTCGATTGTCCCGGAAGCACCAGTTACACAACCTCCAACCCCAGCATTTGTCCCAACGACTGCGATTCCAATTCTAGCCAAGCAAGCCCAGGTGAGAACTGCACCACGACCTGTTCCCGGAGATGGATGGAAGATTATTCGCCTGGAAAATCAAGTTCGAGGAGATGGCTACAATTATGTGTACGTATTTAATATTTTTAATTATAACTTACTATTAATTCATAAAACACTTATTTGCGCAGCTTCGAAACCGAAAACGGGATCAACGCAGAAGAATCCGGAAGAATCGAACCCGATGGCCAGGGATCGGAAGGGTTGCGGTCCCAGGGCTTCTACGAGTACGTGGGTGATGATGGGCAGCTCTATCGAGTGGACTACGTGGCCGATAGTAATGGATTTGTGCCGCAGGGAGATCACATTCCCAAAGTTCCACCGGCGATCGAGAAGCTGTTGCAGTATCTCGCGAGCCAGCCGAAGTAGAAAAAGTGGGAAACAGGTTTTCTCTTAGCTCGAAGAAGATCAACCGTGAAGCTTTCAGTTTATCATTTCGAGCTTCCCTTCTCGACGGATATCCGATTTATAACAGTTGGAAACCAGTTGTAGCCGTTCAATTTTAAAGCGCCTAAAGTTATAGTTGAAATTTTGTTTCGAAGTTTAGTACTAGCATGGCGGATGAATATTTTAGTACTATGTTGTCATGCCGGATCGTTTTAAATATGTTATTAATGTCGGTTGGTAGAAACACAGGTGGAAACTAAAATAATACTCATAATTCAAGTAGAACTGATAAATCCATTTCAGTCAGTCAAAATAAATATTTCTTTTTGTGTAGAGGGATATATTGAAAAATGTTCGGTATGTTGTAAAATAAAATCAATTTAAAAACATTATAAACATTAATGAACAGTACTAAAGCAAATTTCATCAGAAATTTAAGTGTTGAATTTTGACAAAATAAATGAAACGAGAATTCAAAAGCTTAAACTGACTTAACCATACGTATTGCTCCAATAAAAAAATCTATAACTTTTTGTTTAACCGTCACAACTAGAGTTTCTATCCAGCATTTCCCGACCGGGATTTCCCAGGAATTAAGAAAATTTGGGATTTCTCGTATTCCGGACCACGGATGGAAAATCCCGGGAATTCCCGAATCAAACAAAAAGAGCTTAATTTTTAAAAGTTAACACGACCTAAATTTGAAAAGTTGCCAGTTTCAGAAAGGAAAATAAAAAGAAAAGGTTTTGTTCATCTGAGAACGCGTTGTTAAAAGTCAAAAACGACAATAAAACTGTAGCAAAGAAACGACACTATTTGAAACTAATGGGTAGTTATCTGAAATTTTTTTCGAGATTTGAAGAATATTTTGAAGTTTAACAAACCAATTTCTTCTATCCAAAGTGAAAAAAAATCCATCCATCTTCTCAATGTTTTGCAGAAAAGTACAGTCAATTATGTCGATCAAATTAGTAATAAACTCTATTTATTGAATTCATGTATTTTGAAGAACACTTATAAATTAAGTTTGTGTATATCTTTTTCCGATGTATTTAACATTTTTAGCATAATTCAATATTGTGTATCGAAATATTCTGATGCATTTAAAAACAGTTAGCAATTTCAAACTGATTTTGTAATTTATTTTTTTATTTAAATCGTTTTTCAGCTCCAATTTCTTAGGTTTCAAACCTCTAGACAACATACATTATGAAAGATGAATGAAATTTATGCAATTTTTTAATAGCTCTAATTGTTTAAATCATGTAAAATGTTTAACAATACTAAATAAGGTTAAATAATATGAAATTACCAACTGTAAATACTTGTTTTCGTATGTAGTAGAGGGTGAAAATCTCCTTTATCACTTTTATCGGGAAACCGGGAGATGTGTCATCGAATGTCCCGATTCCCGAGAACGTTAAAAAGCCCGGGAAATGGACACTCTAGTTACAACACAAAAGATTTTTGTTTAAAATAAATGTATATAATTTTGGAATATATGTATGTATGGTAAATTCTTGAAAATCATCATCCATTCGAGGAATCGAATGGATTAACCAGTTTTTAGATCAGATTATTCTGAAAGCCTCATTTCCCCTATTTTCCCTCAGTTTTCCTTAAATAGCTGGATAAAGCAGAATAGGCCATTTGGATAAGGGATGAACACGAATGAGCAATATACGGTTCGAAAGATCTCGATGAGACAAGAAAAAGCTACTATGTGGTCAACAAAATCTACTGTGAGAGAAAAAAGTTATGGATTGAAAAAGTTTGATTATTTCAAGAAATAAGTGACAAAAATGTTCAGCTAGCGTTTTTGCCACTCTGCTCCAGAATAATACTATGTACAACGGATCTTTCATAAGAAAAAATGAAAATCTTCAAAATTTGGGACTTATTAGGCATGGATTTAAAGGGTTAAAAATCTAAATTGAGCTGAAAACTTAAAAACACATTTATTGGCCTACTTTCAATAATTGAACATCGAAAAAAAAATTTTATCGCATTTAATCTTTTTAAGACTTTTGTCCATCGGCTTTATGGGATCACCGCACTGTGCAGCCCAAGGTTTCTCAAAGCCCTTACCTATTTCAAGAACTTCTTCTGAACTCTCTTTAGTCTGTTGTTGTGAATGTATTAGTACTTACAATCGCCACACAATGCTGGCGATTTCGATGACGGTCCGAACTAATCTAGTGGAGACTGAATTATTTGTATAGGGTAGGGATCATCCAACTCGTGACGGATTCTACTGACCATTCTGAACATAGAATTTGTCTTTGCTACAACTTTTTCTACATGTTTTGAAAAATTTAACACCGAGTCCAACTCCACTCCCAAGTCTTTCACTGAGTCTTGCCGAGCAATAATGGAGTCGTTTTTTAAGCGGTATTCATGAGTTATATTGCTTATTTTCCGAAAAAATGCATTTGCAGGAATTTGTAATTTAAGGCATTTTCAATGTAACACAATCTTTTAAGTGACGAATAGGAACATTTTAAATCGTCAGTATGTTCCAGCACGAACACATCATAAAGCACTTCGGGAAATTCGATTGGTGGTGGTGGTGGTGGTGAAGATAAGAGGTCCTAAGTAACTCCCTTGTGGCATCTGGCATCACTGTCTATCGTAATCATCGGGCTCTTTCGTCAGTGGTAATTTTTATTCGGTTTAGCGGAAATTTCACAGCATTAATTGCTACAAAGTGTTCAGAAGTGTAGTTTAATACCTGGAAACCTGTTCAAAAGTGAAAACAACCTGGTTTTATATGAGTAAAAAGTAAATATAACTGTTTAAAGTGCTGTGAAAAAAACGCCAAAAGAACAAAGGCCATATTTGTCCTTTGTAGTGAACCTATTCGCTTTATAGCCCTTTCATTCACCCATGGCTCATGTGCCATGGTAGCTATCATACTTCACACCGTGGATGTAAACGATAAAAACGATCAATTGATCTGTCACATCATAGTTTACCATAATTTTTCTTCTGTCTCTCTTTAAATTTTATCGTCGTATAGAAAGAGAAACAGCAACTGCACAACTTGTTGTTTCAAGATATTAACAATTTAGACATTTTTGCTGGTGTTCATATCTCATAGATTCATAATCTCATAGAAATTAATATTTTCAGTCCTACGATCGTCAGTGGAATAGCTAGTGTCAGCGCCCTGAAGAATAACGGAATTGTGAGAATTCTGTGGCAATAAAGTCTGATCGGTTCGTAGGAACGAATCGAACAAAACAAAATAGTGAAAACATCACAACATCGTTGGTGCTCACGTCCACCAAGGCTATTAACAGCTGATCGGTGAATTGATCCCTCGTAATTTTGCCGGAGAATTTCATCGTAATAAAAAGTTCGGACAGACAGGAACGAACCAATAACAGACTCTATCAGTAAGTTCACTTTGTAGCATATGTGTAGTGATTCAGTTTGATGCATGCTATTCATGTATCAATTAATTTATTTTTTTTCTCATGTTTTCTATCAAGTTTGAGTTCTATCACATCAAAAGAGCCATAAGATGGCTAATAAAAATCTACAACCAACCGATACATTCAATTAAGGAATCTCATAATAATCTACATTATTTCTCAGTTCAAATCTCCAGAGGAATAGCCAGTGTAAGTGCGCCAAAAGAACAACATATCAGCAATTTGTGGCAATTCGGACACGAAGGAACGAATTGAACTAATAACAAAAGTGTAAATATCACGAAATAGATAGTGCTCACGTCCACCAAGCGTATCAGCTGATCGGGAAATCGATAATTGAGTCGTTTTCACTACAATAGCTCATCATAAACGAAAAGTTCGGACAAACCGGAACGAACCCAGAACAAAAAACTACCAGTAAGTCTCTTCTCATTTGTTTAAGATTATCTTCTATCGATTTTTTTTTCTCTCTATTGATAATGATTATCATCGGATCAAACGTTCATTTAATTTGCCAAATTAATGGTAATCTTATCACTCTTCTAACGAACCAACAGGCATGAATCCAGAAGATTCTAAAGTAAATAATCAACGAAATAATGCTGACACGGGTAAACAATCGGGCGAGGATGCCGATATGTTGGAATCTCTATCAGCAGAGGATATTCTATCGTGTTCCTCTTCAATCTTGAATAGCCCGCTGCCATGTTATTCAAATGATGAGGGAAATATCATCACTAATGATCCAGCAAACATTACAATCCTCAACACTCCAATGAAAATTAATGCAGTTGATGTTCAGCAGCCAGGGACTCAAGAAGGGCCCAGCCAATGGATTTATCTAAGCGGTGCAGGCAAAAAACGCCTGAAAAAGTTTATTGCAGAAGGGCACAGCACGGAAGTGGCGCGCCAAATTGTGCAATCTAACTTTTTGACATCGATCAACACTCCTCAATCCGACATCAATAAACGAAATCGTAATGTTGATCAAAGCTGTTCTAGTAGTGGAGGAAACCCACAACCAAAAAGATTTTGTGAAACTGATCGCAGTGCTCAACAAAATACTATTCAGAGCAAATCGCTCAATTTTCGCATGGAACAATTAAGATTTGACCCTAATCAAGGAGAAATATAGGAAAGCAACCCAGAAGCATCTTTAAAGACGTTGTTAGTCGTGTTAAGGTGGGAATACTCCCGACTAACTATCCTAATGCCATACTTACCGCTGAACAGTTATTTCATACACAGTCTAGAATCCTGTCACTTGTTAAGCAACAAAAAAATAAAGAAATAAAATCTAAATTTGAGAACTGTTCCATTAAACCGGGCTATTTAATTATCACCTGTAAAAACCAATCCACAGCCAATTGGCTTTCAGAAACCATTTCAACGGTTAGCGATGACGTAGGAATCGAACTTGAAGTTGTCGATGAAGAAAGAATCCCTCGATCAGAGGTATTAATAGGATTTTTCAGAGGGAGCGCGCAAGATAGTATCGAAGAAATTCTAGATTACATTGATAGTCAGAATTCAGGGCTAAACGTTAGCGCATGGCGAATTCTTGACACGTATACGATCAATCAGATACACAAGGAAATGGTTTTTGTTGTAGATGGTCAATCCATACATGCTATAAGACAAAGCAACTTTCAGCTGGATTTCAAATACGGAACAGCTTTTATTCGAAAAAGAGATAATCGGAAATGGCAAATCAACAACCGCGGCACAAACTATCGCAGAAATTATCAGCGACAATACCGTTCTGATAGAAATATAAACCAGAACATACCGGAATCTGCTGACGTCTATACAGCATCGATGAATAATAATCCATATGAGCAACAAGCTTCTGAATACACCAACTACCGTACAAACTTAAGGATGAATTCAAACTCAGCTGGGCAATATAAAAACAACTATCCTGCACCAAGAAGCACAAATAACGACTCAAACATATTTCAAGCTACAAAAGTCGAATACAGAAATATAATTCCACATGCTGCGACAATGGTCCAGCCTACAAACGGTCCACAAGCCTGGACCAATTCTTCAGGGCGAAAGGAAACGCCTGATAATCCTTTGGAAGCTGTAATCAATTGTTCTAAAGATGATTAAGTTTATTCAAGCTAATATTCACCACGCAAAAGCAGCTAGTTCGGTGCTTTGCAAAACTTTTTCCAAAAATAAATCTGATGTTGCACTTATACAAGAACCTTGGGTGCATAATAACAAAATATTAGGAATCACAACAAGCAATGGTAAGTTGTTATATGATTCACAAGAGAACAATCCAAGAGCGGCTGTTCTAGTGAACAAAAATCTTAATTTTTTTCCCATCACAGAATTTGTCAAACGAGACATCGTGGCCATCCTTCTAGAGACGCCAACACCTAAGGGGAAAACCGAAATAGTAGTGGCCTCTGCTTACTTTCCGGGCGATGTCGATGATGCACCTCCTGTAATAGTAGAATCCCTGGTGGCGTACTGCAATTTACACAATAAATCGTTTATAATAGGATGTGATGCAAATGCTCATCATACAGTATGGAATAGTTCTGATATCAATGAACGGGAAGAACGACTCCTTGAGTTTATAACAATTAATAATATACAATTATGTAATAAAGGTTCTGCGCCCACTTTTAGAAACGCTGTAAGAGAAGAAGTTCTTGATCTGACCTTATGCAGTCCTTCATTGTCAGAGAATATTCAATACTGGACTGTATCTAAAGAAATATCACTTTCTGATCACAATCATATTCTTTTTGAATTGAATGCTCAAAAAAACCAATTGGAACAGTACAGAGATCCACGTAAAACAAAATGGGACTTGTATCTATCAAACTTATTACAAGGAGAACCTCAAGCTCCAAGCGAAATTAAAACTTGTCACGAATTGGAAGCGGCAGCACAACTGTTGTCAAGTAGAATGTCAGAAGCCTTTAAAGCAAGTTGCCCTGTTAGACAACGCAACACGCACAGGGATGTTCCCTGGTGGAATAGAGAATTAGAAAAATTGAGGAAAAAAGCAAGAAAACTTTTTAACAAAGCAAAAATAACGTCTCAGTGGGATATTTACAGGAAAGCATTAACTGATTATAACAAGGAAATTCGTAAATCTAAACGCACACACTGGAAGTACACTTGTGAAAATATCGAGAATACTTGCGAAGTAGCCAGGCTACAAAAAGTTCTTTCTAAAGATCACTGTAATGGTTTGGGTACTATTAAACTTGCTGACGGCACTTATACCAAATCCGTAGAAGAAACTCTGAAAGTTTTGATGCAAACTCACTTTCCTCAATCGATAGAATCTGCTGTATCAGGGTCAAATGGTCCTGAACCGGCAGTAAACGAATTCGAGTCGGAAGGAACCGTAGACAGCCAAATATCAACAATAGGCAAAATAATTACTAAAGGGCGCCTCGAATGGGCCATTTCTACACTAGAACCATATAAATCTCCTGGGAAAAAGGTGGGATCTTCCCGGTTTTGATTCAAAAAGGGGTTGACTATGCTATTCCAAGACTAATAAAGATTCTAACAGCAAGTCTAACTCTTGGATACATACCAAAATTGTGGCAAGAAGTGAAAGTTATATTTATACCCAAAACTAATAAAAAAGACAAAACATCAATAAAATCTTTTAGACCGATAAGCCTTTCATCGACATTTTTGAAAATAACAGAAAAGCTGCTAGATGAATTTATTAAATCAAAATATTTAGTAGCATCTCCTCTCAATAAATATCAGTTTGCCTATCAAGCAGGAAAATGTACTGTAACTGCTCTACACACACTTGTTACAAAAATTGAAAAGTCAATAGAATCAAAAGAAGTAGCACTTGCGGCATTTCTCGACATAGAAGGAGCTTTTGATAACGCCTCTCATAAATCAATGAAAAGGGCTATGACAAATCGTGGTTTTGATTTATCTGTTACAAAATGGATCAGTACAATGTTATCGAACCGGAAAATTACAGCCACCTTGGGTTGCTCTTCAGTATCAATTAAAGCAACCAAAGGATGTCCTCAAGGCGGGGTACTGTCATCGCTGTTATGGTCTTTGATAGTAAACGACTTAATATCGGGTTTAGAAAACATAGGTTACGAAGTAATTGGCTTTGCGGATGATATAGTGATTCTTGTTCGAGGAAAATTTCCCGAAGTTTTAATGAATAGAATGCAAGGAGCATTGCAATACGTAACAAAATGGTGTGATCAAGAAGAACTTACAGTTAACCCTTCTAAAACAACAATCATTCCTTTTACAAGGAAAACCAAGCTAGATTTGGGGACTTTAAAACTGAACGAACAATCTTTAAATCTCCATTCAGAAACTAAATTTTTAGGTATTGTGCTTGATAAAAAGCTTAATTGGAATGCTCACATAAAACATACAATTGAAAAAGCTACTAAGGCCTTGTGGATCAGCAAACAAACTTTTGGTAAAAAATGGGGATTAAAACCGAGGATGATACATTGGATATACTCGGCTATTGTGAAACCAAGAATTACCTATGCAGCTCTGGTGTGGTGGCCTAAAACAGAAGAAAAGACCACACAAAAACTTTTTGACAAACTTCACAGAACTATACTCTTATGCATAACAGGTGCTGTGCGTAGTACACCAACAAAATCCATGGAAGCGATGCTGTGGCTCCTACCTATTCATCAATGCGTACAACTTGAAGCAAAAAAACAATTTCTAAGGCTAGAAAACAACAAACTACTGATTGAGGGAGCCAACAGAGGACACTCAAAATTTCTCGACAAATACAAAATAAATCCAATCATTTGCTGTAATCAGGATTGGACATTAGTTAAACCAATCTTCAATCATTCATTCAGGGTTTTAGAACCTAATCGTAGTACATGGCACTCAGGTGGTCCCGAATTGCGAGCTGGATCCCTTTTATTCTATACTGATGGTTCAAAAATGGATGATGCAGCTGGCGCAGGAATAACAGGTCCAGGTGCAAACATTTCTATACCAATGGGAAAGTGGGTGACAGTGTTTCAAGCCGAACTTTTCGCCATTCTCATATGTTCAAACCTATGTTTGGAAAGAAACTACAGGTATACAAATATAGTAATTTTTTCAGATAGTCAAGCAGTACTTAAATCTTTAAAGTCAATGAAATGTTCATCAAAATTAGTTTGGGAATGTATTGAGGCACTTGAAAAACTTGCTCAAAATAATTCAGTTACTTTATATTGGGTACCAGGACACTGTGGAGTTGAGGGTAATGAAAAAGCTGACATGCTAGCTAGACAGGGCTCCTCACATCGCTTTTAGGTCCTGAACCCTTCTGCGGCGTCTCTCGCTGCTTTCTAAAAATGGAATTCAAAAATATTGAAAAACGAATGGTTGAAACAAACTGGAAGAATATTTTAGGAGCAAGACAATCAAAGCGTTTGATTGTTCCTAATGTTTACAAATCGAAAAAAATTCTAGCATTATCTAAAAAAGACCTAAAAACATTTACAGGACTAATAACAGGACACTGTGAATGTCTTTATCACTTAAAACTAATAGGCAAGAGTCATTCAGACGTATGCCGATTTTGCAGGGCTGAGAAGGAATCATCTGAGCATCTTCTGTGTGATTGCCCTTGTCTTATATCAAAAAGAACAAAACTACTCGGAAAAGGTATATTGGATCCTTCCGAAATATATTCTATAAGTTCCAAGAAGGTTGTCAACTTCATTCGTGTAGTTCTTCCAGATTGGGAAAATGCTAAACAACAAGAAAGTGACACTGTTGAAATCAATCAGAGTGATCTATCTTGATTAGCCACATTAAACAGGGGACAAACCACAAAAGATCTAACATCTGGTCGCAGTGGTAGGAACCCAACAAGGAAAAAAACTCCCTTGTGATACACCACTGTGGAAGGTAAGTATTGCACCACTCATTCTTTAGTTTAACGCATTGCGTTCTTTCAATCAGGTACGAACGAATCCATTGCACAGTGGTGCAGAACATCAATTCAGCTGTACGAAATTCAATCGCCCAGGGATGAAGAGATAGACGTTTCATGTGTTCAGCAACATTGTTTGATGGACGAGGCAATTGCCAATAAAATCTCGCTATCGGTGAACCCCTTGGCAAAAGTTTTGATACTCGAATGTGCTCCATGTAAAACTGAACAATGTTGCTGAAGACATCAAATGTCTATCTCTTCATCCCTAGGCGCTATTAATTTCGTACAGCTAGATTGATGTTCTGCTCCACTGTGCATTAAAGACAGGAACCGGTTGCTCCATTCTTGCTCAAAATCGGCAGTAGAGCGTTCATGTGGATCACGTCTAAAGCTTTAGACATATCCGTGTATAGGGTGAATGTACCCAATCTTGGCCCCTAAGGCATGGTTGACTAGATTTCCCATGATTGCAGTATACCTGTAATGTGTCCTTCAAAAGTCCTTTGACAAATATGATTGCTTACTAGCCTGAAAGGCAGTAAAAATATGTCCTTGCTTGAAAACGGTTGATAATTTTAGATAAACCTGATCAAACTTTTGATCGAAATGCTCCTTATTGTAGCCCCCGCGCTGAATTTTGGCCCTTTATGAGTTCCTTAAATTGGCCGTCTCTAGGAAAAACTTGCCTCACTAATACAACAACAGCCCCCACGAATTCATTGCAAATATCCCGGAAGGAAGCACATCAATGTTCTGTATTGTTTTCAAAAAGTCGGAAGTACGAAATGTCAATCAATTTTTTTAATTGATATTTGCATGTAAAATTATTATCTTACGTCAAAAAGCATTACTAGTTTATTTCAGTTTTTGTGTATTCATAACTTCTATTATAAGTTCCAAACTATGGCATAAACATAACATAAATATGTTCATTAATCAAGCAAACAAATCGTTTGCTAAATCTGTAACATGCAATCATGGTAGATATGTTTCCAGTGAAGTTAACAGGGTAACATAAGATAGTAAATGTTCATATTTTTTTATTCCGCTCCCATAAAAGGAGGACCGACCTTATAAAAACTATTATGACCGAGGCAAGAAGCAAGCTAAAGCTAAAACTTAAGTCAGCGAAAGATTCTTTTAATCATACATATTTAAAATGTCGCCCTTAGGAATTTTCTAGCAATCGTTTGCGTACACCGGGAAAGCAAGACAAGATAAACTTTCGCACACTCCAGCCAGTCTGATAGAAATAGATTGCATCTCACTCATTCGTTTGGAAACTATAGGCAATGGAAGCGAACAGCAAATTCAAAAGCTGGGTGAAATTCAAGCTGCATCCCACTCGCACTCATGCAAAATCATCACCCAAACTCGGCAGCGCTTCTTTCGCATATTTCTTTCCAACAGAGACCGAACGTCATCACCTCCTGCTGATGCACAGTGATCTATAATTAAAAACAAACTTGGTCAAAATATTATTTTTGATTTCACATGAAACTGCAAACAATAAAAATTCAAGTTCGTTACAACATAGTATTCCAACATTGCAGTGCAATAATTTTTTTTAAATAAACATAATATTTAGAGTGTCATAATTTGAGCTTTACAACAATTTCTTTCAAAGCGACACATATGCAGCAAATCAAATTAAATCAAAATACGTTAAACCTCATTTCCAAATGTGGAATTTTTTGGGTATGGATATAGTAACATCAACATCGAGATCCAAGATATCAATTCGGATTCGGATCCGGAAAATTAATTTATTGAGAGGTAAATTTTATTGAGAAGAAAAGTTCTCGAAATTTACCATAAAAGAGCAGCTCAAGTTGTAGCATTATAATTCCAACTAAGATGCCAAATAAGCTTGAGTCGACTTGAGAGATAAATGAATTAATTTTAGTCCAAAATACATTCATGATATTTTGAATTTATTTCAATCATTAATTTTACTTTTGACCGGCTTTTCAATTTCCAGACCACTGTGCACCGTCGTTCGACAAACGGCCGCCGGCTGCCGGCTGCCTGCTGATGTCGTTTTCACACATACATACATACTTCTATTTGTGGAATTGCATGCCAAGATTAGGCAAAAAAAATGTTTATATTTTCTTAAATTCTAAATAAAAATGTACGTAGTTTGGAGTAAATAATAATTATATATTTTTTGCCATGTTTCGCTGTAACCAACGATGATTTTTAGTGATTTTTCCGTGAAGAGGTGTGTTTTCAAAATCAATCCGAAGTTGGCAGATGCACTAGCAAGGTAGGTTCATTTAAGATTTTTTCCGAAGATCATAATTTTATTTGCAGTTTGTCATGTGGAAAAAATTTATTTCGTAGTCATTTGAATTCAATTGTGAACAAATGCTATGCAGAATGTTGCAATATGCGATTTTCTGTTATGTTTGATTTTTTTTTCATTTTTTGGCGTATGTTTGACATCAAAAACACCAAAATGCATTTTGGCAGGCCAAGATAAGGAGCATGCCAAATTAAGGCTCACTTACCCTATTGCGTCATCTTGGAAACCTAGCATCATTCTCAGTGAAGTTCGTGAAACAAACTCTTGGAGTTCGTTACGGGATCAATTATCCTCATTCTCCCCTACACTGTAGGTGTATTTGGCGAAAGGCTCAGATGCGTCTTCCAAAGACTCTGCATTACGTTTAGAGTTTACATATTTCCAAAACCGTTTTGGTTCGGATGGGATGGTTTGTGGAAGTGCACCAAGATTTGTTTCACAAAACGCAAACAAGTCGTAGTTCAACTCAAGTGAAGAAAGGAAAACGGTCTATTGTCTCGTTTTACTACGGACACTATTCATATTTCTATAATAAATCTTCAAATGTTAAACAGTCTTCTACTTTCGTTTCTCTGAACTATTAAGGAAATCTCTGAAAATTCACAGATTTGAGTCGCTTAGTTCCGCCAGTGTATGCTCTTTTTGCTCGGTGCTAAAAGGATTAAAAACCGCGATGCAAAATCACCGATAGCTACAGAAAGTGTAATGATCATTATTGTAGAAAGTAGTATAATGATTCTATTTATAAGATTTGAGTTAAGCTTTTGAATGTAGCACATTTGCAGCAAGCAAAAAACGAGATATCTCGTATTTGGTCCGCAATGTGTTAACATTTCATTGTAAATTTGAAGAAATTGAAAAAAAAATCTACTAAAATGGCATAAAAATGAGTTATTTATTTTGATGGTCGATGTTTAGCATCGATGATTAGAGTGGAAGGATGTTGATTTGAAATTTAAATTTAATTTATGTTTTCATGTTCTAACCAGACCAAGGAACAAAAGAGAATATTTTGAACATCTGAAATGATGCGATATCGAACTTTTTTTTGTGAAACACTTCTTTTTTGTAGAGAAACACAAAAATATTGTTTCGCTGACTTTACAGCATTTGCCACTTAAAATGTTGATCAGCATTTCTGGAAAACTGAAAAATAATTGTGAAGCTTTTATATCTCGTTTTTAAGAGTTTTTACTGTTTATGCGAGAAGAAATTCATAAGTAAGCTTTTTTCAGAACAGTTTTGAATTAAAAATATTTCGGTTGAAATAATTTTTTTAACATTTTAGTTTCGTTTAAGTTTGATCTTTTTTTTCCACAAATTCATATGTTGCAAGTTGACATTTGATCTTTAAATTCATTACTGGAAAATGATAGTTGAATAGATGGATAGTTAAACACAGCCAAATTGAAGAATTTTAATTTTTTTTGAAAGCTGTTGAGTCATTCAACTTTAATTTTTTGCATATTGATAAACGTTTGAATTGATTTAAAATAAAAATTCGATAAAAAGTGAATAAAGTTTTTAAAAGCCGATAAATATTTTTTCATATGAATACTGACACGAAGTTTCAGTCTTCAGACATAACTCCTAAATACTACATGATAATATTCCTTTACCACCAACCAATTGAGTTCTCAGGAGATCATCTTAGTCACATAAATAATCGAAACAAACCGATTCCCACATTCATGTTCCGTTTATGTCATATGCAAATGGCAGGGCATTCGTTCATAAAATAACTGCACATCTCAACTCTCAACGAACCTCAAGATTGGCTGTGAGGCTCTTATTCATGCATGTACCAAAAAGGAAAACAGCAGTAAAAAAGCCTGAAGGCATCTTTAAATGAGCTTCACTGTGTTTTACGTTGAATCTCAGACAGAAAAGCAAAAACAAAACTTCGAGAAATTTCCCTACAATACAGAGCGAAACGAGCGATTGATTTCGTGAAACAGTAGAAAATTAATTTGTTATCACCCTTTCAGAGAACCGACTACCGTTTCACCTAAAGGTAGGACCGATATCCCACTGGCTCGTGAATGATGGAAAGTGCTCTTCCGTCATCATTTCGGATGGCAAAATTCTCATCCGCAAAAAAAGCAAAAAATCTACCGAGAAGCTCAGTGACCTTGGTTCCGGTCACATACATCGGTCCCCAGCCAGCCAGGTTTGTTGATTCGATAGTTTCGGATAAAACCAATAATGTGACACGACGCCCCCCAAAAATGGTTAATGCAGTGAATAAACTTCGGACATCTTATGACTGTTATGGTTGTGGCAGAGGCGTAATTTTGATTTTACAATGGGGCTGTGGAAGAAAAGCAAAAGTCGTTTCTGGCATTGAACTATCGAGAGTTTAAATTCACATCAACCAAATTATAATCCTTACAGTCCTTTGAAAGTAGCTCGTCAAATTTGTTGCGATCAAAAATCAAGCTAACAAATTGATGATCACCAAAACCAATCTAAGTTGGATAAAATAGTGAGTAGAGTTTAAAACTTCTACCACGATGATAACAAAAGTTTTTTTTATAGTGGAACATTTCAATGTTCGTATGACACATTCCACGCGCTTGTACCGCTCACAAGTGATTTTTATCCGCTCGCGTATCAAAAAATCTTAAAATTGTCTAAAATTTTGATAATTCAAATCACACAAAACCAACGGAAAAAAAAGAAAAAAGTTTTTTTACACATGTTTTAGATGATGAGTTTTTTCGATGAAAAAAATGATGTTTTTGATAACTTTTACAAAATCATTAATTTTAATATATGGATGATTTTTTTTGGAAATATTTTAAGTATGTTTAGAAGCTAAAAAAACACGTAGAAAAAAGAATTTGTTTATATCCAATGTAGTTGGTTTGAAAAGCGAACAAAAACAGTCGAAAATGAGTGAATTCACGTCACAAAAAAAGGGAAGTTTAGATTTTACGGAAAACACTGACTTTTTTTTAAATAAAACAATGAGATTTTCTTTGAAAATGATAAGACGATTCTAAAACTCTGAAATTTATAGAAATCGGTTGGAATCTAGCTGAGTTACAACAGTGCGAATGAGTGAATTCACGTCTCAAAATTTGATTTTTTGTTAAATTTTATATGGAAAATGTGTTCTGAAAGCTGTTTTGACCCTCCAGATGGTCGGATTTTTACAAATCGAGCATAATTTAGTTGATTTTTTTTAATAAGTTCATTATTTTTAAATAAAAATACAAGAAGATTGAAAAAATAATAATTTTCTTTTTGGTAAATCTTTAAATGAAGACAGTAGTAATTTTAACATATGATCCCTCAATATGTTGCTATTCAAGTGCCAATCAAAATAAGGAAAAAGTTAGGTGCAGATACTGAAAATTTATGATTGTAAAAGTCGGAGTAACAAAATATCTTTTTTGAAAATATACATAAAATTTTAAGACTCCAACGAATGGTTCAGTATAACCACAGTATAACTTTATATTTCGTGACGTGAATTCAGTCAACTACCCTGATCTGTTTGAACTGAGTGAATTCACGTCACAACTTCAAATAAGCATAACTTCGTTCGTTGTTGTTCAATCGAGAAGTTCCGTACATCAAATTGTGGGTAATTGTTTTCTTTACAACTCATTTGAAGACACCGATATTCTATTTCCACAGAGAGAACAGGAAATCAAAGATGTATATCCTAAAGTCCGAAATGGTAAATTCTAGCGTGAATTCACGTCACAAAAGTAATCGATCACAACAAAAACAACTTGAATTTTATAATGACCAAATTATATTCATTTTGAAGGAAATTCAATTTGCGACCGTTTGCTACATTTTTTTTTTCATTTTTAAGTAAATTGGTTGACTTCTAGAATGATAACAGTGCAGAAAAGTCCGGAAAAGCGATTTCACGTCACGGTGGAATGTGTCGTATGGTTTATTTAATAGCTTTAATTAATGCTGAAGTTTTTTCTCTGAAGCTCTGTTGATTTGCCTAAAAATGTAGTTATATGTTCTATATGCATCTGATATTTTCCGAAAAATTAAAATATTCTGTTATTTCATTTTATTTTATCGGTGAAAAGTGATGTCCTTTTTAGTAAGGACATCTTAGGATAATAAAATTTTTAAAACTGAATGGAAAGAAAGAAATGAAAGATGGTGAAAATGAGCGGGTGGAATATATTAAGACGCATTTTCATTTCATTTTCTTTCATTTCTTCTAGCTTCCTATCCGTCTATAAAAATTTCACTATCCAAAGATGTTACTACTAAAAAGGACATCGCTTTTCACCGATAAGGCCGATAAATTAAGTAACACACATGAATAACGGTGATAAATCTCTTCATATTAAAATATTCTTTCAAAGAAAAAATAAACTAGTTGTAATTCTGTTCAGAAAATCAATCCTTCTTTTCCCCGACTTGCCTTCACATAAGAAAAATGGGGAAAAGTTATATAACACTCGGCCAATAAAAATACACTAAACAAATGAGAAAATTTGAATGAGAATCCGAGCTGAATTAAAACCATAATTAATCAAAACCAAATTCTAGAATCACTGAACCAATCATATTTTTTATTGAAGAGTTAATACACGAAAGAAAATCTTAAAACATACTAAACAAATGGTCGAAAAGAACTAAGGAAATAATTTTCAATCTTTAAGTTTCCGAAAGGTGGTGTTATATATAATGCTCAAACCCTAATCATTATTAAAGGAAAAAAAATAATTTCACCTCATTTTCAGAGTATATTTAAAACCTGTGCAAAAAAAAAAATTATATTTTATCAACGCTAGCGTTTTCAATTTAACACTCACTGTTTTTTTCAAAATTTCAAAACTTTCTTGCACTCCAGTCATTGTTTTTCCCCACCATACTCTAGTTCATCACCAAGAAATCTTAGATATAATAAAAATGTACAGAAGTTTCTTTTTCGGTTTCAAATATTGAACAAATTTATCGATTTGCTGTCGTTTTTACAAACCCCTTTTATAAACTGAATTTTGATTTCTTCTCTTCTACCTCACTTAGGATCATTTTTTCCTTTAAAAAAATCCAGAATGGTGTTTAGTTTTAGACCTAACTTCCAATAGCTATTAAAGGTCGAAAAACACATGGGCCAATGATTTCGGAGGCTTTCAAATTAATTTTTTTTCGAAAAAAGATCCATTCCCAGTATCTCATGTTTTCAATTTTCTCTTATTGGCTTGGGTCTAAAGGTGTTTTTTTAAAGTATATTCCAAATTAAAAAATGACATGAATTACATAAAAATGCCAGTATTTCAAGCATTTATTTTGTTCTTTCACAGGTACAACTGCAATATTATTCTCAAACGTTAAAAATTTAATTTTATTTATTCAGATAACATTTTTCATATTTTTTTCAATACCACTTAAAAATTCAAAAGAAATGAAAGTGGGTTTTAAAAGTTACAAAACAACTGGTAGGCTACAGATGATCACGGACATTTTTAAGTCCATTTATAGAGTGATTATTTTATTCGATTCAAACAAAAATAAAATTGAATGATTTTTTGTAATATATCGAATTTGGCAAAAATGACTTATTTCTTTGGCACTCAAATATCGAAAATAATTAACCAAGAGTAGCACTTTTTTCTTTGAATATCAACGGATATGACTTTGTACAATATCGCCTTATAGGTTAATTAGCGACATGGCTCAGTAACAAAGTTTCCGTTAAAAATTCTAAGTGCCTTTACAAAAAAATTTGTGATTTGAACTTTAATGTCGGTAGCGATGAATTATATCTAATGCTTTTTAAATAAATTTCATCGGAAAATTCACATTACCAATATCATAAGATTTTGATTAAACAGCATTTTTTTCCAAACTCAGTAAATTCAATAAATAAATTCTTTTAAGTCTGTCTATAATTTCAAGCATCAAGAAGGTAAGCTGTAACCTCTTTGACGAAATTTGATGAAAAATCTAAGAAATCATATATTTTTTCTGTAAATTCAACAACCTTGCTCAATGTTAATCTCAATTGAATTTTAACAAACAGAACTTCAAAGTGAAACACTATTTATTAACTGTTTACAAGAAGAAAAGAACAAGTATCAGAGGTCAAGATTCATTCAAATCTCTCGACACTGATTCAACAAAAAGCATTTTAACAGGAAATGGTTCAAATATTTTAATCGTTAATGAATCGTTAAAAAAACTGTATAATTTCAGTGTTTGATAAAAAAGCGAACCAAATGATATCTCTGTTCGGAAAATTATTGTTTGCGAAGAAGTTTAAATTATTTTATTAAAAAGTTTAAATTATTCTGAAATAACAACAAAAACTGACTAAGAACAGCACCAAATGAATTTCGGCTTGTATAACCCTGGTATCACTTATTTCATTATGAAATATCTCTTTAAGATATAAAAATTTTGAAGTCGTTTCATTTTTCCACTTGAAGTTTTTTTTCTGAAAAATTAATTTCGATATTAAAAATTGAGGTATATTTTTTATATTTCTCTTTGTTGTGTTTATTTATGCAGAAAGCGCTGTCAATTATCAATAAGTGTCACTCTGGGTGCAGTCTGCCGGAAAGATTAATAATTTGAATTTCCCTCTTTGGTTGGAAAGGCTGCTCAACCCAGATTCAAACTATCTCGTTATCAGTCCACTATTTTCTTAGGCACGAGGCCTTTCCTTGTAATACCTCGGAGTTTCAAGATTCACATCAGGTATATCGTTGCAGATCATTCACACAATAATAATAAAACTTCAAAGTTATGATCCAGTTTCAGATTTGATCCAAATAAAGTTGATTGTTTCTTTTTGAATTGGTTGAGACATTAAAGATTTTGATTAACTACATAAGAGAACCGCATTTTTTTGCTAATGTTTCAACAACTGATTTTAAAGTTTTTGGCATCATAAGTTTCAAGACTTCATCAGTTTTGGTGCTATGGCTTGTGAAAACATTAAGATTCACAAATTTTATCATAAATCAGTCAATGATACCTGATAAACCGATAAACCAATATAAAAATCAAAAATTGGTTTAAAATTTTTATATTATTTATATTATTTAATAATTTATTTAAAGAATATCAACCTTTTTTCAAATGTTAGCTTCGAAAAATGAGAATTTTGTTACCGTGTTATCACAAATTGAGCCTTCATTTCATGATTTTTCAATAAAGGAGGAACAAATTTGACATCCTTCTTTTGTCACTTGGAATAGACGATTCACGAGGGCGGGAAGGGGGATACTAAAAAAAATAAACCCGATTTTAAATAAATTGGAACAAGTTTGACATATTGTGAACTTTACTTATTCTCCCCTTCGGGATTTTCGAAAACATCAAAAGTAGAGATGTACCGAATATTCGGTTGGCCGAATATTCGGCGCCGAATATCGCCAAAAAACAGTTAAGCCGAATATTCGGCTCACCGAATAGTTGAGCTAGGTATTCGGCCGAATAGGCCGAATAGGCCGAATATTTATTTTTTTCAAATTTATACAATCATAGACTTCTCTAATGTTTCATCTGATAATGGATAATTTATTAAATATCCAAACTTAATGTTGAAAAACCTTAAAAATCATCAAAAACTTATGATTTCAGTAAAACATTTTAGATGTATCCGTGTATTTTTCACTGTAGTAGATAGCTTTATACTTTGATTACCATTCATTTAAAATTTTCTTGATAAATCCAGACTTGCCAATAAACCAATAAAGAATTAAAGATGAGTTAAATCTGACCGGGAAGGCCATATGTTTTTTTTAAATAATTCGTATTTTATCCGGATTTATTCAAAAATCAAAAAATCAAATATATCATTGAAATTTTTCGAATTTTTTGTTACAAAACGATTTCAAAGAGTAAATTTATTCGTTGGATACGATTTGAACACTGCTGTTGTAATGCGATGAAAACTTTAAATTTCAAGTAACTTTATTTCTTTTTCCTCTTGTATGTTTGAGAATAATGCAAAGTTTCTGTTCAGATTTTCCCTTTTTTACAAGTTTTCCAAGAAATTGTATGCTTAAGGTTAAAAATCATCGTTCGTTTTGGCAACTATTTTGATGACATCTAGCAAAAATAAGACATTAATCTAATTCGATATAAAAAAAAAAAAAAAAAACAATTTCAAATAGCTTAACAAATGTTCTGACATGTTTTGTCCCAGATTTCACTTGAATCCAATCTCTTTTGTGATAAACGTCCTAGAAGCGACGAGTCTTCTGATGTCCTCTCAGTTAATGGTGACATTTTGAAGATCAAAGGACCTCTACTCGAAAAAGATATGATACATCTGGTTGGAAATAATCGACTTAAAAGCACGAGAGACATTCAGATGACAGAAATAGAAGATTTATATTAGAAATAGCAGTAGAAATAGAAGTATTTCTATTGAAAAACTAACAGAATATTCAACCGAATATTCGGCCGAATATTCGTTTGGCCGAATAGTTGAAAAGGTCAATATTCGGTATTCGGCCGTTCGCCGAATACCACTATTCGGTACATCTCTAATCAAAAGGGTAGAGGGCAAAGTTGCCGAAAAAAAATTTGTGTTTTTGCGAAATAAAATTCAGTTTTTCTGTGATTTTATCAAGAAATTCTTTGAGGGTTTTCTGTGATGGAAACATCATAAATTTCTTTGAAAATTCATGAAGAAATTGGTCTTTTT
Source organism: Uranotaenia lowii (assembly GCF_029784155.1). NCBI lineage: Eukaryota > Metazoa > Arthropoda > Insecta > Diptera > Culicidae > Uranotaenia > Uranotaenia lowii. Next base: position 83,992,125 of record NC_073692.1, on the reverse strand, counting down.
TAAATTTTACATAAGAAAAATAAATTAACATTACCGATATTAACATGATTTTGCCAAAAACAAAGTTAAGAATCCAAAATTTATGTTGACATAAATTTTGTAATTTTGGAAATTCGTAGGGGAGAGTGGGGTATCGTGGGCCATGGGGAAACGTGGGCCACTTTTAATATCTCAGATGTGTGTTGAGATAAAAATCTCAAACCAACTGTCATCGTCGTCGCTTTGCGTGAGCATATATTCCTATATGTTGTTGACTGAAATACGCATCAGATGCTTCTTTTATTAATCAAGCTAAAAAAAGTTAGAAAAATTTACTTACATAACTAAAAAAACATCCGCTAATTTCATCGATGGAGAACCTAATGTGCATAACAAAAATATGCTCATACGCTTATGATCTTAGTTTTGTCATGATCTTTCACATGGAAAAAGAATTTTTGATGAAACATCAATAAGTCACACGAACGCAACCAATTTTCAAATCATAGCTTGTGGGGAATGGTGGGCCACACATCTTGAATCACCTATATTTTAATGTTTTTATACACATTCAGAACTTGAAATACGTTTTACCTATCTGTGAAGTTTTTTTATGCCAAATGAAGAGTTATGAAAAATATTTTGTCCATCCTATATAAGAAATTTTGCCAAAACGTTTGCGAGCCAGGTTTTGGAATCTATGCGATCATACACAGCTCTCTTTTTTATTTCATCATCTGAAATTGCTTTAAAATAACGAAATGAATTAGGAAATCACAGTTTTGGGTCAACTCATAAACTTTGCATGTTATTTGGTCAATTCCGATTTGGTGGCCCACGATTCCCCACCATTTTTCAATATCCAAAAAATATTGCTTTTTTTCAAACAGTCACAATTTGGGGAAAATAACTTATTAAAAATTTAAAAAAAAAAACCTTCTGATACCTTTAAAATATCGAAAACCATAACATTTTTTATTTTCATTTTATCTTTTATAATAAAGAAGTCATGGAACAACGAAAAAAAGTGGCCCATGATTCCCCACTCTCCCATACACAATTTAGAAAATCTGTGAAATCTGTGAATATTTCCGAAATTCTGTGTTCTGATTCTATGTTGAAAATTTTCTGAAACTGTGATTTCGGTAACCTTGGTAATAATGTGGAATAATGTGTTTCTCAATGAATAAAAAACAATTGCTCACTTTATTCGTACATTCTTTGTTCCAAATTTATAACTATTCATAACGAAGGGTTAAAACATCCTTTTATTATTTTGAAATAAAATAAATTTAAAAAAAAAAACTTGAAGAAAATCTTATAATTAAATAGCAAATGAGGGTAAAATTGGGTTCCAAACGCAAGTAACAATTTTAGCTTTATTATGGTCAGCAAAATTTCGTTTGGACTATCGCATTAATCTTCATAAAAAGCTAAAGCGCATTCTATAACATCACCTGGACTCTAATAAAGCCAAAATCAGGCTATTTGGCCCTACCCTAGATACGTCATCAAGACATATCATTGTTGGTCATCAATGTTGGTCACCAAAGCTTTTAAAAAGCTATTATAAAACATTTTGGAAATTTTTGTTTCTTTCGGTTCTGTGAGTTCTCGGAGTTTTTTTTTATTTTTTCCAGCAACCATAATGGTTGATGAATGATGATTGCATTATTCAGATATGATCTGGTAAAATTAATAGCTAAAATACTAATGTTTTAACCATATTATGAGCGACTTTTCTACTGCCAGTAAAGATTTTAGGTAAAATGTATATGAAATAGTATCTAAAAATAAATGCGCCTCGTCAAATCTGATGGTCAATCATGATGGAATTGATAGAAAAAAGGCCTGAAAAAATATTTACCAATGCTTGCATTGTGAATCCATCAACATGGCGTCATTTTGTGCCCTTCGATTTTGCAACCAACATGGCGTGAGTCAATTCATAGTTATATTATGGTTTAATGATGACCCCAGAAAAAGCTACGATTTGACGTTTCTCTCGCCAGCAAACCAATTACACGCTAAGGTTGAGTTCCTCATTTCTGAGTTGTTAATCATAAGTACAGTAAATAAGGACAGACTTTTCGAATGAAAAGGAATTGGTTTTGAATGACCCGTGGAATAAATCATGAGTTGAAGTCAAATTTCGTTGTCTGACGACATCTTGAAATCCAAGATGGCGGCTTCCGCTGAACTTTAAAATGGTGTAAATGACTTGAAATCGCATGAAACCCCAACAAAATGGATATCGGGTGAAAGGGCTAAACGAGTAGAAGTTGAATTTTGCTATCAGACGCCATCTTGAAATCCAAGATAGCGGCATCCGCTCAACTTTTAATGCTTAATGCTGACAAAAAGTCGCATTAAACCACCACTATACGGGTATTGAATGAAAAGGCTAAGCTAGAAGATGTCGATTTTTTTTCTTTCCGACGCCATCTAGGAATCCAAGATGGCAGTTTCCACTGAATTTAAAATGCTGTTAATCAATGAAAATCGCTTTAACACAACTTTTTTTCACGTAATACTACATTTAAACTACTATTATAAGACAATTTAGATCATTTTAAATCACTTTTATTGTTTTTTCATTATGTTTCTAATGCATTTTGAACTTTTCTTGTTTTGTTTATAGTTTGTGATTTTTTTGCCATTTATATAATTCTATTATTCATAACATGCTATTATGTCTAAATTGTATTGGTCTTATTCTAGCGAAAACTATAAGGCTATGTTGTTTCTGTTAACCGTCTGAATTTGGCAAATGTGCCAAATTCGATGTTGCCAAAATCGAATGTTGTCAAAAACGAACGGGGTCTGTATTGTGGTGGTTTTTGTGGGATTTTCAGTCACTTACAGCTTTTCAGAGAAACGCGAAAAGAGATATTTGACTTCTATCATTTAGCCTTAGCACCCAATACAATATATTTGGGAGTTTCATGATATTTTCATTCATTTGCAGTATTTTCAAGTTCAGCTGAAGCCACCATTCTGGATTTCAAGATAGCGTCAGAATGCAAAAATAAACTTTTTATAGCTTATCCTAATTGACAAATACCCATATTTTGGAGGTTTCATGCGATATTCAATAATTTAGAGCATTTTTAAAGTTTATTAAAAGCTGCCATCTTGGATTTCAAGATGGCGTAAGATAGCAATATTCGACTTCTACTCTGTAAGTCCTTTCACCCACTACCAATTTGGGTTTCATGTCATTTTAAGTCATTCACTACATTTTAAAGTTTAGCGGAAGCCGCCATCTTGGATTTCAAGATGGCGTCAGATAGCAAAATTCAACTTCTACCGGTTGATTTCTTTCAACTTATACCCCTATAATATAGGTTTTATGCGATTTTCAGTCATTTACAGTATTTTCAAGTTGAGTGGTAGCCGCCATCTTGGATTTAAGATGGCGACGGGCAACGAAATTTGACTTCTACTCGTTTATTACTTTTACCTAATAACCATATTGTGAAGGTTTCACGATATTTTCAGTAATTTACAGCTTTGAAAATAAAAGCGGAAGCCGCCATCTTGAATTGATGATGGCGTCAAGCAACAATTTTTTTCCAACTATTTGGGCCCTTTCACTCAATACTCATATTGTAAAGATATTCATATCACTTTCGGTGATTTCAAGTTTTCAAAGATGTATTTTTTCAATTTAACTCAAAACCAACACGCATAACTTACCAAAAAATGTGTAAAAATGGGAGTTCCCATTCAAATATGTGCTATCTAATCTGAGCGTGTCCTGTTTTGACACCTTGATCGAGAACTGTCACTAAGTTTTATGGCGGTTTAATAATCATGCACTGAGTGCTATTATAGAACATGCAAAAGAAAGCTTGGAGCAAACTTCAAAGTTTGTGTTTTATTATAGTTTAAAAAGAGCATTCATAACTCTTTCAGAATAACTAAAACAGTATGTTTAATAAAAGTTTTATTAGCGTTTTCAAAACCATCTGAAAACATATGGTCGAAAAAAAATATAAGCATTCTGCATGACCATAATAAAACCGTCATAAAACGAGCTGCACAAAAAATGCCATAATTAAACCATAATAAAACTTCCTAATGCTAGTTGGCATAATCTGTGTTACTTGGGAAAGCTCCAAAGTTCAGAATCATAACTCAATAGAATTTAATTTTGATTTAGAAATTAATCCTTCGACCAAAATTCACAACTCGGATTGAATTTAAAATATTAAGAAAATACTACGATTTTTTTTTTCAAATCACTATCCAGAAATAAATCAGATTGAAGTTATGTCAAAGAATACCAAAATAAGTTTATATTTAAAAAAATTTTAAAAAATGATTTATTTTCTTTTCCTATTTTTTTGTGTACACAGAGAAATTTATTTAAAAATAAATTAAAAATTCAAACATCATTTTTAAAATCTGATTGTTAAGGCTGAACTTGAGGGTTAACAGAAATTGAGGTTATAGCACAAAGAACAGATGATGTACATGCTAGCCCACCAAACTTGTATAAAATTTCCAACAAACGTTTTGAACCTATTTTTGTTTATTGGCTGGGCCACCAGCTGTCACCAAACACACCATAGAAAACTGTCAAAACCCAACTGAGAAAAATTTCAAGAAATGTTTCAAGCAAATTGCTGTTAAAGTTTCGTAACACTTTTGTCCGGTTGCATGATGAAAAATTATCTTAAAAGTTTATCGCTTTTTGCTTTAAGCTAGAAGTGCAAAATTTTGGACAATGGGACGCAAAAGTGAAACTTGTTTTGAAATTTATGTAACGTTCCGGGTTACTCTGGGGGCGATCTGATGATGGGTAAAGCCGAAACGTTACGTAAATTTTAAAATAGAAAAAAAAAAGAGAAGGTATTTCACTCACCGAAAAAGGACAATAAGTAAAAACCCTATAAAATAAAGAAAGTGAAATTCTGTCCAGTCTAAAGTTACTCTTATTGAATTTATCTAGCAAAAAACTGAACCCGTCTATTTTAAAGCGGCATTAGTTTAATTATTAATCAGTTCATATACGATTACGCCTTTTTGAAAACTGGGCACTTGAAAATTTGATTTGTAACTTTTGAATGGCGCGATAGATGCCACTGTTTCAAGTCAATTTCCAACTTATTTTTTTGGATGACAGCATCTGAAATTTTAAACACTTTTTTGAAGAGTTTTTGTTCGAGCTTGTACGTCTGTTCTCTGTGGTTATAGGATTCCTTTGGAAAAAATTTTGCAGGGCTTCTCGCTGACTAAATCTAAAACTGCTATTATTGCCTTATCAGATCGGTTCGGTAGTTCAAAATAACTAATTGTATTGTTATTGAAATTTGTTTCCTTTAACGAAGAAAAGTCAAAACTATTAGAAACACCATGTTTTTTCACCGAACAAAGGATAACTCTGGATTTCTAGGGGAATTCTATAAATCTAATATTAAAGACTTGGCGAAAACAAATTCTAATCATCTTCCTATTGAAAACAAAAAATATATAGAATCTCAAGGAATAGTTTTCTCCTGATATCAAGTAAAATACGCTACTTCGTCTTCCACGAACCACTACGATCAATAACAAAAAATATATTTGCTAATATTAATGGAGCCATTCTCAATCCCAGCTCAAAAGATATCCGATCTGATCGTGAGATATCCGCCAAAAAATGCGCATCCTTCCGCACCAACTCATCTACCCTGACATATCCATCAATTACACTTTAAATTGTATTTTCAGGTACCACCTATCAATAATGACCGTCAGGTCCTTCGTCACTTTTACTATTCAATAATGGCCCCACGAATTGGCCAGTTTCGAATTCCTTGACAACGAACGACTACGAGAACGAGACGCCTACGTTGGGGACGCTACGTCATGTCATGGCGCTAAGTGCATCGGTGCAGCGTCTAGTTACTTGAAGCTGGACAATGTACCTACTGAGTGAGTATAGTTGCAGCTATTTAACGAGAACATTGCTGGAAGCTCTGTTTAGTTTGATTTAACTTACTAAGGAATTCAGAAGTACGTGGCAAGGAACGTCCTCCAGAGGGCGTCCACAGTTCACAAAACAAACCCGAGAGAGGAAGACCATCGTCCCACCCACACCTCTATATACTTTCCTCCAGAACCTGGGATCCAGAACCAGTAGCTTCAACACATCGAATATTCAAGATGAAAATCGTCCCGTCAACACCTCTGGTGAGTCAAATATCATAATTCCTCCTAATTTATGCCGGGGAGCCGAGTCCCGAATGCCAAGGGTCCACAACTGACAGGCAACAAGGCGTGTGCTTGCTCCATCATGGAACCATTAGGAATTCCAGACGGATTAGACAAATTCTTGCGAACACATCTAAGCCGGGAAAGATATCGGGGATGTTACTTTTTTCCCGGCTGTTGATGTCGTTGAAGGAAAAAAAAAGCCGCCGCCCAGTCCGAGTGTAGTTAATTGGTAACGATCAGGCCGAACTACCAAGTGAAGATTTATTTAACGGCAGCATCCGATATATGGACTGGTTAAGATGCAAATGTTCGATATCAGAAAAAAAGTGTTACTCACTAGCTAAGTGGAAGAACGCACATGGGAAAGAGCGCGTTTGCCTCGTGGAAAAAGTTTAGTTTCTAACAGTTGTTGTTGCTAGCAGCAGCCTAGCAAATGGCCTTGCAACTCGTGCAAAAAAATAAATACCGATGATTGTGCTCCCACGACAAATTAGCGGCGGTGCAATATTGCTGCTAATTTATTACAATGTGCAGAACTAGGAAGCTAACTTATTGCTTAAGTTGTAAGTGTCAAGATAAAGTTCATGAAAATTGGTCTTGTTTCATTGGGTGCAAAAATGGAATAGCTTCAAATGTGAGCAAGCTGCAAAGTTCGATTGAATGCTGAAGTGGTCTAAACAGTTCTCAATAATAAAATTGAATAGCTTAACTGAAGGCTTCAATTCTCAATAATAAGCATGAAGATTTTAAAAGGGGACTTTAATGTGCGTTCAAAATGACTCCTGAACATTTTCAGAACTAAGTTCTCCAGGGTAAGTAATGAAACTGTAATGAGAGAAAATACTTTTCAAGTCATCTGTATAAATGACTTGAGAAAAACATGTGAAACTTTTCCATCTTATCATGAGTCAACAAGATATGTCGATTTGGGAGTAGCAAAGCAAGTGGACAGGTTAGAGATCATTCAATGTCATGAGGCGTGAAGCTGTGACTGTGCTGCCTCTTGGTTCATCATACTCATTTGACTGTTCCTCAAATAGGTTCCTCTTCGTTTGCCGGTCACTCATTCCTCAGTCGTGTGAAGCTTGATTCGTTTTGTTGTTTTATTTGGGATTTTAAGCCTCTTGGGTTTATTCATCCCATGAATAACTAAAAGAATTTGACACTCAAACATTCACCAATCACATTCAAATGACCAAAGACGAATAAGAAAAGCATTTATTGTTATTGCTATTGTTGCTTCCTGCCAGTAGCCGAACTGGAACGGTTGTTTTCTTGTTTTCTTTCAAGGTCATTCCTGCCTTCTTCATTCGAAGTTTGGAGAGCTTCGCCAGTGAGTAGTGAGGTTCCGTCAATTGAGTACGAAGCCGTTATGTTGATGGAAAATAGCTAGTCTAGTCAAAGGTGACGGGCGAATTCTCTCAACTCTGAAAGTGAATACACCGTCATCACTAACCCTAGTGTCCACTTAGCTACTACAAGATAGACCATAGCCCAATACTTTTCGTTTTAAGGCTCACAACACCTTAAATTCTGGCTTGGGGTTTCACCCTATGCTGTATTGCATTGAAATGAAGGTTTGATACTAGAACGAGGACCAAAATCTTCCGTATAGCAAAAAGTTCGTATCGTATATTAAGTTCAGCATATCTTTCTCATCGAACTCCTTTAACTGCTGGATGTGGATGTGGATGTTCTATCAGTACTACTGTGTGCAAAAGCGGTGTGCGTTATCACCGAAGACGAAACCTATTGCAAGTTTGATTACAAAACACTTTCGAGTGATCAGAATTACACTTTTTAGGATGGTCCAAGTATTGACGACACATCAATTTTTACTGGAAAAAACGCTAAAGAGGTTATTGTTTTGCAAGCCATATGTGAGTGTTTCATGCTTTTCGAGCAGTTCGTGTCTACTGACTCAATGGATACATCTGTTAACGTTCGAGAGTGCTTGAACTGTCACCTGTTGCCCATGATCTGCTAGCTAAATGATCCAGTACTGTTTTGGCCGGATTTGGCATCAGTTCAATTCTCAAAAGACTCGATGACTTGGTACAAATTCAACAAAGTCTAGATCTTATCCGATATATTGCCCTTAAGCGAGACCGAATGAAACTTTTTGGGCTCTCGGCATATCGTATTTGATAAAATATCATATCGAAAATTTCTCAAAAGACTGACCAAAAAAGTTTTTTGTTGGACTATCGGAAGCTTTACTAATCTCATCCAGATTCCTTGCCATTCCACATACTCAGTCGCTATTCGCTAGGTCTTCTTTCTGCTTTATTGTATCGTCGCCAGTTATCATTGGCATTTAATTCTGTTTCAATATGACTATCTGCGTGCCTGTTTGAATCTTCAGTCTCAACTTTTCTTAATACATCGCGATACAGAGAACAGACGCAAATATGAAAGCCTTTCAAGCACTCAATGTTAGACCTAGCCATCGTTACTAGGTTTCAGATTCTAAAGTTGGGACTGGATTTCCGGAAAAAGTTCGTACTGTCATACACAAGGTTTAAAGACACGCATCTTATGTGAGGACAACTCAAGGCTAAACCCCTTCTCTAGCGTCTGACCAAGTGCTGATATTTTCTTATTATGATTAGAACTCCACAGTTCTACTCGTTTCGTGCAGATTAAATGTCGCTTTTGTGCCTGTCACAGCACTAAGCACAAAACTACTGTTGAGAAGGTCTTATCTTATTCCCGGAGATTCACTCGTAGTAAGTTTCGTTACTCGAATACTAACCGTCGATGCATGGGGCTAACCTCAAATGCACGCGACATTCTGCCTTGGATGACTATATACTATATACTCTTGCATTACCTAGCCAAAGTATTTGACTCTAAGGTACACCAGCTTCTCTACTGAGTGAATATGGACTTGGTTTTGCTTTAACTGTTCCAGTGCTTTGTATTCAATGGTCGAATCTTTGTTATGCAGCAACGGCTCTTCTAACTTCATAAACGTTTTATCCCAGAATGCCAATAAAGAGATCTCCCTTCATTTGTCGAAAAACCTATAATTACAAGTTTTGAAGCGAAAATTGAGGAAAACGTTTGCAGAAAATTGTAACGCGATACGTGTTTACTGTGGTGAAATATTCGCAACCGAATGTGTGGTTTCTCCGCATTTCGTTGATATTTCGTGTACGTGTTTTTCCCTCATATCGAATGTGGATTAACTTAGGTTGCCAGATTGCCAGGTTTTGTACGGGTTTGCCCGGATGTTTAATATGAAATTTGAGGAAACTCCGGTCCGGCCGGGTTGCCCGGATTTCATTGGAGTCGGCCGAACTTTGCCCGGGGTTATCCTCATTTTCATTATCAAATCAAACTATAAAAAACAAACTGTGCTGTATAAATTTTGTATGCGTACAAAAAGAATTTTTTTGAACAAGTTTCTTAAAAAATAATCCTAATAAGGTTTTTGAAAGCCTTAGAATCGATTTAGAATCTGGTGATACATTTTTATGAAAGAACAATTAAAATTTCGTCCTAGATTTTTGTCGAGTAACTCCTTGGTTTGGTCGAGATTTTTTTAAATTGAATGCCCGGATTTTGCTAGGTTTAAAGATTAGATAGCCCGAATTGGTCCGGCCTCGATACGTGCCGAAAAAAATATGACAACCTTAGGATAAACCTGCTATCATTCATTTCATTCACTTTTGTGTACGATTAACAGTATTGTTAATGTAGAGAAATGAATCCGACTGTGTTAGTTGAAATTTCAGGGACTAGACAAGATGAAAATTAATGTTGATTCATCTTGTCTAGTCTCTGAAATTTCAACTAACACAGTTGGTTTCATTTCTCTACAAAAAAAAGTTTCGCTGACTGAATGTTTGAGTCAAGACTCATCTCTGGGTCGCAGTTTAAAAAAGAAAAAAAAAATTGTTAATGTTTGTGAATATATGATCGTTAAAACTTTATAAAAGGCATTTAAGGAAAATCTAAACATAAGCCACTGTATAAGACTATATTACCACATTTACAAATTTTTACTTGCTATTAGTTGACCCGGTGTGCTTGGCTGCACCTTCCAAATATAAATAAAGTTTGAAAAAGTTATTTTCATATAGATTTAAATTTTGTAGCATCATTTTAAATAAAATTTAAACAAAATTGAGAGCTGCAGCTGGAATTTCGAGATCCAATACAAACATGATTTCATTTTATTTACTGAAGTTTGATATCTAAACTTTATTTTGATGTATGTAATGTATGTTTTACTGGTATGGGTTCTCTACCCTTTCCTTCTTCCGAAGTTGGAAGGGCTCACGAACTACTAATAAAACTTAGTTTTTATGTCAAAAACGTTACATTTCGCATTTGACTCTGAACACCGATAAACATACACACTTTTTCGTACCCAAAAACACTCTCATATCAAATTTGGTCCCATTATTGGTTGATAAGTTCATAGGCTATACAACAAAATTATATGGAGCCTACTCCGTCCCCCTCTTTCTTCACACTGCAAGGCGGAAGGGTTTATAACAATCATAGAAACATTTTTCTTATCCAAATACCCTTCCATGCCAAATTTTATTCCATTTGCTTGAATAGTTTTCAAAATATACAGAATATTTAAAAAGTGTTCCTTCTCCTTTCCTATCTCACCACTGAAAGGAAGGAAATATTTATTGTATTTAAATACCCTCCTTTGCCAAATTTGGATAAATTAGCTTGAATAGTTTTGGAGTTATGTTAATGTATCCAAATATACTTCTATGCCACTATTCGTTTCATTTGCTCGATTTGATCTCCTTCAATACAAAACAAATATAAAGAGGGCCCCTCCCTCCTTTCTGCCGATTGAAAGAAGAGAGGGGTCTCAAATAATCAGAACAACATTTCTCGTACTCAAATACCCTCCCATTCCATATTTGATTATTTTTGCTTGATTTGTTCTCCAGTTGTGCACAAAATTGTAAAAGATTAGCCCTCGTATTTTCCTATCTCTCCTCTGGAAGGAGGGTGGGGTGCCAAATATTCATTGAAATATTATTGTTGTCTTATACCCTACCATGCCAAATTTGGTTCCATTTGCTTGATCCCCTTTTCTATCTCTCTACTGGATGGAGGAAAGGGGTCCAAAAATAATCATAGATCCCATGCCAAATTTGGTAAGATTTGCTTGATTGGTTCTCGAGTAAATAATGCAAAATATTGTTATTACTCATATTTATTATTATACTCCAAGTGACAAAAGAAGGACTTAAAATTAGTCCCAGCCTACAAAAAAAAAGATGGCAGCTGCTTTACTTGAAAATATTGTTGCTCATATACTTTGAGCAATGTAACATCCTAAATATGTGCATAATCTGGGCAAATAAATGTAGAAAAATTATTTCAAGCGCATCAAGAAACTGCTTTAATCATGAAATGCATGAAAGAATGTTTCATTTTGTTTCCATTAAAGTTAGAAAGGCATGTGGTATAGCTCAGTTGGCAAGCCTGTTGCTTCCAGAGCGGATGTCCGTGAGTTCGAGCTCAAGAGTAAATATCTAACACAGTTGTACCGGATAAGTTATTCAATAACTGTCCGCCAACTGGACCGTTGATAAAGTCGCGAATGCTACGGAGATAGTAAAACGAGCATAATTGAAACAAACAATCAACATTTAAGTTAGAAAATAACATTCCAGGGGAAGCCAAAAATGCAGAAATCTACAGATAAATGTATGAAAAGTTCCATACAATCAGATGAAAACTCATGTATGTATTTTAATTTTCCCTAGGAAGTTTAAAAAATCGTTAATTTGAACAAATGCAAATTTTTAGAAACGAAAAAAAAATGCAAAAAATCTGGCAACTCAAGATCCGACAATTTAAATTGGATTGACAGAATACTTTCAAGTGAAAGTATTACATCAAATTGTTTAAGACAAAGTTGATGTTGAGATTTTGTAGTCGTCTTTTTTCCTTTTTATCGAAAAAAAAAATCAATAAAAGACATACGGTCCAGTTCGTGTACTTTCGACAAAAATGATCATTATGAATTTCTGCTAAAAAATCATATTCGTCCACATTTTTCCATACACAATTGCCTCCAAAAACGCTATTAAAATTTGGGCGTTAATATAAGAACAAAGTTCATTTTTCTGCATAGTCCCAAATATCTGTTCATAAAGTTCTCACATTAACTTAGCTCAAAATATAAATATTTCAATTTTCAAGAAAAGCGGGATACATTTTTTGCATAATAAATCCCAACAAATGCCCTTTAATTCAGATTATCCTGAACAAATTTATAAAAAACTGATTGGTTAATGTAAATCTTGAGCATTTATATCGAGGAACTGAAATGAAAAGAGAAAATTTGTCAACGATCACACAAATTGTGCAACCAATAATTGCATTTATGGTAATTTGTGGCAATTCGTTAGAGAAAATTAGAAGGATTGAGTTTAAATGAGAGAAACCAATGCTCAGAGAGAGTGAAATTGTTGCAAATTGTTGCAATTTGTGAAGGAGTTGAGGAATTTTGATCATTACCACTCCAAATGTGAAGAATTCTCTCTTGATTGCAATCCCTTGATTTATATACTTTACAATCAATAAATAAGCTCGTAGGATAATATTTCTGATCTTCGTACAATCAGTGATGAAAAGTTTTATTAGATTTTTCAAATCAAATAATAGGAATGTTTGTGACATTCCAACTCTTTTTCCTCAATTTGTATCACTTTGATGTCTTCTACAAAAAATAAATTTTTTTAGACAACCTGAAGGATTATTTAAAATATGTGCTCAAATGATTTTTCCTTTAACGAGCTTTCGAATGATGCAAAAATTAGCGATGCTCATTTTCGTTAAATAAAGTTTTGTCCCAGAGACACCGTGCCGGGAGTTTGATTTCAAAATTTCCGACCGAAAATCTAGGATGTATCAGAGCAAATTTGGTAAAAACCCAAGAATTACTTTAAAAAAAAATCAAGGAAAAAACTTCTTTCTTCATAAATATTTATCAGCAGATTTTAATTTTTATTTTAACCTTTCATATTTATTTTCAAAAAATTTGCTCAAAAAGAGTTCGTTTTGAGCACATAGATAAAAAAAAATTATCACAAAATTTGTTTTTCTTTTGATCGATTTGGAAAATAAGGTGAATAAATCCGGGCAATATCCGGGCTTTTTCAATGAAACCCAGGCTACCGGGCCAGACTGGACTTTTCCCAAATTTTGTATTAAATATTCAAGGGTAAGGGTATGATGTAGGGTAAGCTTGACAGAAAACCGGGCTTTCTGACAAGCTTACCCTACACCATATTCGAAATAATAACAAAATGCGAAAAAATCACACATTCAATTGCGAATAAATATCTCATTGCGCTTTACTCGTATGGGGTTACGATCTTCTACAAACTTGTTCCTTATTATTTGAACTATACATTCAGTAATTCTTAGCATAGCATACCGGAGACCTATTTTTGAACATAACGAGTGAAAGTAATTTAAAGAATTTTTTTACTTATTGGCACCAATCTGGAGGGTACTGCGTTGAAAAAAATGTAAGAACAATTATCCCATACAAATATGGAAAAGTCTTATAAGGTTTTGGAATTATTTTTTTATTACTTGACCGGATTGCGCCGGGGGTCTTCAGATCTTCCTCATAATTGGAAATTTGATTCGTTTATACGTGTTTTTAATTTTTTTTAGATTTCTAAAAAAAAATTTGAGTTAGATTCGGTTAGATTTTTTTTTGTTAATTTTTAAAATACTTTATTTGGAAAGCTGATAAAATTTCAATGCATTTCAATGTGCTATTTTATGATTTCCATTGAAAAATAACAGAGTTATGATGCTTATGAGTTATATGGTTTTATTCTATCCACAAAAAAATCTTACCGAATCTTATTAAGAAAATGAAAATATTAGAAATCTGAAATAAAATATATATATTTTTGAGGCGTAAAAATGAAACAAATTTTCAATTTTAGGGAAGATCTATTCTATAGATTTCTTAATTCCGCGGGTTGGTCAGTGCGCTATATGCGTTCATTTTGATTGCATAGAGTATTTTCAACTGATCTCTTGTGTTTCTATGTGTTTCGTTTTTTTCGCAGATCCTTTTTGCCTCAATCGGCCTTGCTTCGTGGGTGCAAGCACGAGCTGCCAACGATGGAAAATATAATAAGCAAAGATACAGCTCCGGAAGATACGTTCATCGAAACGATGGTAAGCTTTTTTGTTCAAATCCCCCATATCAATTAATGTAGAGATTCAGACATGCACACAACCACACCGAATCAGGAAACACAAATTGGCCACAAAATAATTGGCGTAATAGTAGGTATAAATCATCCCTATACTTTATCAACCCTCCAAAAGAATACCGAAACATCTTTAACTCGATCTTGTTAAAAGGTTTGAAAATTTCCACCGGCTTTCGGTCGCTAAGCTTTATCAGAAGACATTATTAATCATTCGGGCAAGGTTTTTTCATTCTCATTCGCAGCACAAATGTCGACGACCACCAAAAGTGTGGAATTTCAAGTCGAAAAGTCACGAAAATCAGCATCTGAATAGATAGCGCAAACTAAATCGAAGCACTAACCTCCTGGGCGTACGTGTAGGAAGCTATTAATCAGTGATGCTCTTCACTGCCTACCTATATCATCTCTAAGCTCTAACTGTGCGTACATTTTATGGGGCTTCTTCTTAGCTGAAAAATAGTAAATGTTCCTTCAAACATTTTGTGCTCTTGTAGACATATTTATGTAGGACTTGCTAACCCGGTGTGATTTGCTACACCTTCTAGAAATTAACGAAGTTTTGGAAATTTTTTTTGATTTGTTAGTACATCATATTAAATTAAAATTTTACACCATTCAGATGCAAACTCTTTAAAATGAGAGCTGCAATATTAGCTTGAAATTGTCATACCAAAATAAATATTTTTAATTTTCTGAGGTGATTTTTTTTTTCATTTTAAAAACCTAATCTTAAATTTATTTTTAAATCATTGTTTCAAACTTCACGAGCTATAAACATATACTCCAAGATAGAAAAAAGCGGTCCTAAATCATTAAAGAAATATTTTTCGAATGCATTTATGCTCTCTCGTAAAATATGGTTCCTTTTGCTTGATAAATTTTATTGTTGTTAAATAAACCTCGTATGGGAGCCACCTTACTGTCCATCTCTTGGAAGAAAAGAAGGGTTCCCAAACAATCATAGAAGAATTTCTCATATCGGAATACACTTCCATTGATCATTTATTGCTCGATTAGTTCTAGAGTTCTCCATCACATATTCCTACTAAATAAGATGGAAGATTGGGTGCCAACTAATCTTGAGCACACTTTTCGTTTCCCAATACCCTTCTATTCCTAATTTGGATTCATTCGATTAGTGTTCAAGTCACCCAAAACAAAATATATGAAAACCCCTCCCCGCATCTCGTCCTCTGACTAGAAAAGGGGGGGATCTTAAATCAAAACATTTAATGTATTCACGAACTTCACGAAGTTATTCAAAAAACTAAATGTATATAAGGCCCTCTTCTTCCTTCCCAGATAACCAGAAATCGTAGAGTAATGTTCATTGTAGATTGTATAACCATCCAGTTTAAATTGGAATTGTATAAACATCATGTTGTAGCTAAACCGCTATTTTATCGTTTATGGTTTGTATAGTTCATTATATACGATAACATTTTGTTAATCGTTTAGAAAGATTAAAAAAAAAGTTGTTTTGAATCGCAATAGAATTGTGTAAAGCTTAATATTTATTCCCACTGTACAATTAAACAATCTTTCATGCTTGCGATCTATAATGACATATTATTTCCATGAAAGGTCGTACAGTAAATGTAAGAACATCGTATAATGAAATTTAAACAATCTGCAGATTGTTGAATTGTTTAACAGTACAGTAAATAGCTAGCTAAGATCGCACAGCACTGAATACAATTATTGATTGTAATAGAATCGTCTATGAGATAGGTTAAAGTTGTATATCAAAAAACGGCATCTATAAATAGATTTGGAGTCCGAAATGATGCAGTCACTGGTATTTTATACGATCAACTGAATTTTAAACGGCACTCTCAACTGTACATGAACAAATTAGCTTGTATGTATCAACATGAAATGGCGCCGAGGAAGTATCGAAGGACAGGGATCGGAACGTTTTGAGTTCGAGACTGAGGGAAGGTATAGATGAAGTTGTATATTGTTCAATTTTTTTTTTGCAGTAAACATTAAATTCTATTGTATTTAAGTTCACGGCGATTCATTGTAAAATCGTAAAAAGGGAAAAATATAATTGCTTTGGGATACAGTAACAATAAATTGTATAAAATGGTGAAGAAAGTTTTTCAAACCTCAGGCTACCTGCAAATGGAAATTGTAACCAAATTGTAAGACAGGCAATAGAAAGTTGTAAGTCCTAAGATTTTGTGCAATGCAAAGTTGCTATCAAATTGTTGAAAACGCAATACAAAGTTTTATATTTTTAAGATGAGCAAAGTTTGGTCCGTATATTGCCTCCACTTTGGTACGTACAGGCTCATATAGAATATTCTATACAACTTTTCCAGCACAGAAGTGTGTATATCTCAAAAACAACTGAAATATACAGACCAAAATGTTCACTGAGTTCCTGTTTCCTAACTGGAATGAATGAACCAAATAGTTATAGAAACATTTTTGGTATTTCAATATCCTCTCTTGCCAAATTCGGTTCCATTTTCCTTTTAGTTCTCCAATTTTGCAAAAAAATGTAAAAAAGCTCCTCCCCTCCCATAGAATTTTGTATCCCTCCATTAGGAGGAAAGAGGGGTGCAACTAAGAAATATTTTACCCTAATATCTCTCCATGTCAAATTTAGTTCCAATAAAAATAAGTGTTCGAGGTACGCAAAAAAATGGTCCACTCCCCCATTCCTAAGGCAATGATCATTTAGTATCCGGGCATTTAAAAACGTGTTTTTTTTTAAAACTATTCATTTGATCGAAAAACTTTCTATGGAGAAAATGAAGGTGTTAATATGACATTTAATGTAAAAATATAAAAAAAATATTTATCAATGATTTCAAGAAATACTCCAACATTTTCATGAAATCTCTTTTTTTATCTTAGCACACTTTTTTCAGTCATGTATTGATTTATTTTTTTCACTACAGAAGCAAAACCTTTGCAAAATCATGATATTTTACACAAACTCATATTGCGTAAAAACCAGATGCACAGATTGCGATCTTTGAAACTGATCATTATTAGTTATTTACTTGGTGTCTACTAGTCAGGCAACACTTTTTGCCTGCCGGAAATGGATTTTTTGCATTATTTAAGAAGTCTGCATTCAGTGATTCCCAATAACCATAGTATTTTTACCATATTTAAGCTCAAGGGTTGCACTCCGATGGTTGATTTGAACTTCGTGTGGATCCTAGAGTGGCTTCTTATAATTCTTAACCATTTGGTCCGAAAAAAAATCAGAAATAGTCAATAGTTCTTGAGCTTTCAAGTCAACAATGAAGAATTTTCGAGGCGCAAAATGCGTAAAAGGAGCAAATTCGTGTCAAATTATTTTTACCATGCCTTTTTGTATCGTAAATATCTCAAACACGCGTTAACTTAAAAATCTATCAAAAATAGGAAAGATATTCCTTTTCTTAAACAACACAACGCTACTAAAGTTTTGCATATCCAAGCTCTATTAACGTAGCAATCACCGAAATTAAGTGCTCGGATACTAGATGATCATAGCCTTATCCTTCCAATGTCAGGAGAGAAGGGTCATAGAAACATTTTTCGTTTACAAAATCTCCCTTACCAAATTGGGTTCCATTTGCTTTATTGGTTTTCAAATTGTTCCATAATTTTTAAGCAAGGCATCTCACCCCTTTCTAGCTTTCCACTAAAAAAAGAAGAGAGGTCCTAAATAATCAGAGAAACATTTAACGAACCGTAAAACGGAGAAACATTGATCACCGGGGTAACTTTGATCAACGTGAAATTTTTCCACTTAATTATCATTAACTAAGTCTAAAATAAAAATATCTCAACTCTTTTTTCTACGTTAAGTTGAGTTTCAAATTGAGGAAAACTTGGTTTGTTTTTAAAAATTTCAAATGTAAGTAAAAATGTAATTTTAAAATCTTGAAATATTTATATTTTCGATGGCTCGCAAACCAAAACCCCTTCTTATGAAATCAAAGCGTTTAGAAGCAACAGGTTGATTTATGTGAGGGTTCAACTTTTTTCGTTAGTACATGTATAGTCTTGGTTTAATTTTTGTTCTAGTTTGAAGTAAATTTTATATATTGAAATATAGGGACATTTTCCAAGAGTAAGCCAGTCTAGCACAAAAGGCAAAAAACTCTATCAATTGGTTAAATTTGACGGAAAAAAATAAAGGGAAATAGTGCGAGAGCATAGGAAATTGAATGAAGGCCAAATCTTATTTTTTTTGGTAGATAAAATTTTATAAGAAATTTTAACAAATTAAGCCCTTTAATTTAGGCAGTATCATTATCCATCTGTTGAAATCAATTGTATCTCGGCTTCGACACATAAAAGACCGCGTTGTTATTTTGTTTTTTTTTTGAACAGCGAAGAAATTTAAACCAAGAAATTTCTGCATTGTATATCTCAGAGTTCACTGGACCAAAAGTTACATATTTTGATAAACTAGCATTTGTAAATATTATGAAGGTTTTTTTTATCCTTTATGATCAAGAAAACTCGTTAAATCTATCAAAATAGAGACTGATCAATGTTACCCCAAATCATTAAATTCTAAAAAAAATACAAATCGATTTTTAAATCAAATTAAAAGTTGTCTAATTATTTCTGCTACCATGTTTTACCTTCATAGAAGTCCAGTACTGTTATAAAAATATGAAACATTTCACATTCCCCTTAACAGAAAAAATAACCGAAAAATATTGAAAAAAGTGATCGATCATACCCCGTTTTACGGTACCGAATATTCTCGCCATGTCAAATTTGGTTCCATTTACTCAATAAGTGTTCGAGTTGCGGGAAAAAACATATGGGAGCTCCCTCCGGCCTGGAAAGATGGCAGGGTAAAAACCATCATATCAATATTCCTCATAACCAAAAGAAAAAAACACCCCTTCCATATTTACTTTGGCTTCATTTACTCCAATAGCTTTCGATTCTTGCAAGAAAATTATATGGCAGCCCCATCTTCCCCCTGAAAGGAAGGAGGGGTTTCAAATATTCATAGAAATCTTTCTAGTACCAAAATTCTCTCCCATGCCAAATTCGGTTCCATTTGCATGATGATCAGTTCTCTAGTTATGAAAACTAGTTGCTTTATTTAGAGACTTCCTCCCACATTCCAGTGAGAGAGAGGGGTCCCAGACTTTTTAGGAACCTTTTTCGACCCCAGAAGCCTCCAGCTGCCAAGTTTCACGTAAATTAGTTCAGTAGTTTCCGAGTGTATAAGGAACAGACAGCCAGACAGACAGACAGGCAGGCAGAAATTAAATGTAATGTAATAACGTTGTATGAATACTTTTTATAAATAAATCTTATTTATTTGAAGTTTACTTCTAAATAAGTTCACTTTCGTTTTTCAACTCTGAATTTTTGTGTTATGTGAACATCTTCTTGGATGCTTAGAAATCTAGATTGATGCTTTCCGGGGCCCAATATTTTAATTTACAATAAATCCATTTGAAAATTTATAAACGTTTTACTAATTATCATTGTTTGTTATTGTATTCTTTATTCATCTATTTCAAATCGATTAAAACATAATGGAAAAAAACTTTTGTAGCCTTTAATTCTGATAACTGGAAGAATTTGAATAATAAAAAAATAATTTTATTTCTGACTTTGATCACTGACATTCTTGAAACAAATTGAGAATTTTTTCTAACTTTTAATTCAATCATCATCTATTAGTTTTCAATAAATACTCTTAAGTTTGAAATAGAGATAGTTTTCCTTATATAAAATTCACACTTTAAATCCTGATTAAAATATTATTTAAAATAAATGATAATATATCACCCCTTCAATAAAAAATGAAGAAGAGAAATGTTAATTAGTATGGTTCATATTTACCATTCTGCGTTATAACCTGCAACCGATCTGCAATAACTTGAAAGACATCTAAGTTGTGGTCAAAACAAATTTGCAAGTTTTTAACGGTCGGACTATTTGGTGAAAATTATAAAAAAAAATTATCAAACTTTAGCTAAGGTTTAATGAACTTTATCTTTTTAAATATTCTTACTATTTATTTTATATTTATTTAAAGTTCACTGCAAATTTTTGGCACAAAATAAAACAAATAAGTTTTGATAAGTTTGAAAAAGGATTCGAATGCAACTCGAATTTTGAAATTTGGTCCACTCCACCCTGAGATGATTGGGTTTGAATTTTAAGTGCAGTTTTCGAAAAATGTCCAAACTTTAAGCTAAGTTTAAGTCAAATAAAATTAACATGAATACATTTTGTTAAAATCATACGAATAAGGTTTTGCTCGCGATCTTTCAAATGAGATCAATAGAAATGCAATATGTCATATTTACGATGGCTGAGAAAAGGCCGATCAAAACTTCCATGTTTACGAGGGGGTGATCCCAAACTTTTGGCCGAATTAACGCGATTCAACGCTTTGCCTACGTGAATTTCACCGTGGATTTATTGACCATCTGGTTATGCTTATAGTAACTAACAAAGCATGATTTATTTCGAAAAACTAACTGAGATTGTTCCCTCAAAATAAAAAATAAAAGCTAACATTAGAAATTACTCTGCACACTATTCAGGGACGGAATGCATGGCTGCATGCTGTTTGGTTTTACCTTGTTCCAATGTCACCGCAGAAAGACAGTCTTAATATAATTTGCATCTCTACTGCCGTTTGCAGGTGACTATGTAGAATCGCTGGACCGGTACCGGTACGTCCACTATGACGACGGTGATCGCGGTCGCTACGTGCACGTGCACATCCCTTATGATGGCGGCTACGGTAACTATGAGGGTGGCCACGAGCCATACCGCAATCCACCGTACGACGCCTCCGGGGTCTATGCGTACGTGCAAAAACCGAAGAACGAAACGTGTCTTCGGTTGCTAGAACAATATTCCAACACTTGCAGCGATTCCAGTTCCGATTTTCTTCCGAAGACGACGGTGTTTGACTACAAGAAACCCTCCATATATCTGGAGTACGGGACCCCAGAGTTCGAAATATCCTCGGAAGCATCCTCGAAGCAGGTGAAAAAGACCTCGGTAAGCGGCGAGTCGGACCCTCGGATGTCCACCTTCCCCGGTATTGAATATCTGCCCCCGCACGATTCATCGGAGCAAGAAAAAGCCAATAATGGCCAGAACAACTTAGACATCGACATCAGAACCATCTCCCTGACAACGGTCAGTGGCGAAGAATCGAAAGTAGAATTGATAACTGAAACTCCAGAAAACGCCTACACGACTAGCAGCAGAATCCCCTTCACGCTACCGTCCAAAACGACGGTGTCATCGACCTCGACGGCCTCTTCCAGCATCACAGGTGCTTCCATCGAGCGACAACTGCTCCAATGTCGAATGGAACTTGAAAATCTTAAACATTCGAAACCGTAATAGGGTATCAAAATTGGTGTGATTCAGTTATTATCAGATATTAAGCAAAGCGATCGTCTTCAAATGGGCCTTGAGGTAGCAAATTTCGAAATGTGACCACCCCTCTCTCTCTCTTCAATCTTAAAACTTAGGATGGATAAAGATTGGCAAAGATGGCGTGCGTGGCCCAAAGCTGAGGACGATCGATCGTAGATTATCTTGTTCGATTGGAGTGATAACATTTGAAAACCAAATTTATGTGTAGCGATAGCGAACTGATAGCGACTTAGTTTTAGCGTATTTATTGTTCTGGTCGTATTCCGTAGTTGTTTATGTTCTAATAAAAATTGATTCCAAGGCTTTTGTCGGTATAAATTCATTGAAAGATGACATGGCACATTCCAGACACAGAATAAAAAAGTTCAAACTTTCAATAAAGATAATCCAAAGAAATATTAAAGTGTGGAAAGAATTTTTCAAAAAGCAAAAGCAATTAAATTACAAAAATGACAAAAATGACAAAAATTACAAAAATGACAAAAATTACAAAAATGACAAAAATGACAAAAATGACAAAAATGACAAAAATGACAAAAATGACAAAAATGACAAAAATGACAAAAATGACAAAAATGACAAAAATGACAAAAATGACAAAAATGACAAAAATGACAAAAATGACAAAAATGACAAAAATGACAAAAATGACAAAAATGACAAAAATGACAAAAATGACAAAAATGACAAAAATGATAAAAATGACAAAAATGACAAAAATGACCAAAATGACCAACATGACAAAAATGACAAAAATGACAAAAATGACAAAAATGACAAAAATGACAAAAATGACAAAAATGACAAAAATGACAAAAATGACAAAAATGACAAAAATGACAAAAATGACAAAAATGACAAAAATGACAAAAATGACAAAAATGACAAAAATGACAAAAATGACAAAAATGACAAAAATGACAAAAATGACAAAAATGACAAAAATGACAAAAATGACAAAAATGACAAAAATGACAAAAATGACAAAAATGACAAAAATGACAAAAATGACAAAAATGACAAAAATGACAAAAATGACAAAAATGACAAAAATGACAAAAATGACAAAAATGACAAAAATGACAAAAATGACAAAAATGACAAAAATGACAAAAATGACAAAAATGACAAAAATGACAAAAATGACAAAAATGACAAAAATGACAAAAATGACAAAAATGACAAAAATGACAAAAATGACAAAAATGACAAAAATGACAAAAATGACAAAAATGACAAAAATGACAAAAATGACAAAAATGACAAAAATGACAAAAATGACAAAAATGACAAAAATGACAAAAATGACAAAAATGACAAAAATGACAAAAATGACAAAAATGACAAAAATGACAAAAATGACAAAAATGACAAAAATGACAAAAATGACAAAAATGACAAAAATGACAAAAATGACAAAAATGACAAAAATGACAAAAATGACAAAAATGACAAAAATGACAAAAATGACAAAAATGACAAAAATGACAAAAATGACAAAAATGACAAAAATGACAAAAATGACAAAAATGACAAAAATGACAAAAATGACAAAAATGACAAAAATGACAAAAATGACAAAAATGACAAAAATGACAAAAATGACAAAAATGACAAAAATGACAAAAATGACAAAAATGACAAAAATGACAAAAATGACAAAAATGACAAAAATGACAAAAATGACAAAAATGACAAAAATGACAAAAATGACAAAAATGACAAAAATGACAAAAATGACAAAAATGACAAAAATGACAAAAATGACAAAAATGACAAAAATGACAAAAATGACAAAAATGACAAAAATGACAAAAATGACAAAAATGACAAAAATGACAAAAATGACAAAAATGACAAAAATGACAAAAATGACAAAAATGACAAAAATGACAAAAATGACAAAAATGACAAAAATGACAAAAATGACAAAAATTACAAAAATGACAAAAATGACAAAAATGACAAAAATGACAAAAATGACAAAAATGACAAAAATGACAAAAATGACAAAAATGACAAAAATGACAAAAATGACAAAAATGACAAAAATGACAAAAATGACAAAAATGACAAAAATGACAAAAATGACAAAAATGACAAAAATGACAAAAATGAAAAAAATGACAGAAATGACAGAAATGACAGAAATGACAAAAATGACAAAAATGACAAAAATGACAAAAATGACAAAAATGACAAAAATGACAAAAATGACAAAAATGACAAAAATGACAAAAATGACAAAAATGACAAAAATGACAAAAATGACAAAAATGACAAAAATGACAAAAATGACAAAAATGACAAAAATGACAAAAATGACAAAAATGACAAAAATGACAAAAATGACAAAAATGACAAAAATGACAAAAATGACAAAAATGATAAAAATGACAAAAATGACAAAAATGACAAAAATGACAAAAATGACAAAAATGACAAAAATGACAAAAATGACAAAAATGACAAAAATGACAAAAATGACAAAAATGACAAAAATGACAAAAATGACAAAAATGACAAAAATGACAAAAATGACAAAAATGACAAAAATGACAAAAATGACAAAAATGACAAAAATGACAAAAATGACAAAAATGACAAAAATGACAAAAATGACAAAAATGACAAAAATGACAAAAATGACAAAAATGACAAAAATGACAAAAATGACAAAAATGACAAAAATGACAAAAATGACAAAAATGACAAAAATGACAAAAATGACAAAAATGACAAAAATGACAAAAATGACAAAAATGACAAAAATGACAAAAATGACAAAAATGACAAAAATGACAAAAATGACAAAAATGACAAAAATGACAAAAATGACAAAAATGACAAAAATGACAAAAATGACAAAAATGACAAAAATGACAAAAATAACAAAAATGACAAAAATGACAAAAATGACAAAAATGACAAAAATGACAAAAATGACAAAAATGACAAAAATGACAAAAATGACAAAAATGACAAAAATGACAAAAATGACAAAAATGACAAAAATGACAAAATTTTTGTCATTTTTGTCATTGACAAAAATGACAAAAATGACAAAAATGACAAAAATGACAAAAATGACAAAAATGACAAAAATGACAAAAATGACAAAAATGACAAAAATGACAAAAATGACAAAAATGACAAAAATGACAAAAATGACAAAAATGACAAAAATGACAAAAATGACAAAAATGACAAAAATGACAAAAATGACAAAAATGACAAAAATGACAAAAATGACAAAAATGACAAAAATGACAAAAATGACAAAAATGACAAAAATGACAAAAATGACAAAAATGACAAAAATGACAAAAATGACAAAAATGACAAAAATGACAAAAATGACAAAAATGACAAAAATGACAAAAATGACAAAAATGACAAAAATGACAAAAATGACAAAAATGACAAAAATGACAAAAATGACAAAAATGACAAAAATGACAAAAATGACAAAAATGACAAAAATGACAAAAATGACAAAAATGACAAAAATGACAAAAATGACAAAAATGACAAAAATGACAAAAATGACAAAAAAGACAAAAATGACAAAAATGACAAAAATGACAAAAATGACAAAAATGACAAAAATGACAAAAATGACAAAAATGACAAAAATGACAAAAATGACAAAAATGACAAAAATGACAAAAATGACAAAAATGACAAAAATGACAAAAATGACAAAAATGACAAAAATGACAAAAATGACAAAAATGACAAAAATGACAAAAATGACAAAAATGACAAAAATGACAAAAATGACAAAAATGACAAAAATGACAAAAATGACAAAAATGACAAAAATGACAAAAATGACAAAAATGACAAAAATGACAAAAATGACAAAAATGACAAAAATGACAAAAATGACAAAAATGACAAAAATGACAAAAATGACAAAAATGACAAAAATGACAAAAATGACAAAAATGACAAAAATGACAAAAATGACAAAAATGACAAAAATGACAAAAATGACAAAAATGACAAAAATGACAAAAATGACAAAAATGACAAAAATGACAAAAATGACAAAAATGACAAAAATGACAAAAATGACAAAAATGACAAAAATGACAAAAATGACAAAAATGACAAAAATGACAAAAATGACAAAAATGACAAAAATGACAAAAATGACAAAAATGACAAAAATGACAAAAATGACAAAAATGACAAAAATGACAAAAATGACAAAAATGACAAAAATGACAAAAATGACAAAAATGACAAAAATGACAAAAATGACAAAAATGACAAAAATGACAAAAATGACAAAAATGACAAAAATGACAAAAATGACAAAAATGACAAAAATGACAAAAATGACAAAAATGACAAAAATGACAAAAATGACAAAAATGACAAAAATGACAAAAATGACAAAAATGACAAAAATGACAAAAATGACAAAAATGACAAAAATGACAAAAATGACAAAAATGACAAAAATGACAAAAATGACAAAAATGACAAAAATGACAAAAATGACAAAAATGACAAAAATGACAAAAATGACAAAAATGACAAAAATGACAAAAATGACAAAAATGACAAAAATGACAAAAATGACAAAAATGACAAAAATGACAAAAATGACAAAAATGACAAAAATGACAAAAATGACAAAAATGACAAAAATGACAAAAATGACAAAAATGACAAAAATGACAAAAATGACAAAAATGACAAAAATGACAAAAATGACAAAAATGACAAAAATGACAAAAATGACAAAAATGACAAAAATGACAAAAATGACAAAAATGACAAAAATGACAAAAATGACAAAAATGACAAAAATGACAAAAATGACAAAAATGACAAAAATGACAAAAATGACAAAAATGACAAAAATGACAAAAATGACAAAAATGACAAAAATGACAAAAATGACAAAAATGACAAAAATGACAAAAATGACAAAAATGACAAAAATGACAAAAATGACAAAAATGACAAAAATGACAAAAATGACAAAAATGACAAAAATGACAAAAATGACAAAAATGACAAAAATGACAAAAATGACAAAAATGGCAAAAATGACAAAAATGACAAAATTTTTGTCATTTTTGTCATTGACAAAAATGACAAAAATGACAAAAATGACAAAAATGACAAAAATGACAAAAATGACAAAAATGACAAAAATGACAAAAATGACAAAAATGACAAAAATGACAAAAATGACAAAAATGACAAAAATGACAAAAATGACAAAAATGACAAAAATGACAAAAATGACAAAAATGACAAAAATGACAAAAATGACAAAAATGACAAAAATGACAAAAATGACAAAAATGACAAAAATGACAAAAATGACAAAAATGACAAAAATGACAAAAATGACAAAAATGACAAAAATGACAAAAATGACAAAAATGACAAAAATGACAAAAATGACAAAAATGACAAAAATGACAAAAATGACAAAAATGACAAAAATGACAAAAATGACAAAAATGACAAAAATGACAAAAATGACAAAAATGACAAAAATGACAAAAATGACAAAAATGACAAAAATGACAAAAATGACAAAAATGACAAAAATGACAAAAATGACAAAAATGACAAAAATGACAAAAATGACAAAAATGACAAAAATGACAAAAATGACAAAAATGACAAAAATGACAAAAATGACAAAAATGACAAAAATGACAAAAA
This sequence comes from Uranotaenia lowii, assembly GCF_029784155.1. Lineage (NCBI taxonomy): Eukaryota > Metazoa > Arthropoda > Insecta > Diptera > Culicidae > Uranotaenia > Uranotaenia lowii. Next base: position 83,964,622 of record NC_073692.1, on the reverse strand, counting down.
TGACAAAAATGACAAAAATGACAAAAATGACAAAAATGACAAAAATGACAAAAATGACAAAAATGACAAAAATGACAAAAATGACAAAAATGACAAAAATGACAAAAATGACAAAAATGACAAAAATGACAAAAATGACAAAAATGACAAAAATGACAAAAATGACAGAAATGACAGAAATGACAGAAATGACAAAAATGACAAAAATGACAAAAATGACAAAAATGACAAAAATGACAAAAATGACAAAAATGACAAAAATGACAAAAATGACAAAAATGACAAAAATGACAAAAATGACAAAAATGATAAAAATGACAAAAATGACAAAAATGACAAAAATGACAAAAATGACAAAAATGACAAAAATGACAAAAATGACAAAAATGACAAAAATGACAAAAATGACAAAAATGACAAAAATGACAAAAATGTCAAAAATGACAAAAATGACAAAAATGACAAAAATGACAAAAATGACAAAAATGACAAAAATGACAAAAATGACAAAAACGACAAAAATGACAAAAATGACAAAAATGACAAAAATGACAAAAATGACAAAAATGACAAAAATGACAAAAATGACAAAAATGACAAAAATGACAAAAATGACAAAAATGACAAAAATGACAAAAATGACAAAAATGACAAAAATGACAAAAATGACAAAAATGACAAAAATGACAAAAATGACAAAAATGACAAAAATGACAAAAATGACAAAAATGACAAAAATGACAAAAATGACAAAAATGACAAAAATGACAAAAATGACAAAAATGACAAAAATGACAAAAATGACAAAAATGACAAAAATGACAAAAATGACAAAAATGACAAAAATGACAAAAATGACAAAAATGACAAAAATGACAAAAATGACAAAAATGACAAAAATGACAAAAATGACAAAAATGACAAAAATGGCAAAAATGACAAAAATGACAAAAATGACAAAAATGACAAAAATGACAAAAATGACAAAAATGACAAAAATGACAAAAATGACAAAAATGACAAAAATGACAAAAATGACAAAAATGACAAAAATGACAAAAATGACAAAAATGACAAAAATGACAAAAATGACAAAAATGACAAAAATGACAAAAATGACAAAAATGACAAAAATGACAAAAATGACAAAAATGACAAAAATGACAAAAATGACAAAAATGACAAAAATGACAAAAATGACAAAAATGACAAAAATGACAAAAATGACAAAAATGACAAAAATGACAAAAATGACAAAAATGACAAAAATGACAAAAATGACAAAAATGACAAAAATGACAAAAATGACAAAAATGACAAAAATGACAAAAATGACAAAAATGACAAAAATGACAAAAATGACAAAAATGACAAAAATGACAAAAATGACAAAAATGACAAAAATGACAAAAATGGCAAAAATGACAAAAATGACAAAAATGGCAAAAATGGCAAAAATGGCAAAACTGACAAAAATGACAAAAATGACAAAAATGACAAAAATGACAAAAATGACAAAAATGACAAAAATGACAAAAATGACAAAAATGACAAAAATGACAAAAATGACAAAAATGACAAAAATGACAAAAATGACAAAAATGACAAAAATGACAAAAATGACAAAAATGACAAAAATGACAAAAATGACAAAAATGACAAAAATGACAAAAATGACAAAAATGACAAAAATGACAAAAATGACAAAAATGACAAAAATGACAAAAATGACAAAAATGACAAAAATGACAAAAATGACAAAAATGACAAAAATGACAAAAATGACAAAAATGACAAAAATGACAAAAATGACAAAAATGACAAAAATGACAAAAATGACAAAAATGACAAAAATGACAAAAATGACAAAAATGGCAAAAATGACAAAAATGACAAAAATGACAAAAATGACAAAAATGGCAAAACTGACAAAAATGACAAAAATGACAAAAATGACAAAAATGACAAAAATGACAAAAATGACAAAAATGACAAAAATGACAAAAATGAAAAAAATGACAAAAATGACAAAAATGACAAAAACACAACAACATGACAAAAATGACAATGGAATAATAATGATAAAAATGACAAATGACAAAAATCGTTGATTATAAATTTCCAACTTGCCAGTTATTTGTTGGATGCTACTTGATGCTACTTCAAGCATTATTTCTTCTGGATCAACAATGAACATTCTTAGTTCCCTAAGTTTTCTATCCGGAACTACAATGAACCCATAGAAGTTTAAAAATATAAAAAAAAATCCAAACTCCTGTTCATTTTTAAATGCGTAGCCATTTTTAATAGCTGTAAACGTTATCTCTAATTTAAATAAGGCAGACGCTCTTCTTTAAACATTCACAACAGGATCAGAACAGCCACTTCATGCTGTTCTCGGACTCCTTTAAATCCGCCTTCGATCCAACGATAGAATAAAAACCTCGCAGAAATTCTTAACGATTCACATAAAATATTCGCCGTATTCAAATAAGGGCTCGAGATGAAGCCCCTCCTCTAGAATAGTTTCGGCGTAGCCTAGCGGCAACTAACTCATCCAATCCAATTATAATATTTTTGTGCAGCCAATAGGCTTGTAGGGGATAAATATTCATAATGACAATTTGATAGCTCTTAGGATAATTTATGATTTCGCTCAACTTGCTGGACACCTTCCAAGGTTATCGATCGACCGCTCTAGGAATTTTCGTCTGGCGAATCGAGTTTTCCTACAGGTTAACGTTCCCGATTGAATCCTGTTTGCGGATTCGAAAAAATTTTCACTGAATGCCTGATTTATGTCGAAAATGTTTTCCTGTTTTCCTCTCATATTGATCTTCGGCTAAGAAGCAACAAATCCAACAAGAACAACACCCAGCTAAACGCAGGCAGTTGATGGCCTTGGCATTTGCATCTGCCAACCCCCAGACGTGACAACGAACGAAAAACAAAATCCGATCTGAATTGATTTTGCATTCCAAGAAGAGAGAAATGAGCATCCTCGAAAAGTGGTTCGAAAAACGTCTTCTTTCTACCGTTTGTACCAATATAGTGGGATCCGATGGCGTTTCAAGCGATTTAAATTTAGAATTTTTTTATTGATTGAATGAACACTTAATATTTATTAAAACAAGACAAAAATATATTATGAGTGTAAACAATTTAAAATATATAGTATATTAGTTATCCACCGTGAGTGCATGAATTGACTGCAATATCTGACTAAGTATATGTTCAAATGCTTTTTCTAAAATAATTAGTTCAATATTTTTAATGCAGAATAAACCATACCCAGACCCCGTTGCTTCGTATCTACTTTTATGGGGTGAATTTATTCTGTGTTTTGATGAATGCAAAAGTATTTCGGAAGAACATTTCAACCAGAAATAGAGCCAGAGATGTTTAGTGTTTGATTTGAAAAAAATGTCTGGAAAAGTCTGTATAGCGAATTTTGGTAGGGGTGATGAATTTTTTTTATTTATGGTCACCAGATCAGGATTTGAAAACTGCTAATCGCCCGTATTATTTTATTTATCTTTTTTAATTTACGTAGTATTCCGTATCACGACATAATGACGAACATCTTCTAATATATAAAGATGAGTTGGACTATATATCTTTGTTTGTTTGTATGCACCTTATACAAATCCACACCGCTGAACCGATCAGCCTGAAATTTGGTACAGTTATGTGTTTGGACCATGGTAAGGTTTTAGTAATAGTTTTGAGCCCCTCCCACCTAAGAAAAGGGACCCTCCCATACAACTTTCGTTTTTATTCACACGAATCAAAAGTCATGGCACCCATTTTGCCAACCGTTTTTCGTTTCCTTTGGCGGGGTTGTTTTCACCATCACCATGGGCTGGGCATTAGAAACGACCATCCGAGTTTACGTGTACTGAATAGCAAATCAAAGCTTGCTGAGTATTAAAAATTTGAGAGAGAAAATTTTGGCGGGTGTATTTTGTCCTCCTACTATTCAAAGCACGTGGTACCGGTACGAGATATTGGGATGCAAAATATGCCAACATTTGGAATTGAAAAATACAACTAGCCTGTTAGGAATATAATTAGAAGGACTAGAATTGTAGTGGCTTTCGAAGTGCTTTTTACCGCCTCTGAGGGGCTTTGAGGGTCTGCAAAAACATACTGTGAACTGAACAGTGAACAATTGATTGACTTTTTCAGCGGAACAACTATTTTCACTGAGTGTTGAAAAACTTATGAACCGATTTTCATAAATTCCAGCTTTCAAGAGCCAACCTTTTTTATATTTTTAGCATTTTTCATAGAGAAAGATAAATTGATTAGATTCAGAGTTATAAGTCGAAGGCTGCGGTTTTAACGCTTCGATAGCCTTCGAGGAATTCATACGGGGGTTTAGAAAATTGGTAAGGAAATTAAATCCAAGGTTTTGAGTTTAATACAATTCCATTTCATTGGCCAATTTCTAAGTTTTGAGTCATTTTTGGTCATCAATGTGACTTGACAGCATTGAACACCTTTCGAAATCATTAAAGGGATGATTGTGTCCAACAATGGAAACACTGAAATATATCTCAAATTAAATCTTTTTCTTAAAATTATAATGGTAACTTCGGTTCAGAGATAGTTTGTTTTCGATAACTTCAAAAAACTATAAGTAAAACTTTCAAGTTGAAGTTCAACATTTAAAAACAAGTACTCATAAAGCAGTGTGATTTTACAAAGCACACATACTGTTGAAAACATGCAAAGTTAGTTTTAAACATGGTTGAACAATATTCTAAATTCTTTTTTGAAAATTTCTGAGTAACACAGGAAGATCACTCAGCTTGAAAAGTGGGATGATCTCCAAAAAAAGGATTTCATCAAATGGGGGATGTGAAAGTTTAACAAACAGTTTCATCAGCTGAAGAGAAAAAAAATCAGGTAAAAGCTATTCAAGCTTCCTTAGAAATGGTGGGTGGAAAAAATGTTTGTTATGATAGGATGAACAAGCATTCAAGGGAAATAATTTTGAGTTACTTTGAACACAAACGCTATGAGGTTCGTTTTCAAAATTATGAACACGAGAAAAACAATAAATAATCTCAATCTAAACTTAAAAAAGACTAACAAAATTTACAAAGCTAACATGACCTAATATAGGCCAAATTTCTTATATCTTATCTTCTATATATATGGGAGAGTGGGGAATCATGAGCCACTATTTTTCGTTGTTCCATAACTTCCTTATTATAAAAGATAAAATGAAATTAAAAAATTTTATGGTTTTCTACATTTTCAAAGTATCATAAGGTATTTTTTTAAAATTTTTAATAAGTATTTTTCCCCAAATTCTGACTGTTTATAAAAAAGCAATATTTTTTGGATTTTGAAAAATGGTGGAGAATCGTGGGCCACCAAATCCAAATTGACCAAATAACATGCAAAGTTTATGAGTTGACCCAAAAATGTGATTTTCTAATTCATTTTGTTATTTTAAAGCAATTTCAGATGATGAAATAAAAAAGAGAGTTGTGTATGATCGCATAGATTCCAAAAGCTGGCTCGCGAACGTTTTGGCAAAATTGTATATAGGATGGACATAATATTTTTCATAACTGTTCATTTGGCATAAGAAAACTTTACAGATAGGAAAAACGTATTTTTAGGTCTGAATGTGTATAAAAACATCAAAATATAGGTGGTTCAAGATGTGTGGCCCACGATTCCCCACAAGCTATGATTTGCAAATTGGTTGCGTTTGTGTGACTTATTGATGTTTCATCAAAAATTCCTTTTCCACGTGAAAGATCATGACAAAACTGAGATCATAAGAATATGGGCATATTTTTGTTATGCACTTTAGGTTCCCCATCAATGAAATTAGCGGGTGATTTTTTAATTATGTTTGTAAATTTTTCTAACTTTTTTTAGCTTGATAAATAAAAGAAGCATATGATGCGTATTTCAGTCAACAACATATAGAAATATATGCTCACGCAAAGCGACGACAGATTTTTATCTCAACACACATCTGAGATATCAAAAGTGGCCCACGTTTCCCCATGGCCCACGATACCCCACTCTCCCCTATAAAAAGCAATTTCTGTGGGTTTGTTTGTTTGTCCTCTATAGACTCAGCCATCTTAAGAGCTAGAGAGCTGAAATTTGGCATGGATGCTCATTTGGACCAGGAATGATGAAAAATGTTTTCAGATTCTCGGATGATCCCTTCTGAAGAGGGTCGTCCATACAATACAAATATTGTTTTCGCGATATTGACGTTATTTTTCGTCGGATTGTGACGAAAATTTGCACATACGGGTTTTGAGAGATGAGAAATTGATTCCAGGTATTGAATTTTGTGTCAGGGGTCGGCAAAAGGGGTCGTCCATATGAACTGTTCAGTGTTTTTACAATATTGATTATGCATTGGATTCAGATGGAAATTTGCACATGAGTGTTTTGAGGGACGAGCAGTCGATTCCAGGTATTAAATTTAGGGTCAGGGGTTCGGTCGGTTAAAGGGGTCATCCATATGAACTTTTTAATGTGTTTACGATATTGGCGTAATTATGCATTGGATTGAGATGAAAATTTGCAGACGGGGATTTTACGGAGCGGACAATCGATTCCAGTTATCATATTTTGTAGAAGGGGTTGGCAAAAGGGGTCGTCCATATAAACTGTTCATTGTTTTTGCAATATTGAAGTTATTAAAAAAAAATGTTATGAAAATTTGCATGATTATATTATGAGGAACGATCAATCGATTCCAGGTTTTAAATTCAGGGTCAAAGGTCGGCCAAAGGGGTCGTCCATATTAACACTGTTTTTGCGATATTAATGCTTAAATACATTGGATTAAGATGAAAACTTGGTACGTGGGAGTTTCAAAGAACAAGTAATTGATTTCAGGAGTCGAATTTTAATTCAGAGGTCTTCGAAAGGGGTCGTCCATATAAACTGTTCAATGTTTTTGCGGGATTGACGTTATTAAGCATTGTATAGAGATGAAAATTCCCACATAGAAGTTTTGAGGGACGCTCAATTGATTCAGATTTCAAATCTCGAGTCTGGGGTTGGCAAAAATGGTCGTTCATATTATCTGTTCACTGTTTTGGCTATAGTGGGGATTATTCTGCGAGTCGAGTGACGTGACTCGCAAAATTTCACTGACACTAGGAAATGTTTCAAATGTTTCAGAAAAGAAACGTTGGTATGAATGAGCTTATCAATTTATCACAGGACATTTGAGCGTAAACTTCTAGCCTAGAGTGATTTCTGGAGTCGGCACAACGATGTGAAATTTTGCACATCACGCCACGTGACTCTCAGAATAAGCCCCATTGTCTTGATTGTACATCAGATTATAATGAAAATTTGCACATGGAAGTTTTACAGCACATGTTATTGATTTCACAAGTCAAATTTTGACAAGGAATCAGTAAAAGGGTTCGTCTTAAAATTTTCGATTTTTTTTTTGCAATAATTACGTTGTTGGGCATCATATAGAGGCAAAAAATTAACACGAAAGTGTTGTAGACGAGGAATCGATTACAGATAACAAACTTTCTATTAGACGAAAGAAAAAAGGGTCGTCCACATTTACTGTTTAATGTTTTTGCAATTATTGTTATATTATGCATGAGATCCAGACAAAAATTCATTCACGGTTGTTTTACAAAACGGACAATTGATTTATGAATGAAGTTTTTTAATCAGACGGCAGAAAATGGTTAGGTAATATTACCTTTTAAATATATTAGACATAATTTCGTTGTTAAGCATCCGAAAAAGACAAAAATTTGTACACGGGTGTTCTTTTCGACGATCAATCAATTTCTTATTTTAAACTTCCGTTCGGTAGACAAGCAAATAGGTCGTTTGCAAATTCTGTTTAGTATTTTAAGCAATTTTTTTGGTGAAAATGCGTCCCAATTACCAACCAAATACAAAATCATCAGCTTTAAAGTTAAAAGCGAAACAAAGTTCGTACGAGATCAGCTAGTGATGAATACAAAGCTTCCCAAATTTTGAGAAGCCCAAAGACTCATTTTGATTTTTATTTCATGCAAACCCAAGCAAGGCCGGGTAAAATCAGCTAGTAATTCCTATAGTTCACTCGGTCCATGGCAACCGTTCTCCGATTTCTCGGGCACCCCACGTTCGCCAGATCACGCTCGACTTGGTCCAACCACCTCGCTCGTTGCGCCCCGCTCGTCTTGTTCCTACTGGATTCGTAGCGAACACTTGTTTTGCAGGACAGTCGCCCGGCCATCTCGCAACACGTCCCGCCCAGCGTATCCGGCCAGCCTTCACCACCTTCTGGATACTGGGTTCGCCGTATAGTCGCGCGAGCTCGTGGTTCATCCTCATCCTCCGCCTCCACACTCCGTTCTCCTGTACGCCGCCAAAGATGGTTCTTAACAATCGTCGCTCGAATGCTCCGAGTGTACGCAGGTCCTCCTCGAGCAATATCCATGTCTCGTGCCCGTAGAGAACAACCGATCTAATAAGCGTCATATACAGGTTACACTTCGTGCGAGGGCTAAGTCTTCTCGACCGCAGTTGCTTGTGGAGTCCATAGTAGGCACGAATTCCGCTGATAATTCGCCTCCGGATCTCACGGCTGGTGTCATTGTCTGCGGTCACCAGTGAGCCGAGATAGACAAAGTCTTCGACTATCTCCAGCTCGTCGCCATCGATCGTGACCTTGTTACTACTGGACAAGCGGGTTCGGTCGGTCTCGGATCTGCAAGCCAGCATGTACTTCGTCTTGGACGTATTAATCATCAACCCAATCCTTCCGACTTCGCGTTTCAGTTTACGGTAGATCTCCTCCACCGTAGCAGATGATCTGCCGACTATATCAATGTCATCGGCAAAGCAGATAAGTTGACTGGATCTGTTGAAAATCGTGCCCCGCTTTTCGCCCACCGCTCTTCGAATAACAACTTCTAGCGCCACGTTGAACATCATGCAGGATATACCATCACCTCGTCGAAGCCCCCTGCGCGATTCGAATGAACTCGACCATTCACCCGAAATCTGCACACAGCACTGCGTTCCATCCATCGTCGCCTTGATCAGTCTGATCAGCTTCCCGGAAAAGCCGTTCTCGTCCATGATTTTCCATAGCTCGTTACGGTCGATCGTGTCGTATGCGGTTTTGAAGTCGATGAATAGATGGTGCGTAGGGACTTGGTGTTCCCGGCTTTTTTAGAGGATTTGCCGTAATGTGAATATCAGGTCCGTCGTTGACCGTCCCTCCATGAAGCTGGCCTGATGACTTCCCATCTGTTTGCTTGTAGCGTTAGGCGGCGGAGTAGGATTCGGGACAACACTTTGTAGGCGGCATTGAGGACAGTGATCGCTCGGTAGTTCTCACCATGCTTGTCCAACACCTCGCAAACAGAACAGAGCAGAGAACGACTTACACTTTTATCATTTCGGATTCCGAGTGCACTGCTCTGCCGATCAACGTTCACAAATCTTTTTGCCGAGTGCGCCCGATTGCGGTTGCTTTGACGGTCGAGTGGACGTCATTCGCTCTAAAGAAAAGAGAAGGAGCTGGCTAGAAACTTGCGCTCTAGCGTCGCTGCTGTGTAGCTCAGTGCATCAGGCCAGAAAGATTCCAATGCAGGGATGTTTTCTCAAAAAAAGCCGTCATGCTGTGCGAAACGGTGCATTAGTTGAAGAGATGTAGGTTTATGGATTAGCATTCCACATCTATTTATGTACGTAGCCGAACCCGGCTTTTCTTCTGGTTTGATTTTTGATTAAACAAACTTTCACAAATCCGATTTTCGACAAACAATTTAAAACTGAATTTGATATTCTTGTTTCATTCTCCAAATAATTCGAATAAAACTGGCAAAATCCAAGTATTGAAAAACCGGGCTAGCCCGGCCGAATCTGTAAACTTAAGATTATGTACTTTTAATTTCGTACGTAGGTAACATTAATTTACAAAAGCACCGCTTCGCAAGGTAACATTTACTTAAATTATCCGAAAATCTTTGTCTATTAAACAAACCGTGAAAATTACGCAGGGATCTGGGACAAATTTTAGAAATAAAACTGCAAAACCTCCACAAATCGTAAAAATCAGGATTAATCTTCCTTCACCGCTACAATTTTGATATTTTTCGACCGAAGAAAGAATTGGTCTTGGTGCAGAAACTCAATCTAGGGGAACTAAATCAAAATCGCCCAAAGCAGTTAATTTCCCTTTTTTATTTATAAAATTTAAAGTCAATGGTTCAAAATAAGCGCGATAATAACAATAACTTTTTTTGCTAAGAATTTTTCTAGTATTTTTTTTTAATTTAACCGTATCTCCTTGGGTTAAAATTGAAGAACTTGAACATTCTAAGCAAAGTTGTGTATTTTGTTGATATAAAAAACTTTGTAGAAAAAACTTAAGCTCTTAAATGCTAAATAAGAAAGTTATAAAGAAATCTCGCTAATGGTGGACCCCTCGACTTTATATTTTATATCAAAATATGCTCTTTGTTATAGAGAGTAAAGTTGCCGAAGACACCAGCAGTCTATCTAGTCTACTTTTGGGGTTATTAATTTAGTTCCGCTAGATTGATGTTCTGTATCATTGTGCATTGTAAATTTTGGCGCACTTCGAAACTTCGATCCAGGCGCAACCGATGAAGACAAACATAGTTTTCTGTGAAGCTTCTCTTTAACCCGTTTTCGAACGAGTTTATTTGAACCGAGAACGCACTTCATCAGTTTGCTTGCTTCTCTTGCCCACACTTTGGTGGACGCTTGGTCGCTCTGGAGCTAACTGTGCGTTTTCTAAAGCTTCTCCGTTTGGGAAGAGCGATGCGAAAAAATTACACGCTCTTACTCTAAACGGGCTAATCTGAGGAGCGATGCCAAGCATGGTTCTCACAGTCCAATTTGTCGCCCTTCTTGTAGATGGGGCATATAACCCCCTCCTTCCACTCCTCCGGTAGCTGTTCTATGTCCCAGATCCGGACTATCAACCGGTGTATACAATCGGCCAACTTGTCCGGGCCCATTTTGATGAGTTCAGCTGCGGTACCATCCTTCCCAGCCGACTTGTTTCTATTCAGCTGGCGAATGGCTTCCTTAACCTCACTCATCGTTGGGAGTGGCTCCTCTACGTCGTTGGCTACGCCAGCGATGTACCTTCCCCCACCGTCTTGATCTCCTGCATGTGCGCCGTTCAGGTGTTCATCGAAGTGCTGCTTCCACCTTCCACCTTTGCGGGATGCGTTGAGTTTCTGATAGAACTTTCGTGTTTCTTGGGAACGATGCAGCTGCTCAAGCTCCTCGAGCTCCTCCTCCTCCAGGTGACGCTTTTTCTCTCTTGGAAAATTCGGACTCGCTGCCTCTTCCGCTGTCGGTGATTTTCCACATTTCGACGGGTGCCTCTTTGCACTACTGCCGCCCGCGCGGCATTCTCTTCGTCCATCATCCTCCTACACTCCTCGTCGAAACAGTCGTTCCGTCGAGTTCGCTCCACATAACCGATGACGTTCTCCGCACGTTCTGTTGATGGCTGTCTTGATGAGAGGGGCTTCGTCAAGCTCGCCCTTTGCCGGCAGCGCTGCTTCGACCGATTGCGCGTAGTCTGCCGCGACTTCAGGTTGCTTCAGTCGTGCGATATTTAACCGAGGCGGGCGCCTGTTTCGTGTGTTGTTCACTACGGAGAGTTTTAGGCGCGTCTAAACCATCACCAGATAGTGGTCTGACTCGATGTTGGCGCCTCGACAGGATCTGACGTCGATGATGTCCGAGAAGTGCCGGCTGTCAATCAAAACGTGGTCGATCTGTGATTGCGTTTGGTACGGTGATCTCCAGGTGTACTTGTGTGGGAGGTGGTGCTGGAAAAAGGTACTACGTACGGCCATTCGTTTGGAGGCGGCGAAATCAATAAGTCTGAGGCCGTTTTCGTTGGTCAGCTGGTGCGCACTGAACCTTCTAATTGTCGGTTTGAATTCCTCCTCCTGGCCGACCTGAGCAATGAAATCCCCGATGATGATCTAGATATTATGTTTTGGGCAACGGTCTTATTCACGCTCCAGCTGCGCGTAAAATTCGTCTTTGTCATCACCGGTACATCCGAGGTGAGGGCTGTGCACGTTGATGATGCTGATGTTAAAGAACCGGCCCTTGATTCTCAACCGGCACATTCGTGAGTTGATCGGCCACCACCCGATCACGCGCTTTTGCAGCTTTTCCAGCTGTTAAAAGCTGTTCCAAGCTCGTGTGTGTTGCCGCAGCTCTGGTAGATGGCACGACCATCTGGGTACGTTCGTACCGTGGAGCCCTTCCAGCATACCTCCTGCAGTGCTACGATGTCGAATTTGCGGCTCTTCAATTCGATGGAGAGCACGTGGGTACTGCCCACAAAATTTAGAGATCGGCAGTTCCATGTTCCAAGTTTCCAATCGCTAGTCCCTTTTCGTCGCGTGGGTCTTGTCGATTTCCATCCGAAATTTGTTGTTCGTTGTTCGTTGCTTATGTTTTTTGTAGTCACGGGCTCGCAAGGCCCGCAGCTAACCCCACTATCTCGCAGGAGGACCTACGTGATGTTGCTGTTTTGGGTCCCGAACACCACCAGGACGTTGTTGCACTCCGCACGCCGCCCCTGACATGGAGAACAGACGCGTACGAAGCCCCCCAACTCAGTCTGCATGCGACCAAAGCATCCACCGGGGTTGGGTACTCGATCTCCGCTAGGGTTGCTCGAATCCCAGCTAGCACCACGGGGAGGTAGAGAATCGGAGTTACAGACAGGAGGTGATATGACCACCACCCGAAGGTTGGGTGTATAGGGTCTTGAGTTGCACATTGTCTACCGTTAACTAGCCAAACTATGACATTATCCCGTCCCTGTTCCACACCACTGTTCTTGGACCGTTCCGTCCAAGGGATTGCAGTGGAGAGAGAATTCTTTGCATTTGGAATGGTAATGATCAAAATTCCACAACTGCTTAACAAATTGTAACAATTTGCAACAATTAGCACATTTCCACTCTCTCTGAGCACTGGTTTCTCTCATTTTAACTTAAACCTTCTAATTCTCTCTAACAAATTGCAACAAATTACCACAAATTCAATCATAGCTGTAAAATTTGTTTGATCATTGACGATGATTCTCCGTTTATCTCAGTCCCCTGGTTCCGTCTGTCGGCAATTTCATGGCTCGGGATTCTAGCTGTCCAACCTTTTCGCTTTTGGATAATCCAACCAGCGGACGTCGTATCGACACCCGACTTTCTCTTCGCGCCGTTGGACACTCGCAACTGTCAGTCGTATCTCGTCAAGAACGAAGTGATGAGCAGATGCAATGTCTGCGTTTCGTTTGTTGTGGACATCAAGAAGGCTCCTTCTCCATTTTCAGCTGATGCAGATGTGTTCAATATGATTTTCTGTTCGATCATCTCGGGCTATCCAAGTGACCTTATGTGCTGATCGATGGGGGAAAAGCGATCTTCTAATCACCATGTTGTCGTTGCCACAAAATTCTACAAACAGCTCTCCGTTTTCCTTCATCTGTCCTAGACCATGGCGCCCCATGATGCGCTCAAGGTCCTAAGTGGATTTGAATATCACCCTTTGGAATTTTTTCAACCACGCTGTTCAGTTAACTGTAAAACGGCTCTCATTCCTGCAAATCGGCAACGTTAATTGGCGCATAATACTGGACCTTTGAAAGGTTTCTAACCCGTGTCAAAACTAACGTCACTTCAAGATAATGAAGATGGCTTTGCCACGAATAATCATTCTTTTATATGGACATTCGATGTAAGCGACGTCATCTAAAGTGTTCCGGTAACAATATTCATACATCTAGCCATGGTAACCAATGTGTGTCTTGGAATAACAAATCAGCATAAAAAGTATATCTGTAGGAAGTTAGTACTGCAGAGCCATCTAAAATAATTTAAGTGGTGAGAACATATTTTGATTGATTTTTCGGACGAATTGGTAATCTAATATTGCTATCTGGAAAACACTTGAGTTGAATTTGAAATAAGCCGAATTTCAGCTTTTCTTATTTAACTCTTTTCGAGAAGAAAATCCTTCTTTAAATGCTCGATTGGGATTCAATTCGCTCATAAATACAAAAATGTTTAAATTGATTGGCGATTTGCAGCAAAGCTGTTTTACATGCAACGCCAACTGATTGTCACTAATGGAACTAACAAAAGGGTGATGATAGCAGATTTTCAATATGGCAGTGAATACAAATTGATTCAAAAACTTAGTTTTTTATGGAAACTATCAAATTTCGGACAAAAATAACTGCTAAATCTTGTTAGAAAATCATAAATTTACTAGTTTCAATGCTTTGCGCATTAGTAAATATAAATTTGCATGTTTTTCCAGATAAAATTTAATTTCGATATATTCAAATAAAACCAAAGTGAAGCTATTTTAGAAGAATATCGATTTGGTGGAAACATGTCGAACTCAGAGGGGTAAATGGGTCGCCTAATGAGGTGTCGAGGACTCGAGGGATGCACAATTACTTACGATCTTTTAAACAAAACAGAAGAAATATATATATATCTATAGAAAATGTCCATGAAAAATGAAACAATGTATCAGTAACGAACAATGTATGGTATATTTGTACTTTTGTTAACTGTTTTACCAAAATATTAATAATAACTGTAAAGCTCTGAGTCACATGCGGCTCGCAAAAAGCCAGTTTGACATGCCTGTTTTTGACTGTGTTGCTGATTCGGTCAGTAGAGATTTTTTTAATTCCGTAGAAAAACAAAACATCCTTTGCGAATGCAGCTCCATAACATTCTTTAGCAGTTGCTTTTCGAATGAAGTTTAAGAAGTTAAATTTTCTATCCTGAAACTCGACATGTATCTAAAAATTAAAAAAAAATCAATAAGAACGAACTCTCAGAGGTGCTTCTAAAAAATTCTTTCCATGTCGTTTATTTCCAAATCGCTCCTTTTCGAGAACTTTTGCTAATGTATAGCGGCACTTCAAACATTCTTTCTCCGGGTAGGTCTTCCAAGTTATTGCAGGTTGACTCTTACAATTTTCCCGAAAAACTAAAAATTAATGAAGTTTAAATGATGAAAATGTTACAAAAAGTATTAGCGATTCAAGAATTCTCTTTTTCTTACCATATTCTCCAATCCAACTGACTAAATATATTATTTAACTGCGAAATTCTCAAAAATTGTCATGTGTTTTGGAAAACTTCTACTTGTTTTGACATTTGAGTCCCTAACATCATCATTTTGATCGCAGGGCCCTCTGAGAGTCGTTTTGAACTGCAAATCGCCAATACCAACAGCGCGAATACGAACAGCGGTTGCTTCGATAGTTTTGTATGTTTTTTGGCGTTGACGTTATTGAATACTCAAACCATTGACATCCATGTAGGGGTTACAAGATATTTCAGCCGCCTGTTAGGATGCCTCTTCTCCGAAGGGAGCAGCCACGAGCGTATAGAAAGGATTTTCAAAAAGTTACATTGGTATGCCCGTGTTCTGAATCTGGCTACGCTTATTCTTTCGTTTATCGGTTCCCATCTAATGAGGGCCGCGTGGGCCTGCGGGATTAACAGGAAACCAACTCCTCGTTCCCGAGTAGCGTGTTCTCCTCGTATGCCAGAGTAAACCAGAACTTGCCCGGACTGTGCCTTGTGTTTCCAGTGTTTGGCCAAAGGACTTCGCTCAGTCCCAATATCTCTAGCAAGTTGAGCCAGCTTATCTGGCTGGGCAAGGATCAAAACATTCCAAGTTCCAATTCTAGTCCGTTTTTTCACGCTAAAAATCGTTGCCAAAGTAAGCAATGTTAGCAGACATCAAATATTAACATATTGTCCATGTCAGTTCACAGTTTATAACAGATTTAAATATTCATAAAAAAAACAAGTGTTATCTACAATTGTGTGAAATTGAACTAACACTGTAACAACCCAAAAACACTTGAGATCCTTAGAATATTTGAATTCTTTAATATAGCAAGACAAATTTATTTATACTCCGGAATGAAAAATGTCAACATTAAAAATCAATCTATCACACTGTTCCAACGTCACTGTGGACTTGATTATGGGGCAGATTTACGATGTCAGTCATTTGAAAAATTTGCAGCTTCAAGCATGCAGCCAAACCTTTTTCTGATCACACGATATTTTTGATATCCCATCCGCGATTGATTATATGATGGTACGCATGTGTCGATTTGTGATGTCCGAATCGCGCAAACCCAAACAAGTTTGGCGCGTTCAGGTCATTGGCAAAAATTTATGCACCACCCCGGTGAGAAGCGCAAAAGATGTGCTTTTGTTTTAGAGCCAGAATTAGAGTGGGCGTTCACATTTTATAATGTCAAATGTTTTAGTGAACTCGAAATTAAGCATCCATAGAGAAAGCGATAAAAACTCAGAAGAAACGAAACAGGAGATAGTCATTCTGTTGAAATATAAATGAAACTGCCCGAGAAGAACCTTTTAATCGACAGAAAATTTTACTAATGAGAAAAAGATTGATATCTTTCATACTTTTCCACAATTCCCTGATTAGAATCACTCAGCACCTCGAAATCTATGCAAATGGTAATGGACTCAATCAATCACTTCTCTTAGGCTTCATCTGTAGTGTTTTAACGTTTGGAAACTTCATAAAAAATCAAGCTTCAAAGATATGTCTGTCACTGCTAAGAAGATGCGTCATTTAATGTACGCTCATTTTGTAGGAGATAATTTTGAAGATTTGCATTAATTTTCGTTTATTCGAATGCTACTGCATTTTTTTTTCTTTTGAAGTTTGACTGAGGTCTGAGACGCTATTTTGGTGCTTCGATTATGTCACTTCCTCCAACGATGAAAGCATCTCGACAGATGTATTTATTATGTTTATTTAAATCGTGTCAATATTTTATGGCTTGAAGGAGATTTATCGACTATTTTACTTGACATCAAAAACCTGTAAGCTGTCTAAATCAATGATGACTTCCATTCAACAGTCGGGAATATTATGATTGGTTTCCCGTTTTTTGGTATCTTAGCAAAGTCAAGGTGATTCTTAACATATCTAACGCCATAAGGTGCCATAAAATTTTATTACTGTATCGTGTTTTCAACTTTATATAAAAAAAAAGGCCAAGAATGAGAATTGTGTGAATTTTAAGGAGATGATTCATCTGATGGAAAAAGCAGATCAGACCTTCATTGATATTCAATGTACTTGTTATCATACGATCTCCGAATAAAATTACAATACTGATTATGGTTTATTGAATGATATATCGTCATTTTTAAACGCCTCATTTTTCTTATTTATTTAACTATATCTTATTTATTGAATTGATTATTTATCAAAGTCAATTTTTTAAAGATAAAAATAAAGAGAAATAGTTCTTACATTTGGTGACATAGAAAATAAGTAATCTTAATTCAAAATACAATTGGTTCAGAAAATTGCCATTCTATCGAGAAATTTAATTTTAAATTCAAAATTGCCACCAAAAAATGCTAAAAACCTTGATTATTAGCATAGATCTTTCATATTCCAGTTATTCCCAAAACTGGCCAAAAAGCCAAAAATATTTTAAAATAATCAATTTTGTCAACTGATCATGGGCATGATGTTGTCCATCTACAGTACGCTGTCCAACTTTCTATCCAATTAAAGTTCTGAACTGTCTCCAATAGGGGAGAGTGGGGATACTTGATCCCCTTTTCTTATTTTCACCATATCTCTTTGGAAAAAATTAGCAATTCGCACTCTTTTACATTTTCTGACAGCGTGTAACTTCAAGTTTCTATGCTCCTAAAAATAAAACGAAACTTGAACCCGTAGATGAACTAGAAGCATTTTCGTGGAAGTAAAAAAAATGCGATATTTTTTAGGTTATGGGAGACTTGATCCTTTATTCAGGAAGCCCAAATCCATGGAAAAAATCAAACAAAACCCCAAGATAGAATGTTAATTGACTATTTTGGTCATGTATGTTCTCATTTCACAATCTATAATTGTCAGAAAAAAAATCTATAGCTTATTCTCAACCCTTATGACATTGCATACTTACGGGCGCAATCTTTTATAAACAAGAGAAAATCAATTATTTTAGCCTTTTTCTTCAGATAATTGATGGATGAATATAAGCTATTGGATAAATATTAGTAATCTCGTAATCAGCAATGATCACGAACCATTGAGAAGAAGAATATACCGGGATCACAGGTTAGACGAAATGAAAGAGGTTGAAAATGACCGGGTAGAATTTATTTAGAAGCATATCATCACATATCAAATTTTTGTTCCTCACGGGCCTACTACTATGAAGCGGTAGATGCAGATAGAGTTGCATCTTCCACCACACATTAAAAAATTCTACCCGCTCATTTTCAACCTCTTTCATTTCGTCTAACCTTCTATCCACCTATATACAAAATTTTCATAATCTTTAGATGTCCCTACTAAAAAAGGACATCACTTTTCACCGCTAGGCCGATCAATTAAAACTACAAATATAAATTACGGTGATTAATCCTTCATAAAATTAAAATTTAAAAATATAATATTTGGCTTAGCATAAATTTAGATTCCCTAAAATATTTTGTATTCAGTTTGACATTATTCGATGGTAAAAAAAATAGGCGCAATGCACGGAATCGACAAATCTTCCAAGTTCTTGACGATCGAGCGCATCGTCCTTCGAATCTGCCAGTCCCAGTTAAAAATGCGACCCCTCAAAATTGTTGCCTTTTCATTCGGAGTGGTGACGGTGAAAGGAATATTCGATTTGATTGACTCCGGGCATCGATGATGACTCGATGTCATTTCAATTCACTCCGATCGATCCGAACTCCACCAGACCTTGTCTCCATCTAAACAAATCCAAACGACATTCTGAGCGCCAAGTGCCATCTTTATGATGGCTTGTAGGATCCAAGAACAGCAAAAACTAAGCAAAAGAACAACGACAATATAAAAAAAAAAGTCCAAGGCGTAACAGCTCGCAAAAATGTTGTTCCATAAACTATGGGATTATGTGCCCCGGCTCTAAGGTAGCGTCTCGGCGCGGACGAATTTAACTTGGACGACGCAATCTTCGCCGGGTTCCGAAAAGCTGAACCTGTTTTCCTCCAACGTCTTCCGGCTATAATGGTCGATGAAAGTGAATCCATATTATACACACACCGAACTGCCTGCCTGATTATCAATTCAAATCTGGAAAAGAAGAGCGTGCTCTGCTAATTCGCCACGATACTCTAATTTAAATATTTTGAGCAGATCATTCCACAAGCTAAGTTTGGTTTCTGCCTCGTGGGATTCTGTATAGAAATTTGAGAATAGAATCGAATATTTTTGACAACCACAACGTTTTGCGACGATAAAGAGAATTAATGTTTTTTGCCAAATTATAAATAAACTGAACGGAAAGGTATCGAAGACTATAATTCAACAGCAGAAATTCCAATGGAACATGATAAATAAACTTAAAATAGTCAGGAGAAAAAATCTAAAAATTTCTTAAAACTTCATAACAGCAAAAAATTAAATACACTATCATATTGATTCTTATAAATATTTGACAACTAATTTCATTTGAGCAAATCACTGCAATGACCTTGCGAAAATCTCAAGTTCTAGGAATAATTTTATTTGTAGAGTTGGCTTTCCATTCCCATAATTCTGTTGATTTTTATTGTACTAACTTCAATCAATGAATTCTTAACTTACATAGTAAGTATTATACAAACCATAACATGTGTAAAATGAGAGCTCTGTAGTTTTTTTTGTGTCCGATTTTCATTAAAATCGACCTTTCGAATTCCCATAGGAAGTCATCAAAAGACTCAGTTAAGTGTTGATATATATTGCACCTTTCACTGTTTTGCAAGGTTTAAAAAAAATCCGTATCTCACGATAGATTTGTCACCAAACATACTCAGAACTAGAACGGATTGAGAGAAAAAAAAACGTTTGCCGAGTTATCATTATCGTAAATGAAAACGGAGGATAAGTTATCGCTTTCTCATGTTTATCGCGTGAAGTAAAATAAGTAAGAGACCAGGTATCATTATCAGCAGTGCTTAATTTCTTTACCTTCTACATACCTATTGGGTGTCCTAATATGTCTGAATCAAAGCAATCGAAAGATTCCTTTTAATTCAACCACGGCAAATGAAAAGTTCATATACAGAGTCCTAATATGTCTTTGCACAATTCAAAATGACCGGTTTAAACACAATTTATAAGCAAATTATTTTCTTCTCTTTAATGTTCTCTATAGTCTTTTTCTACAGTGAATCATTTAAAAAATTATTCCAGTTTATCGCAAGCCGTTGATCGAATTTTTGATAGAAGACTGCTCATTGGCTTAAGCACAGACTGTATTTCGATGGTTTTGGGCACTTTTATCCAGTCTTCTGCGAAGTTATCGATAGAATCTGCAGGCTTTACATATTTTCTTAAATACGATTTGGTAAGGGTTCCAAAAGTTGCAATCGGTCTCTCTTAAGGACAATTTGTAGGATTCATCTCTGTCAGAAGAGGGAGAATTATGTGATAACGTCCCATCCCAAACCCGCGGAATGAATGAAGACACATAGTCAGTGAAATAACATACTTATCATGTATTGAATAACATGGTTCAACAAATGTAAACAAAACAAAAGAGAAGGGAGAAAAACGAATCCGCGCGAATCGAATGAGTCAAGTTGTGATACCTTGATTTTTTTTACTGATTTTGGAGCGTGATTCCGCGTATCGAGTGCTGTGCGGTAGTGTGCTTTTCGGAGCAGAATGGTTAGTGTCCGGCTTGAAACCCTACCAAAGGGATCCCCGGCCAACAAAGGAATTTCCACGGTGAGGTTTAGCTCAGAAGTGCTGAGGCAATCGTTAACCCCGTATCGGTGATACTCTCCGTGTCGACCAGTTTGACCCTTTAAGGAAACGAAGACTACTCCGACCAATATAAGTAACCCATCATTCTCCTTCGGTACGATCTGGACTTTGTTGGATTTGTACCAAGCCATCGTGTCTTTTGATTAGTGAACTGATGCCAAATCCGGCCAAAACAGTAGTAGATTATCATGCTGGCGCCGGTTCAGGCACTCTCCGACATAAATAGCTTCATTCATTGTGTCAGTAGTAACGATCGACACGGAAAGCATGTCAGACTCACATATGATGTGCCAAACTAATGAATTCTTACCGAATTTTTCGGTAAAACTTTATGTATCCGTCTCGTCAATACATTGGCCAACCCAAACAGTGTAAAACTGATCACCCGGAAGCGTTTTGTAATGAAACTTGCAATAAGTTTCATCGTCGATGATAACGCACACTGATTTTCCACACAGCAGTTGGTCATATAATTTACGAAAGCAGCTTGTTATTGACTCGGTTCATGACTTTAGGGGCCAAAGTTTTGTTCACCGGACCCGGTTTCCACCCACATTTTCTTTGTTCACGAAACTGCTTTCCTCTCCCTACTTCCGAATAGAATTTCGAAGGACTTCAAAGAATCTAATCTATCGGGTTCCGGGGGTGGTGTCTCCTTCAGTTTCTTCAGAAGTGTGTAAACCAGGATATCGAGACGGCCGTACATGGTTGTCAGATGTTCCATAACCTTGAGAACAGTGGCTGGGATGCAGGGCCGGATTCAGCCATCGGGGGGCCCGGGGCAATTTTTCTCGGGGGGCCCCTATGATTCGATTTTTTGAAAGTGTTAAAGAACTGGAGATGAGTTATTCAAATAGCCATGTCGTCTGCTTAGAAAATAGTTTCTGGTATCTTCAAATATAAATTGTTAATTAATCACGTGTAAACATTGCGGAAGAGTTTAGAAGTTTCTCAAAAATGAAATCTCTGATTTCAGCTACAAAATGCAAAATTTAATTCTCATTTTTTGGTACCCTTCTCACCAACAAAAAATTTTTAATTTATTTAAAAAGATTTTCTTATCACCATAAATCGTCTAGTTTGTGCATCATCGAGAAGTATTAAGATGAAGATTTGAAACATACAATACAAAATCAAAAAAAAAACAAAATAATTTAAATCAAATTCCATAGAGACACAGATACCTATAAGAGTTTAAGAATTCAAAGCTTGATATCAGATTAATTTCTGAACCATAATTCAGTGTTTCAACACTTAATCAAGTTTTGAGAAATACAATTTGAATGCAATTGAATAAAAAAGAAATTCAAAGTTACAATCAGAACCAAAGCAGGGATTGCACCAAAGATGAATTTCAATTTAATGTCATTGAAACACAAAAAAAAACATTTCATGAGGTGTTTATGAAAACTATTTTCATTAGATAAAAAAATTGTTATCAAACTGTTATTCTTAATGGGTCACAAGTTTCATTCGATGTCCTTAAAGCCCAAGGGGTATAGATGCAAAAATGATGAATTGAAAAAAATAGAATAGAATAAGATTAAATGTTTAAAACACATAATGAGTTATCATTGGAAAAAGACAGACAAGGAATCCAAATCAGTTAACACCTTAAACAAAGATTCTGAGTTCTCAAAACTCAGAAAAAAAAATTAAAACTGAACTTCAGTAATTGAAGAAACAACACAAGACTTGAAAATCTGTAAAAAGATAAGATTTTAAACAAAGAAATATCTATGCTGAGAAAATCACTCAATGATATTAGCAATTCAAGATATTTACTACAGTAGATGATAAAATTTTTGTAAAATCAATTGAAAATGTTTCAATACGAATTTTAAGTCTTAAACAGAAATTGGAATGGAAATTCATAATTGCCCCATATTCTTCTTAATCTTTTGTCAAGTTTTTTAAAAATTCGGTTTACCTTGTTTGTTCAGATTTTAGGTTGAAAATTTTGAAATTCAATACCGAAATTTCGAGATTCTAAGCCTGCAAAATGCCCTTCACTGTTTACTCTATGGGGCCCCCTTAACTTGAGAAAACTATTCTAGATATTATTTCACGGGGGCTGTTGTTGTATTTCGAGTTTTCATTCCGATTTTCTAGTTTTAGTTCTTTTCATAGATTTGTATAAATTGAAGTAGTATTATTAAGGTAATGTTAAAACTTTTTTCCCTCGGGGGGCCCCGCTGATCCGGGGGGCCCGGGGCAGTTGCCCCCTTTGCCCCCCCCTTAATCCGGCCTTGCTGGGATGGTAAGTAGCTACTCACGGTATTATTCATAACTGGTCTTCTCAGACAACGTTGTAATCAAGACAAGTTTTCCACATTACAATATCCGCAGGCTCGAGGCGTATGGTAGTACACGCTGCTAAATAGTGGCCAGTCTTCGGGGTCACCCGAAAGCAACGGAAGATCTTGGCCCATGACTTGTCGAGCTGCAATCTGGCCAGAAGACTGGCCCAAATTGGTATGGGATGATTTTCGCAATATTTTTTCAACGCGGCACCCCCTAGATTGGTGCATTTAGGTGAAAAAATGACTTCCTGAAAGTTTCAGGTCATTTGGCCATTTAGTCATCAGGTCTTGTACAAACTTGTTTGTCATTGTTTAAACTACAATTCCTGTAATTCTGAACTTTCTAGTATACTGGGAACATATTTTAGAATAAAAAGAGTGAAAGTATGTCAATTTTTAAAACATTTTGCCGAAAATCTTCATACAAATTTCAAGTCCTTTGCGCCAGCTTGTGCTTCTGCCAAATGACCTGAAACCTTCAGAAAGTAATTTTTTCACCTAAAGGCACCATCCTAGGGGGTGCCGCGTGGAATATAAGGTTTTTTTTTTTGTTATGGGGCGATTTTGCCAGGGTTCAGCGCTAGGTTAATTATCATATGCACCGGGGCGTCCTTGAGGGGTTCGTTGGTTGCGCAGGCAGTGACATCGGAACTGTATTCGAAAATACTAACGGGTTCGGCATGGCAACCGGATTTGACAATTTTAGAGAACCAGGCACGTAAAGTGAAGTTGTCGATTTTTGTGGATAGTTATGTTATGTTACGAGGACGCTGGTTTGCTTCAGTAATTTATTAGCAGAACCAGCAGGTTCTACAGGAGCTTGGATACCATCAGAACTTATCGCATCGTTTGTCGTCATCACGATAGTAACCGCCTCTTTGGCCAGCGGAATAACAGTTGAATTCGCTACGCTGCCTAGAAGTCAATCCACTTTCCACTGGATAATTTGACACGAGTTTCTTCGATCGGAGTTCCTGCTACGCCGTTCTACCTCGCCCGCTAGTTCCTCCTCAAGCACCCGGAACTTCTCGGTGTCGAAATCTTTTTCCAGATCAATGTTCGGAAAATCACTCAAGAAAAGCAATCAGTATTCGTTTCAAGGTAGAATAACTATACCTCCGAGTGCTGTGATACGCACGTGGTAGTGTCCGTTGGATTTTATCGAACATCAACACTAACTAGATACAAGAAAATATATCATGCCAATCAACAATGATCGACATACTAGATGATACATTTTGAACGTCTCTCCTACAATCATTCACTAAAGTCTATCCTCGCATCATTATTCATAATGTTTGTTATTGATATACGATCATGAATGTCTCATAAGGGAAATCTAAAGAAATACTAGGGTCACATGTTAAAAAAAAGCTGTAGCACATGCTGGACTGTTACCTAGATACCTAGTAAAGATTTAGATTTTCTACGCAAGCGAAAAATAAAAAAATATCTGGTAGCCTCCACTGATCGCCCAAAAATGATACATATCAGTTGTGATACTATAGAGTTGAAAAACATCAAGGAAGGCAATCGTCGAGACGTTCGACAGCTTGCTTCTTTATCACATTATGTTCAGCGGTAATCTTTCAAATATGATACTATAGAGTTGAAAAACATCAAGGAAGGCAATCGTCGAGACGTTCGACAGCTTGCTTCTTTATCACATTATGTTCAGCGGTAATCTTTCAAATATAAGCGTCGTTGTCATGCATGATTGTTTATATTATTTGGTTGAAGAAGGAAAAATTAACTGCTTAGATGTTTGGCTCTGAATGTAGTCAAGCATGGCTCAGTAAAAATGATTGGTTTTCGGAACAATGTTCCAGATTAAGTTTACGTTGGTCGAGCTCTAGTTGCTTCTCCTGGAGTACCTTCATCTCCTCCAGTTTCTGCAATTGAAGCTAAGCCCGTCTGCCAGTAGAGATTACCGAAAACATTCAGCCGGCAAGTAACTTTGCCGGGGTCATAATAGTGGTCTGCTTCTCGGTTAGTACGGAGCATCGGGGACATACGAACACATGACATGATCCACAATTTTTGTATCGGGCTTTTACAAATTTAAAATTTAGAATCAAAAATGTTGAAAATTGATAAGAAACCTTCTCATTTGTTTTCATACATAAAATGTTTCAACTGAGTCAGCATTTAAGCACATGTTTTAATGTTTGTGTGAAATTTGTTTATCAATATTTTTTGGTAATTGATGGAACTTTTTTGTTTTTATTTTTAACGCTGTTGAAGCATTTCCTTTTTACAGGCGAAGCAGTAACAAAGTTTTCATAAATTTACAACATTCTTATAGCAACGATAGAGCATGCATACGGATCATATCCATGCAGCTGTATTGATTGCTGAGTTTCGACTGATTTTTTAATAGTTTTTTATTCCTATTTGTTCGTTTTAATTTTGGAAATGCAAACCTTATGATAGTGTTTTATATTTTGTTTGACCAAATGAAGTCATTGTTTTTACCAATATATATTGTTGTACATCCAATCATATCATTCTCATGAAAGACTGTAAAAACTTTAACTAAATCTGTAAAATCTGTTCATAAATTTTAATAATGTGTTACAGAGTAATAATGATGATAATAAAAATGATTGCATAAGGATGATGATAGATTTATGACAAAGGGAAAATTTAAAGGCACATGAGCATTTTTTCCCAATTGAAAATGTTGCTAAAGCTATTGCGATGTAAGTTCTGAGCAATTTATGCCGTTACTACTGCAATTAGACTTTTCATGAATTCGATATACTTTGGAAAAATACCACCCACCAGGGTTCAACACGCAGGAGTGCGTCCAATGAGAACGAGCAAATAAAACGCAGCTCTTTCGTTCTCGGTTCACGGGCACATTTGATTGCTCGAAATTCTCTCGAGAAATTTGCGACCAAAACGCAGATTGAAAATTTTTGAGCAGAGCGAATTCGCGCGCGCCTATTCGAGAGCGCGAGCGGTTCGGAAACTGCGTTTGCGTTTTTCTGCCGCGTGCGTGTAGGAACACCGAGCATCTACCGAGAGGACACGGCGGCTCACCGGACGGCGCGCGCGGCTCTCTTTAGCACACGGTGTGTTCGCCGTGTTTTCGTTATTAAGGGCCGACGGAATAATCTGTGCGAATAATTAAATCAATAGATATGGTAAAACAGATTGAAGCAAGCAATAGCCTTGGGTGGAGGGTTATAACAATCCATGTTAGAAGTTTTAAAATACATACTAGTGATAGTAACTAGCACTAGTAACTATGAAAAATTTACCATGAAATAGTAAAATTTCGCGAAAAAGGCCAAATCAAAGAGCTTTACACAAGGATTGTTAAAATGAATGTTAAAAATATTCTAGCCACTAGTAATAGTTACCAGCACTAGTAACTATGAAAAATTTACCATGCAATAGTGAAATTTCGTAAAATTCGCCAAATCAAAGAGCCTTACACAAGGATTGTTAAAATGAATGTTAAAAATATTCTCGCCACTAGTAATAGTTACCAGCATTAGTAACTATGAAAAATTTACCATGAAAAAGTAAAATTTCGCGAAAAACGCCAAATCAAAGAGCTTTACACAAGGATTGTTAAAATGAATGTTAAAAATATTGTCGCCACTAGTAATAGTTACCAGCACTAGTAACTATGAAAAATTTACCATGAAATAGTAAAATTTCGCGAAAAACGCCAAATGAAAGAGCTTTACACAAGGATTGTTAAAATGAATGTTGAAAATATTCTTGCCACTAGTAATAGTTACCAGCACTAGTAACTATGAAAAATTTACCATGAAATAGTAAAATTTCGCGAAAAACGCCAAATGAAAGAGCTTTACACAAGGATTGTTAAAATGAATGTAAAAAATATTCTTGCCACTAGTAATAGTTACCAGCACTAGTAACTATGAAAAATTAACCGTGAAATAGGAAAATTTCGCGAAAAAAGGCCAAATCAAAAAGCCATACACAAGGATTGTTAATATGAATGTTGAAAATATTCTCGCCACTAGTAATAGTTACCAGCACTAGTAACTATGAAAAATTTACCATGAAATAGTAAAATTTCGCGAAAAAGGCCAAATCAAAGAGCTTCACACAAGGATTGTTAAAATGAATGTTAAAAATATTCTCGCCACTAGTAATAGTTACCAGCACTAGTAACTATGCAAAATTTACCATGCAATATTAAAATTTCGCGTTTTTTGCGAAATTTTACTTAGCAATTTTTCATAGTTACTAGTGCTGATAACTATAACTAGTTGCTAGGATATTCTAACATTCATTTCGACAATCTACGCGTAAGGCTCTTTGATTTGACATTTTTCGCGAAATTTTACTCGTTCATGGTAAATTTTTCATAGTTACTAGTGCTGGTAACTATTACTAGTGGCGAGAATATTTTTATCATCCATTTTAACTGTCTTTGTGTTTAGCTCTTTGATTTGGCGTTTTTCGCGAAATTTTACTATTGCATGGTAAATTTTTCCTAGTTACTAGTGCTGGTAACTATTTTTAGTGGCTAGAATATTTTAAACATCCATTTTTACTATCTTTGTGTTTAGCTCTTTGATTTGGCGTTTTTCGCGAAATTTCACTATTGCATGGTAAATTTTTCATAGTTACTAGTGCTGGTAACTATTACTAGTGGCTAGAATATTTTTAACATTCATTTTAACAATCCTTGTGTAAAGCTCTTTCATTTGGCGTTTTTCGCGAAATTTTACTATTGCATGGTAAATTTTTCATAGTTACTAGTGCTGGTAACTATTACTAGTGGCGAGAATATTTGTAACATTCATTTTAACAATCCTTGTGTAAAGCTTTTTCATTAGGCATTTTTTGAAAATTTTACAATTGCATGGTAAATTTTTCATAGTTACTAGTGCTGGTAACTATTACTAGTGGCTAGAAAAATTTTTAACATTCATTTTAACAATCCTTGCGTAAAGCTCTTTGATTTGACGTTTTTTGCGAAATTTTACTATGGCATGGTAAATTTTTCATAGTTAGTAGTGCTGGTACCTGTTACTAATGGGTAACGTTAACCTCCTACATTAATTCTTATAACCCTCCGCCAAATCCCATTGCGCGCTTACATATATTTTAACTATCCTGTTGATAAAATCATACACACAGATTTCTCAATCGGCACTGCAAACAGAAACACGAACGAAACACAAGGCCCTCACTCGAGCCCGTGCGCGCCGCCCGGTGACGAAAAGAGGGCCGCCTCGGACCATTCGGAGAGCCGCCGCGCGCTGCATTGTGAGCCGCTGCGTCCTGTTCTTTGAGCCAAAAGAGAGGCCTCACCCGCCGCTCGATTAGGACGCGCGAGAGCTAGCCGTGCCTGTTTGACTCGGCCGCTCGCGCAGATTTCGGATAGTGCATCTCGTCGACGAGAACGAGGGGAAAAGATTGAGCGCGCGTGTTTTTGTTTCGAGCGAGAGCGCGTCAATGCAATGGCCAGAACGCAAACGAAGAAGTGTTTCGCTCGAGAGGAATGGTTTGCGTGTGCCGCGCGCGTCTAAAAGAGTGCGTTTTGTTGAACCCTGCCACCCACCCACTCACCCACCAAATAATCAAGATAGATTATTTTCTTCCTCCATCTGATACATTTTTCCAATAAAATCGAATAAATTTCAAATAAATTTGTACTTTTTATCAGCGGTGTTTAAACTCGCCTCGGAAAGAATCATTCGGCTGATTTTTTCCGAGTTTAACTTGTTGTGTGCAGATTGATTTTATCTTCGTTCCAATCATGACGTGATTGCACACAAAACAAAGAGAACAGTTCCGAGTTGATGTTTTCCCCTCCTCGCAGGAATAAAATCACACCAATGAAACAACAGAACGAAGCTTACCGTACACGAATGCTCACGAGCGATCGTTGCCCGACGGACCGAGTTAACATTCCTCGCACCCTTCTCTCGCTCGTTTCCAGTTCCCTTGTATCTATCACTTTTAGCCACGCCCCCATGCGTTGTCCGATTGATGTGTTCGGCTGCCGAACGAAAACGATTTTTTCTTTAGTTCGCTGAACTGTTCGTTTGCTTCGCTGATGTTTCTCCCCCGATTGCTGTTTACTCCTGCCGAGTTTACCCGAAGCTTACTTCCTGATGCTTTCCGAGTTGAACTTTAGATAGCATCATTGCAGATTGAGTTTAACGAAATAAAATCGTTCTGCAAAGAAGGGCAAAGTGCGAGTATGTAGACTCGCGATTTTAACATCTCTGCTTTTTATTCGCTTCGATGGGATTTCCCGGGATTTTAAGCATTTGAAACATGTTTTTATTTGTCAGTATTTTTTCAACAAATGAGAAACTGCGAAAAGATAGCGGTAAGAGGTTTTCGAATTTGTAGTGCTTTTTTCGTAAGCTTGATGTTCTTTACATTTTTATAAAATGTCATGAAAGTATTGAGAGCATTTTTTATCAATAATCCATAATTGCATTACATTCTTCATTTTCAAATATATTAGGAAATATCTGTATGTGAAACAAATCAATTTGTATAACTATCAAATGAACTACTACATAGTTACTTACTCAATCTCAATTCTAATAATTTTAAAGTTTTCCAATATTTCCTAAGCAAAATTAGAAATTTTTGAATGGAAATGCTTATTTGAAATGATGCTTTCAGTTTTAGGGAGGTTTTCTGAAGACCACGAAAACCATAACCAAAATATTTGAAATATTTATTTTTATATGACATCAGATATAAGACTATATTAATTCAATAATAATGAAAATCGGTTAAGTTATTTACATGTTTTAACTAAAGTAGTTAGACTGCATTAAATGGCCCTAACTGCTTAATTCCTCTTTTTTATGGGACGATTCGCTTTTTTTAAATCTACGAATGGGAGATTATAAAACTTTACATTTGAGGTAAATTCAGGAAATTTCATGTTCTTATCTAGCTTTAACCATTCCTGATATATCACAATTATAAAGTTCAATTCGCGGCAAGTTTACCCTAACCTAAGGTTGCGAGAATTTTTCCCGCTGGTATCCGGGCCGAGCAAATCCTAGCTATTTTATCAAAAATCCTGGCAAAATCCTAGATTAAGATTTAAAAATTCTCATCCCAAAATGTGAAAAATATCCCGGAAAGTTTGTTAAAAAAATGGAATTATTCAACAAAATTCAAGAAGAAAAACACCTGAAACATTTTTTCTTTTAATTGAAAATTCGTACGTCTCGGTGGTCGAGTGGTTAGCGTGGTAAGACGGTAATCGCTGGTCCACTGATGGCATGGGTTCGATTCCCATCTCGGTACTGGGTGTTAAATGTTAATCTTAAGTTGTCCACGTCATTTATTCAGTCTGTAAAGCCTAAATCGGCTAAGACGGTGTGTGTCTTTTCAAATTACAGAACAGATTTTAAATCGTGCTTTAAGCTTCCAAAAACCGTTCATAATTATTTTGGCAAACCTTTTAAAACCATTTTGTTTTTGGGCGCATAAAATCTGAAACAATATTGACTACATTCGAGTTTTTGGAATGGGTTTGCGAATGAAGTGAATAAATCCGGGCAAACTCCGGACATTTTTTAACGAAATTCGGGAAACCGGGCCGGTTTAGACTTATCTAAAATGTTGTATCAAAAATCTGGGGGCAAGCCCGGAAAAAACCGGGCACTTTGCCAGCTTCACAACCCAAAATAGAAGTTGACAAATACAAAACATTAAAAAGCTTTAGATATTTCTTTAATTCTAATCTGAAAGCTACGTTCTTATTATTTTCTTTTAACAAAATGGGAAATAGTAGAAACCGGGTTGCGCTGTGGTTAAATGCGACATATGGAACACACATCGGAAAAGTTTTGTAAAACAATCAGGATTATACGTGAAAAAAAAACCATACCATTATCAACGTCAAACCACTTAAGTTATAATCCATGACTGCTTTCTCAAGTTGATTTTTAAGTGGCATATTCATAAAATCAATGCGGATTTAATTATTCGATTAATCAGGAACAGTCACATTTGCAGAAAATAAGGAAACCTAAGAGGAAGGAGGTAGATAGTCAAACTTATCCAACATTTTCCCTTTTATTAATTTTTTTTTTTAATTTTTGTTAGATCATTTCTTAGATATATAGAAATAAGATTATTTCAATGTGCTCAAAATGAATATTACTTTTCAGGTTTGAATTGACTTTTTGACAAAACTGTACTGCACAGAATTTTTGATAGCTACCTAAACTATTTCGTATGAAATAACGTCAGTTTCGGTTATTTCCAGTTTAAACACCAAGTATTGCCAAGAAGCGTTCTCGCCAAAAGTCGACACTCGATTTTGTTTTAAAATTTGAATAAAATTCCTCAAAATGTGCTTTTTGAAGGTCACGATGTGGTGGAACCAGTTTTCCGCACCGAAACACAAAACTTGATCTCATTTCGCTACTCCAGGAAGTTGCTCCGATCCGAATCGGATGATACCACTCCTTCTGCTTTTTTTCGCTGTCTCTTTACCCCATGTCACCCGGTATCTTCTATGCTAATAAAGCTCCCAGTGTTTGAAAATTGGAAATGAAAAGCGAACAAAAAACCGGACTGATAGCGTTCTGCCTCGATCCGTATCTGAATACTAAATTGATTTAGACGAAAGTGTTTCGAATGATTAGAATCGAGAACCTTTTGTTTAATGGCGGAACGAATTATAAAAAGCTCCATGGGGTCTTGATTAGTTGAGTGCAACCGAATGCGGTTTTTGAACCGTTTGGAACCACCATTTGCCAATTGAACAAAGCCCACAATTCACACCAAAATGTGCTTAGGTTAAATCGAAAAAGTTGATTTGAAAAAATGGATCTACGAAGATGCGTTGCTGGGATGTTCTTTCGTGAAACGTGTGTTGCCGTGGGCGAGTGGGTTGGTATATATTATCATATAAATTTGGATCGAAATTGGGAGGTTTGGCAAAAAAAACAGAACAAGTTTTGTGTCGTTGCCATTCTTGCTAACAAGAGGAATACAAAAAGATATTTTGCTTGATTCTATAAAAAAAATGCTTTATGAAAGCTTTTCTTAATAAGTCGAAAAAAAACAATGCTGATAAAAAACAATAAATCCTCAAATTTTTCAAAAATCTTTACTACAACATAAAATAAATTGCTACGCAAAGTGTTTAACTAGTTGATTAGTTTGACTCGTCGATTATGATCAAGCACTTGAAAGTTCCTAGATGTTTCGGTACTTGTCATGAAGATAATCACAAAAATGATAGCTACTTTCATAGTAATAAGTTCATAGTGTACAGAGTGATAAACGTGGAAGTTGTGTGCAGATTGTCAATTTAAGCCTGTATATTGACAACCTACAGCAAAGATTTGAATGAACAAGCAGCCCTGAATGTTACGAAAATTGGATAAATATTTGAGCATTAACAAAGCATCAGCATGCATTAGTATAGCATTAGCATAGCATTAGCATAGCATTAGCATAGCATTAGCATAGCATTAGCATAGCATTAGCATAGCATTAGCATAGCATTAGCATAGCATTAGCATAGCATTAGCATAGCATTAGCATAGCATTAGCATAGCATTAGCATAGCATTAGCATAGCATCAGCATAGCATTAGCATAGCATTAGCATAGCATTAGCATAGCATTAGCATAGCATTAGCATAGCATTAGCATAGCATTAGCATAGCATTAGCATAGCATTAGCATAGCATTAGCATAGCATTAGCATAGCATTAGCATAGCATTAGCATAGCATTAGCATAGCATTAGCATAGCATTAGCATAGCATCAGCATAGCATTAGCATAGCATTAGCATAGCATTAGCATAGCATTAGCATAGCATTAGCATAGCATTAGCATAGCATTAGCATAGCATTAGCATAGCATTAGCATAGCATTAGCATAGCATTAGCATAGCATTAGCATAGCATTAGCATAGCATTAGCATAGCATTAGCATAGCATTAGCATAGCATTAGCATAGCATTAGCATAGCATTAGCATAGCATTAGCATAGCATTAGCATAGCATTAGCATAGCATTAGCATAGCATTAGCATAGCATTAGCATAGCATTAGCATAGCATTAGCATAGCATTAGCATAGCATTAGCATAGCATTAGCATAGCATTAGCATAGCATTAGCATAGCATTAGCATAGCATTAGCATAGCATTAGCATAGCATTAGCATAGCATTAGCATAGCATTAGCATAGCATTAGCATAGCATTAGCATAGCATTAGCATAGCATTAGCATAGCATTAGCATAGCATTAGCATAGCATTAGCATAGCATTAGCATAGCATTAGCATAGCATTAGCATAGCATTAGCATAGCATTAGCATAGCATTAGCATAGCATTAGCATAGCATTAGCATAGCATTAGCATAGCATTAGCATAGCATTAGCATAGCATTAGCATAGCATTAGCATAGCATTAGCATAGCATTAGCATAGCATTAGCATAGCATTAGCATAGCATTAGCATAGCATTAGCATAGCATTAGCATAGCATTAGCATAGCATTAGCATAGCATTAGCATAGCATTAGCATAGCATTAGCATAGCATTAGCATAGCATTAGCATAGCATTAGCATAGCATTAGCATAGCATTAGCATAGCATTAGCATAGCATTAGCATAGCATTAGCATAGCATTAGCATAGCATTAGCATAGCATTAGCATAGCATTAGCATAGCATTAGCATTAGACTGGCCCAAATTTGTATGGGATGATTTTTACAACATTGTTTCCAACGCGGCACCCCCTAGATTGGTGCCTTTAGGTGAAAAAAAGACTTTCTGAAAGTTTCAGGTCATTTGGCAGAAGCACGAGCTGGCGCAAAGGACTTGAAATTTGTATGGAGATTTTCAGCTAAATGTATGGAAAATCGACAAACCTTCACTCTTTGTTTTCTAAAATATGTTTCCAGTATACTAGAAAGCTCAGTGTTTCAGGAATTGTAGTTCAAATAATGACAAACAAGTTTGTAGAAGATTATGACGTGATACGAGTTGATTGTGATGAGTTATTTTGAATTGAATGTGTGATTTTTTTCGCATTTCATCGATATATCGTGAACGGTAAATAGGTGGATTATTAGTGGTACTAACTTGATCACACAATGAGATAACAGATAGAAAATTTGTGTCCTCGGCATAGTTGCAACTATTTGTTATAAAATAAGCTACAACTTTGCCGGGAAACAAATTTTATATATTTTATTCTCATTGCGCGATCAAATAAGTGCGATTATTAGCCCATACACCGTTCACGTTATAAAGCTTAGTTCTTTTAGAAATGGGACAGTTACGAATGCGTGTATCTCAAAAACCTTTCGTTTGATCTAAATACTTTCTATGAAGGAAATGAAGGTAATCTTATGATAATTTATGAAAAAAATTGAAAAAAATTATTTATCGTTTTTTTGTAAGAATAAATTCTACTTTATTATTGGTACCTCCCTTCGGCCAGCGCACACTTTTTCCAGTCATGATAATGATCAGTTTTTCAAACTAATACTTCATCTAATCTGTATTTTAAGTGGCTATATCCCCTTCCTTCAATTTCTGATACTTTTTGGACCAATACTTCTAATTTTAAAGAAACTGAGGCAACTTTAGTGGATACAGCTGTTTTGAAATTAACAAATTTGATTATTTTTGAGCCACTTTTTGAGCGTTTTTAATGGAATTTCTGCTGGCAAAATCTGGCCTTAACGAAGTAAAACCATGAGGAGATTGAACTTAAAGTATAATCGGTAAGTAAAGATCGTAGGATGCGAAGGGTACATAAAAGATTACTCTTTTTAGGCTTTTGAAAAGAGTGAAAACCATAGTTTTCGTTTTGAAAATTGTTGTTTTTTTTTCCACAGGAGCAGAATTTTGGCAAATCATTATATTTTATTCAAAATAATAAGCAAATACATAATTTAATATACTCGGGACCTTGCCACGAGCAGACGTGGTATAGGATTCAAACGCTGGAATTTGTTTAAAATAGGGTATTTCATAAGTTTTGTCGTTCATCAGAAATCATCTGTCCCATAGCCTCGGAACCAGATATACAGCATACGAGCTGTGGATCTAGCAAAAAAAAAATTGTTTGACGTTAGGTTTGAATGACTCATTAAGAGGCAACACTTTCAGCTTATCGGAAATTTTTTTTTTTGGAAATTTCAGCGAATAGCAGTGATCTACCCTTAGTTTTTCGCTTATTGAAAATTAAAAATGCTGGTATGAGACTTGACTTCCCTGATGACCCTTAGCCGAAGTTCCCAATCATATGCTTCACTCCATTGGTTGACTTGAACTTTATGGACATTTTTGACAGTATTTCCATACTTTTCCGCCACTCACACACAGTAGTTCTTTGAATAATCAACGGTTTTGTCGGCTATCAATTTGATAATGACGGGTTTTGAATGAAACTGTGCAAAATTATTTTTTCCTTTTTCTCTTACATCGTAAATATTTCCAAAACGCGTAAATTTTAAATTTTGAAAAAAATAGGTCGGTTAGTACTTTTTACAGGCAACAAAATGCTGTCAAAATTTTGAATGTCCGATTAATATTAAACGAGCTATAAGCAAAAGAAAGTGTCCCATTTCTAAAAGAACTAAGCTTTATCAAAGAAATGCTACAATCACACATTCAATTGCAAATAACTCATCACAATCAACTCGTATCGCCTCACAATCTTCTACCGGAGTAAATATCGAATTCTCCATTTGTCACTCCCTCTTCTCCCCAACTTCGATTTGTCCGAAAATCCAGAAGGGAGCAATAATTAAAGTTTAAGGCATTTTATTGGAAAACTTGATATTTTTCCAACAGTTCAAACAATTGAAAGAGCGAAAGTCAAATTTTAGAAGAACTTTTCTCACATTTTCAATCTAAAATAATTCGAACAACTTTTTTTGTGCTTGGTTAATTGTATTCAAGTTTGTTGCAGGCAAGTTTTTGCCCAATTTGTTCAAATTGATTGAAAATCTGGAATATTTTTTGAAAAAAAAAACAGGTTGGCTCGGGAAGCGCTGAATTTTTCGGCTGCTGCTACTGTTTGTTAGTTTCTGATTCGGCCTTCTTCTGCGGATGAAAGACGAATTGGCACAGGTTGCGCAGATATTCAAACTGCTATCAAAATTGGTTGTTTCTGATGAGACCACCAATAGAAATACGGATTGGCAAAAGAAGCTAAAATTTTTAAGGCTGCTGCTACAAACAACCGCACAGATTTGGAAGGCTGTTGCTAAGAATGTTTTTGATTTTTCTGGCTTTGATAGACAAAAACAGGGCGACAGAAAATGCACAAATTGGGAATGCTGTTGCTAAGAATGGTTTTCGGATTGTTCTGGCTCGGAAAATCAAAGACTGAGAGACGGAAAAAGCACAGATTAGAAAGGCTGTTGCTAAGAATATTTTCGGTTACGATGAACTATTTGCAGAAAATAAATGAAATTTTTAAAATTTTAAAAACCTTTGGTAACAAAAGAGTCTACAAATGAGATGAAGGATATATGAAAAATAATATATTGTTTTAGAGAATATATCTGTGAAATTTTATATTCTTAGATAAAGAATATTTAAGAATTTAAAGATTTAGACGCATAGAAGATTAAAATAAGGTAAAAGAAGTTGAAAATGAGCGGAAGGGTTGTTTTAAATCGAAAAACATTTTATCACATTTCATCACTTTGTTCCTAACGGGTCTACTACCTTGGAGTGCTAGATATAGAAAAAAGTTTCTATAACTAATCAATTTTTAAATATTTTTTCTCTGTGAATATAAAATTTCACCAATATAGTCGATAAAATAATTTCATATTATATTTTGTCTTAGAAAAAAATAAAGTTGATAAGTTAAAAATTTCAATTGAAAAAAGAGGTGAGAAACAATGTAGAGATTAGATGAAAGATATGCAGAAAATAAATATAATTTAATAAAATAAAATTTAATAATAACTATATTCGGCAACACTGAAGATCAATAAAGACTAGCCCACACTAGGAGACAACTCGTCTCGAGACGGCCTCAGCGACTCCCATTTTATTCGGGAGACACTGAGACTGTCTCAGGCTTCCAACTACAACAACAGACAACAAAGTTCATCTCATTACAAAAATCGCAGTTCAAGTTGCCTAGTTTGAACTGGGCTTAAATAAAGTAAATCTCTATGGCAACGTTCGTTATTTTTAAAACACTAGGCAAAACAATCAAATCAAAATCAGTCATTGAACCATTTTTGTGGGCGACCGACGTGTCTGAATGAATCTCTGAATTGAGAATCGTAAGAATCGTTAAATAACGACAAATTACACGAAAATTTATCATTTTTCATAACAGTTTTTTTCATATATTATGTACCTCAAGAACTTACTCAAAAATAATAGCAAATAAAATAGAAACCAACATTCACCACACTTGTATTCTTCATATAATGAGAAGGCGACATCATCAGCATCCTCTAGCGGACTAAATGGAAGCACTAACTCGAGAAATTCGTCTAACTTGTGAATAGCGTGTATTCCGGACTCGTCTGATCAGGGATGCCAGTTTTAATAAATGAAATTGTTTTTTTTTCTATTTTTGCACTGTAACAATTTTAGTGAATCAACAAACAAAAAGGGGTTCTTAGAAAATATATCCATACCATGATTGTAAATATTTCTGGTTTCTGACAGGTTTCGCTTTTCAATTTAGCAAAAAAAATTGATTTTTCGGCGAACTAAAAAATGGTATTGATATTGTCTCATTCCAGATGTTTCTTGTTTGAATTTGAAAATTTTCAAACAAATTGGTTTAACATCATCAAACTATGAGGTTTGAAAGATTATTTATCAAATCCAGATCTTAGGTCAAAGGATATTATACCGAGCTTCTATCCAGCAATGACATGAAATTTTTTTTAAATGTTCATAATTAATGAGTTAATTAAAAAAATCAATGCTTACAAATCGTTCCGAAGTGCCAGTGCTCCAAAAAACAAAAAGCTTAAAATTAATATCCATGTACTCTGATAATGGATTTGACTTTATGCGTAAGATACTTGTGACATATCTTTAAGTTTTCGAATAACATGAAAGAAGTGTAGGCTGGTGGTGCGATTTTTGAAAAGAATAGAAAATATAACTGAATTGAAATATTTTTTCTTATCGCAACGTCTTATGGGAAGGATTATAGCTTGCTGTTAAATTCCTTGATAAAAAATTCGCTACTTCCATAAATTAATAAAAATTAATAAATTTGCAACAAGCATAAATGAGAATAAATCCTTCCCCTGTTATTGTATCATAAAACTAAATAAAAACAAATCGGACTTGGCTTCAACAGAAATTAATAAACATAAATTAATTAATTTATGATAAAAATTCGTGCCAAAACCAAGCAAAATCAACAAAGCTATTGTTTTATAGATGATGCATGCTCAGTTTGGCGATACTTGTAAACTTATCAATACAATACAATCAATACGATACTTGTAAACTTATCAATACAATAATCAATGCAATACTCTCTCAAAGACTTAAACAAAGTTTTAAGAATGATCATTCGAGTGAAACAAAATTTGGTACCTGTTCACTGTTTTCCACCCCTGGGTTCGGGCGGCATCTCTGAGCAGCATTTTGGCAGCTCCAGATTAATATTTTGAAAGGGCACAAATTGATTTTTTTTATTAATAGGGACAAATGTATGCAACAGAGTTTTTTTTTGTCTTCCATTTTAAGCCAATTGTATGAAATAAATCAGAACAACTCTTTCGATTCTCAATGAATAATTGGAATATGACATATTTCTTAATGTTTTCCTATCATTAATTTTTGCACGTGAACGTAAAACAAAAGCCTAAGCAAATGAAAAATCAAAGCTGAAGAAGCTTCACAGAAACGATTATCGGGGAGAAAACAAAATTTCAGCACATTTTATTTAAGTTAACACGAAAATTGAGTGCACAGTAAGCATCATGTGATTTGTTATAAGCAAGAAGGAAAAAATCTTATTCCTCCATGGAATGTCACGAAGTTTTCACTAAAATTCATTTCAGGTTCCGAATGGCATGAATGTTGGTTTTGAAATGAAACATTTTTATCATTCCTTAATTTTTCACTATTACAAAACAAATGATAATCCAAAACACATAAAAATTATTTAAATATAACCAGGAATAATAAATAATAATCATTTTTTTCTTTTTTTTTTTAAACTTTATCTATATTTCATTTTTGTCTCCTTGGTGAACTTTTTTAATTTTTATTAAGCTTCAGCTTATTTTAGTTTTCCCATTTGTATGCACATATTCGAGGTAACGGATCTTTGTTAAAAACTCGAAATGAAGACAGAGATAAAATAAATTTTGTGGAAATCGATTTAAAGAAACTAAAAGGCGCAAATGTTGGATTAAGAATATGTAGTTTGTTTGTTTACTCGTAAAGCGCTGGAGGAAATTCTCAATACATGCTATGACAAAATTCTCAAATCTGTGCTGGCAGATTTAATCGTTAATTTCGTAGTTCAATGTGTTTTAAGTATTTTATGTAGTCATAATAAATTAGTCATTTATTATATTTGGCATTGACGTTTTTAAGTCTAATAACATTCCATTCTTTCTTCTGTTAAAACTTTGCGCTGAATCGATAGTAATATTAAAATAACGATGTTTAAGGGTTTGTATAACGTTCTAAGAATTGTAAGAATTTGCGCTGTTAATGATTCATATGTATTCAAATTTACTTCCGCCTTTTCGATATGCTACGCCACACTTGCGATTTTCAATTGAAAAATCAGGACACCTGGCATCTCTGATCGAAGTTCCGAAAAAAATCACAGTGTAATACTTCCATTTCTGTCGCCAGATAGCGCTATCCGTGTCTCCCGTTTTCTCGTTAAGAGGTTTATATCGGTTACAGTATATCTGATACAAGTGTTTCGATTTTGTAGCGCACTAAATAAACTAGCACAATAATATGGTAAAACCATAAGGATTTTTCCAGGGAGGTACAATATTGTGTTAAGGACTTGAACGAAGCGTCAAACAAAAATAGTGGAACCTGAATGAACGAAAACAAGATAAGCGAGAAACCTTTATAAGTGAGAGAATTCGACAGGTCCCGTGATTTTTATACCACAAAACCATTATATGTGAGATTGAAAACCTCTTCAAGCGGGAGTTGTTTTTATTTCTGGCTATACTGAGGAAATCTTAGAAATTAAATATTCCCAACTGAAGTTTTTATATCAAACTAATTTCTTGTACCAAACTGACAACGTAATATGAAGAGAAAATTAAGTCATTGTACCAAAACAGTTGTGTTGTACTTTTTTTAAACAATAATATATAAAAATTATTTTGGGGTGAGTCGTTCAAATGAACTAGTATGAAGAATTTAAGTCGATATACACAAATAAACACTCATTGAAAATTAATTATAAGTGATACAATTCGCATGCTTAAGGTGATTTTATATAAGAAGTAGGAAAGACTATTGCATTCGTCCTCATATGACTTAGTAATTATTTAAGGTAATATTATGCTCTTACATACTTCTTTCAGGCAAAATATCTTCAATTACTTCCTGAGCGAGAAAATAAAATTCAGTTCCCTGGACTTTCGCTTATCCAGGTTCGACTGTAGCTCACATTTTGCACAAAAACGAGGAATGCACAAAATAGAGAGGAGAAGAAAAAAATGAGAAAAGTTTTAGCAAACCATACACGAATTTTGTTCCGGATTCGATTTTTCCGAGATTTTCAACTGTTGGAAAGATTTATCCCTATTTTTAAATGTTTAGGACCCTTTAAAATGACCAAATAAGGTGAAATTATGCGTGTTGTCTCGTGTTGGGTTTATGACATATTACAGTCCCCTAGATTATGATTCGAAGACATAAGTACAAACCTTGTTTTTGATTATCTCTGAAGAAGCTCGATCGTCAATTTAACATTTTTAATAAAAATCAATTTAAAATATTGTGATTTACATTTAACATTTTGACTTAGGTGCAGTATTATGTCATAAATTAACACAGAATGAATTGGTATATGACGAGACGCATTTTAGTTGAAATTCTACTCCTAACTTAGGAGACTACTCTTTTTCCAGTTCACTGTCGTTTTGCCACACGACACACATGTCTTATCTTAAAAGTCCCCATTAAGCACTAATAATGTCAAAAGCGAAATTTGGCAAACGACAATAAAAATCTGAGGCGCCAGCGCCTTAATTATCCGTTCGTCAGACCGATTGAACTTTAAATTTAGTCGGTTTCCTCCAGGACTCTAATTCTGAACCGAATCCGGGAGCAAATGGTTGCCATTTCTTTGGGTAGCTCGCTCGGGTATACAAAGACGACGATTGCTTATATTCATAATCATTATTTTATGCTGAACATCAAACATTCCGGTTCGAAGCCACCGGCAGCAGGCGTAATGGTTTATGTGCCACGAGTTCATCCGCGGGTGTGAAGGCCCAGAGGTTGAGCTCGAGCGATGAGGAAAACGAGATTTTATTCTAACGAAGTTTTTGGAGAAAAACTTGGCTTCAAACTTGTATAGTTGTGTCAAGCCTCTCTGTGTAATGGATTAACTGTGCACAACGGGTGAACTCGACCGGATCGATAAGCGGGATGAGCTTATGTTTGTGCTTTGGCTGGCGGTGACACATAATCGTCATCCGAGGGGTGAACTGTCTTGGCATTTCGTCAAATCAGAATCGGAAAGAATCAAATGTTTCGTTTAGTCCATATTTATATCGTACTATAAAAACCATGCTACGGTTCAGAGGATACTGCATTAGTTCGGTTGCCTTAGCGGGGTTTGGATCTGAAAGTTTAGGTTTTTATTGCATAAGGGGTTGGTTGCACGTCAAAGAATAGGAATGAAGTGTCTTGTTTTGGTAAGTTTGTGACAGGTTGCAGCGCATTGCGGAAACGAGCGTTTATACACTTAGTGATGCTATGGCGAATGGAAATTCTTACAGTTGGTGCTCGCGAGCTGTGCTCTGGCTCAAGAAAAGGATGCCCGGTTCAACGATGGCCGATACTATCCAGAACTGTACCAGGGAAAATACAATGATGGAAAGTACCGTCCGGATAACAGTGGAGCTTATCGACCAGATGGTTCCGGTAGATATTCGGGTCAATATGTACCGTACAAGTAAGCAAGGGTCAAAAGTGTTACGTCAAAGAGTAAAAGTAACTTTCTTCAAAACAGAGAGGGCAACTACCGAGTAGGTGGACAAGGAGGATCAGGTGCTGGTGGTGGTGCTGGGGGTGGATTCGGAGGGCAAGGAGGACGAGGCGGACAGGGTGGTCAGTTCCTAAGAACAAATATGTAAAAAGAAACATCCAATTTTACTCCGTGTATGATTTTCAGGATTCGGTTCAGGAGGTTCAGGAGGTTCGGGAGGCTCGGGAATAGGAACTCGTACGGGAGGCTCTTCGGGTGCAGTCGTTGGCATCGTTAGCAGCAGCTCTGGATCCGGAAACACCAAAGCTGGTGCATCGGCTTTCGTATCCGGTTCGGGTTCTGGTTTCGGATCCGGTTCTGGTTCAGCTTCAAGCTCCGCATTTGGTTCTGGTTCAAACTCCGGACAAAAACTTGCAGTTTCCGTAATCGCTCCCCCAGCTCCAGCCCCCAAGAAGGTCATCAAAAACTACGATTTGGCTGGATCCGGTTTTGATCGCATCAAGGAACAGGTTAAACAGTACAACAACGACGGATACTACTACCGGTATCTTACCGAACAGAACGCACAGGTAGCCGAATCGGGTCGTCTAGAAGACCGGGAAACAGACAACGAAGCTCTGCGGGCTAAGGGCTTCTACGAATATGTTGGAGACGATGGCGTGCGGTATCGGGTTGATTACACTGCCGATGAAAATGGATTTGTGCCTCAAGGTGCTCATCTGCCAGTAGCTCCCGCTATTCCGGAGCAAATTCTTCGTGCACTTGAGTATGTGCGGAAACTGCAACAATAAGTCGCAGAGCTTTTGTTCTGATCTTTCGAGCAGAACCTTCAGTCATTCTCTTATGAGATTCTACTAATAGAGTGTGTATTATATAATTGAATTGTGTCATAAATTTGTATATTGGAAAAATTGTTGCCTTTCACTTGTAGTATTCTTCGAAATTCTTATTAAAATGCCATTGAAATTTCAACTGTAGTAATAATAAATACGAGGTGATTCCGAACAAGCTCGTTGGCTATAGTTGAAACCAAAGATAATAATAAAGGGTGATACGGTCATAATTTGGTCAATATCAACTTAGTTCCGTTTTGGACGTGGAAGCAACAACACGTATAGACAGCGCGCTCCTTGAAAGTGTTTTACCTGCGTTCACTCCTCGTGAGTGGTTAGTCTTTAATAAAAAACGGAAAAATAAACGGAAAATAAAAATGGAATCCAGAAAGAATACGTTAAAGTTAGTATTTACAAGCAAGTCTAAAAGTGCCAGTCATTTGGAAGTTTTACGGTTCTTTGCAAAGACAGTGAATATTCCGGCGTCAAAAGTGCACAGTGTATACAAGAATGAAAATGACCAAAGTTTTTATGTGAAACTGATAGACGAACAATCTTTCAACGAGATAAATAACTCGATGGACGACCAATACCAGTTTAAGTATAAAGATGGAGAAGTGACAAAAGTGAGATTTGAAATGGCCAGCAAGCTATTTCGCTACATTCGGATCTTCAACTTGCCACCAGAAACGGAGGATAAGGAAATTGCTGCCGCCATGAGTCGCTACGGGAAAATTCATCAGTTCGTTCGTGAACGATACCCAGCGGAATATGAATATCCAGTCTACAGTGGAATCCGCGGTGTTCATATGGAACTGGAAAAAGAAATACCGGCCAGTTTATTCATCGGACATTTTCGCGCCAGAATTTATTACGATGGCCTGAAAAATCGTTGCTTTTTGTGCAAAGCAGAAGGTCATCTGAAAGTGGATTGCCCGAAACTCATCAGTGTAAGAGAAGGCGAGACAAAAAACGTAGCAGGCAGCTCAAAAACTGTTGAACAGCAAAAACCGTTGTACAGTCATGTTGCTGCCAGCTTGAAAGTAGCCGTTACCGAACAACCTCAACCGACTACCTCGATGACAACACTACCATTGAGAAATGTTCTACGCCGATCATCTCCGGATATCACCACTACTAAGAACTTGGAAAACACCGAGAGGGATCCAATTGCAACGAATAAAGCAGCGGTCGTTCAAGACGACACAAATACAAAAGAAACCAGCACGAATTTGGATGAGGACGACGATTTAGCCACCAATCCTATCATCTCCAATACAGCCAACAAAGAAGCAGAGGAAAAGGAACCCACGGAAGTTGCCGCTACACACACTAATGCTGGCAAAAATTTTGGGAAACCCGAACGATATGCTTCATCGACAGAAGAGGACGACAATCCTGGTGCCAACGAAAATCGACGAGAAAGGACAACCCAAAAAAGACGAACGGATTCAGTGGCCGACAGCGATGAGTCGG
Source organism: Uranotaenia lowii (assembly GCF_029784155.1). NCBI lineage: Eukaryota > Metazoa > Arthropoda > Insecta > Diptera > Culicidae > Uranotaenia > Uranotaenia lowii. The sequence goes on along the minus strand of NC_073692.1, from coordinate 83,920,005 downwards.
TAACAGGTAAAGGTAAAAGGGGAAAGAAGACGACAAAAAAAGAGTCTGTTTTAAAAGCTATCGAAGATCGTAGTAATTTGAAAACACGATCTAAATAAAGTTTTTTAATTTGTCTTCTTTGCTTTTCAACCTTGTAGTTTTTTAATAAGTTTTTATTTAGTAACTCAAATATTAAAACTTTTTAAATTTTTTTTAATTTTTCGATTATTTTTATTTTAATGAATTTAGTCAGAAAACTTGCAACACTTAATTTAAATTCTATTAATTCAGCTTTGAAAAAATCTCTTTTAAGAGAATTTATATGGAACCATGATATTGATATTGTTTGCGTTCAAGAGGTGTCTTTCGAAGATTTTAGCTTTTTAACAACCCATTTTGCTATTGTAAACATCAGTGAGGATAAAAAAGGAACAGCTATCCTAATACGTAAAAACATTGAATTCAGAAACCCAATTCTAAATTCCAATGGCAGAATAACTTCGGTTGAAATTGAGGGAATGAATATTATCAACGTTTATGCCCATTCTGGTACAAATTTTAGGAAAGAACGTGATCATTTATTTACCAATGATATGCTCATTCATTTACAAAGCGCTAGTAAAAATATCATACTTGGAGATTTTAATTGTATCCTTTTGAAAAGTGATTCCAACTCCTTAGTCAAAAACTTATGTTACGGATTGAAAACTCTTGTTGAATCGCTCTCACTAATCGATTTTGAGTTTAAATTTAAAAAGGGAAAAACTCACTTTACATTTTGTCGTGGTTCTTCCAAATCAAGATTAGATAGAGTTTATGGATCTTCTGATATTTTTTCCTCTGTTATCAATATAGACACAATTGCTTTGCCATTTTCAGATCATCATGGTATTGTTTTGAAATATAACTCTTTAAATTTTGGAAACCAATTCATTGGACGTGGTTTTTGGAAAATGAATATTTCGTTATTGAATAATGAATCAGTCCAAGAAAAATTTAAAAATATGTATAGGCAGTTAAAACTACGAAATTCCTTTGTAAATTTGAGCTTTTGGTGGAATAATGATTTTAAGAAAAATGTTAAAAAATTATTTAAATTTGAAAATTTCAATATTAATGAGCAATTCCATAATTCAAAGAATTTCTATTACAATTGTCTCAGGGAAATTATTGAGGAACAAAATTCAGGACCCATTGATCTTGATGAAATGAAGATTGTTAAGTCCAAAATTATTGAATTGGAACAGCAACGATTATCTCAATTTAAATATAAATTAAAAGCGAATACTATTCATTCAGACGAAATAATCTCTTTGTTCCAGCTTACATCCTTTTTGAAGAGAAACGATCCATCAAAATTTTTAAAACTTAGAATAAATGACGAAATAATTCATAATTCTTCACAATTAAAATCAGTTGTTCATGCTCATTTCGCAGAGACTTTTAAAAAAATCTCTTCAGTTGATGAAGATAGAGCAGGTGTTTTAAATTATATCACTAAAAAGCTAGATGAGTCATCGGTGAACATTCTGACTCGCCCTTTTAGTTATGAAGAGTTGAAATTTGCCATAAAACATGCATCTTCAAAAACATCCCCAGGACCAGATGGAATAAATTATGAGTTTTATAACATTTTCTTTGAAGAAGTTAAAGAAGAAATGTTGAAACTTTTTAACGATTATTTTATTGATGGTCAATATCCACCAGCTTTATTTACAGAAGGAATTATCACACTGGTACCTAAAAAAGGAGATCAATATGATATTCACAATAAAAGACCAATTAGCATGTTAAACACAGATTACAAAATTTTGACTAAAATGCTGTGGATTCGTCTTCGGCCTTTATTAACAGAATTAATAGATCATGGACAATCAGCTTGTATAGAGTCAAGATCTTGTGTTGAAAATTTATTGGACCTAAGAGATGTTTTTCTCAAAGCCAATGATAATAAAAAATTTAAATGTGCAATACTTACAATAGACTTAGAAAAAGCTTTTGATCGTGTTGATCATGATTTTTTGTGGAAAATTTTGAATCAGTTTGGATTTCCGGATTTATTTATAAATTTTTTGAAAAGACTTTATCTAAACGCAACATCAAAGGTTTTAGTGAATGGCTTATTAACTTCTTCATTTCAAATTTGTAGTTCAGTAAGACAAGGATGTCCATTGAGCATGGCTTTATTCACACTCTACGTAGAACCACTCATAAGAATGATTTATCAAAATGTTGATGGCATTTTCTTGAACAATAAATTTATAAAAGTTATTGCTTACGCAGATGACATCAATATTTTGATAAGAAATGATCATGAGTTTGATACAGTTTTGCAGTTAATTTGTTATTTTAGTATCTATTCAAAACTGAAAATGAATATTTCCAAATCCAATTTTTTAAGATTAAATAACTGTAACTTTGGACCACAGCAAATTAAAGAACAGGAAAGTGTTAAAATTTTAGGATTGCAATTTTTTCCAAATTTTAAAACTACAATAGATAAAAATTACAACAGCCTGATAAACAATATTAAAATGACATTAGCCCATCATAGTAAAAGACATTTAAATTTGTTTCAAAAATCGTGGATTCTAAATAGCTATGTTTTATCAAAACTTTGGTACATTGCACAAGTTTTACCAATGGACAACAAACATATAAGTATTTTGAGACAGCTTACTAGTAAATTTATACGGAAAGGTTATTTTTATTTTGTATCACACACAGAATTGTATCTGCCGGTCTATAAAGGAGGAATTGCACTTGCTGATGTTGAAACAAAATCAAAGGCATTATTTATAAAGAATGTTTTATACACTAGAAATGGACAGTTAAATCCGAATGATTTTATCTTGCGCATTGTCAATAAAAATATCTTCTCCAGAAATATGCGAGAATGGTTAGCATTGGCAAATGAATTACGAGTCTTTCCAAATTTCAATACCAGTAAATTAATTTATGATTTTTTATTAAGCCGATTAGACATTGATATTAAAATGGAAAAGGAATTGCCGAGCCTTCAATGGGAAATTATTTTTGAAAATTGCAATCAAAACTACCTTAGCTCGGGTCAGAAGTCTTCCTTTTTTATCCTGCTGAGAGATTTGATTCCAACAAATGAAAAAATGTTCAGGCACAATGTTAGGGGGCTAAATTCTTCGAAATGCGATCTTTGTAACTTAAAGGACAGTTCTCTGCATCGAATTAAAGAATGTGAAAAATCTAAAATTATTTGGTCCTGGTTAAACAACGAACTAAAAACGAAATTCAAATTAGATATAACCGATGCAGAAGATTTATTCCAATGTACAATTAATAAGAACAATTATAAGTTTAAGGCAGGATTGTGGTTGACTCTAGAATGCATAACATACATAATAGAAATGAGAAAAGATATAAACATAAATGGAATTAAAGAAAGAGTACGATCCCTAAGATGGAACAATAAATTTATTTTCCAGAAACATTTTCAGAACTATGTAAATATGATTTGACTAAGGCGTATTAGTTGATAAGAGTGCAATAAGATTTAAGGAACAAGTGCTAGTTTTAAGTTTGTTATGTAAATATAAAAAAAATTTCATCAATAAAAAAATTAAAAAAAAAAAAAAAAAAAAAAAAAAAAAAAAAAAAAAAAGACATAAGTACAAACCTTGTTTTTGATTATCTCTGAAGAAGCTCGATCGTCAATTTAACATTTTTAATAAAAATCAATTTAAAATATTGTGATTTACATTTAACATTTTGACTTAGGTGCAGTATTATGTCATAAATTAACACAGAATGAATTGGTATATGACGAGACGCATTTTAGTTGAAATTCTACTCCTAACTTAGGAGACTACTCTTTTTCCAGTTCACTGTCGTTTTGCCACACGACACACATGTCTTATCTTAAAAGTCCCCATTAAGCACTAATAATGTCAAAAGCGAAATTTGGCAAACGACAATAAAAATCTGAGGCGCCAGCGCCTTAATTATCCGTTCGTCAGACCGATTGAACTTTAAATTTAGTCGGTTTCCTCCAGGACTCTAATTCTGAACCGAATCCGGGAGCAAATGGTTGCCATTTCTTTGGGTAGCTCGCTCGGGTATACAAAGACGACGATTGCTTATATTCATAATCATTATTTTATGCTGAACATCAAACATTCCGGTTCGAAGCCACCGGCAGCAGGCGTAATGGTTTATGTGCCACGAGTTCATCCGCGGGTGTGAAGGCCCAGAGGTTGAGCTCGAGCGATGAGGAAAACGAGATTTTATTCTAACGAAGTTTTTGGAGAAAAACTTGGCTTCAAACTTGTATAGTTGTGTCAAGCCTCTCTGTGTAATGGATTAACTGTGCACAACGGGTGAACTCGACCGGATCGATAAGCGGGATGAGCTTATGTTTGTGCTTTGGCTGGCGGTGACACATAATCGTCATCCGAGGGGTGAACTGTCTTGGCATTTCGTCAAATCAGAATCGGAAAGAATCAAATGTTTCGTTTAGTCCATATTTATATCGTACTATAAAAACCATGCTACGGTTCAGAGGATACTGCATTAGTTCGGTTGCCTTAGCGGGGTTTGGATCTGAAAGTTTAGGTTTTTATTGCATAAGGGGTTGGTTGCACGTCAAAGAATAGGAATGAAGTGTCTTGTTTTGGTAAGTTTGTGACAGGTTGCAGCGCATTGCGGAAACGAGCGTTTATACACTTAGTGATGCTATGGCGAATGGAAATTCTTACAGTTGGTGCTCGCGAGCTGTGCTCTGGCTCAAGAAAAGGATGCCCGGTTCAACGATGGCCGATACTATCCAGAACTGTACCAGGGAAAATACAATGATGGAAAGTACCGTCCGGATAACAGTGGAGCTTATCGACCAGATGGTTCCGGTAGATATTCGGGTCAATATGTACCGTACAAGTAAGCAAGGGTCAAAAGTGTTACGTCAAAGAGTAAAAGTAACTTTCTTCAAAACAGAGAGGGCAACTACCGAGTAGGTGGACAAGGAGGATCAGGTGCTGGTGGTGGTGCTGGGGGTGGATTCGGAGGGCAAGGAGGACGAGGCGGACAGGGTGGTCAGTTCCTAAGAACAAATATGTAAAAAGAAACATCCAATTTTACTCCGTGTATGATTTTCAGGATTCGGTTCAGGAGGTTCAGGAGGTTCGGGAGGCTCGGGAATAGGAACTCGTACGGGAGGCTCTTCGGGTGCAGTCGTTGGCATCGTTAGCAGCAGCTCTGGATCCGGAAACACCAAAGCTGGTGCATCGGCTTTCGTATCCGGTTCGGGTTCTGGTTTCGGATCCGGTTCTGGTTCAGCTTCAAGCTCCGCATTTGGTTCTGGTTCAAACTCCGGACAAAAACTTGCAGTTTCCGTAATCGCTCCCCCAGCTCCAGCCCCCAAGAAGGTCATCAAAAACTACGATTTGGCTGGATCCGGTTTTGATCGCATCAAGGAACAGGTTAAACAGTACAACAACGACGGATACTACTACCGGTATCTTACCGAACAGAACGCACAGGTAGCCGAATCGGGTCGTCTAGAAGACCGGGAAACAGACAACGAAGCTCTGCGGGCTAAGGGCTTCTACGAATATGTTGGAGACGATGGCGTGCGGTATCGGGTTGATTACACTGCCGATGAAAATGGATTTGTGCCTCAAGGTGCTCATCTGCCAGTAGCTCCCGCTATTCCGGAGCAAATTCTTCGTGCACTTGAGTATGTGCGGAAACTGCAACAATAAGTCGCAGAGCTTTTGTTCTGATCTTTCGAGCAGAACCTTCAGTCATTCTCTTATGAGATTCTACTAATAGAGTGTGTATTATATAATTGAATTGTGTCATAAATTTGTATATTGGAAAAATTGTTGCCTTTCACTTGTAGTATTCTTCGAAATTCTTATTAAAATGCCATTGAAATTTCAACTGTAGTAATAATAAATACGAGGTGATTCCGAACAAGCTCGTTGGCTATAGTTGAAACCAAAGATAATAATAAAGGGTGATACGGTCATAATTTGGTCAATATCAACTTGACGTATTTCTTTCAATTTCGCATTTTAAAAACCTGAACACCCCTCATTTTAAAGATGTGTGTGTGTAGAATGTTACTCCTGTTTTGATTTTGGAATTCACTCTTCAATAGTCAAAATGCCGTCCAAGGAAGAATAGCAGCGTATCAAAATTTTGCTCGCGCATCGCGAAAATCCGAGCTACTCACACGCAAAGCTGGCAAAATAGCTAAAAGTTGCCAAATCAACCGTTACAAATGTAATTAAAGTGTTTGGGGAACGTTTGTCGACAGCCAGAAAGTCTGGATCGGGGGAAAATCGAAAACCGGAAGCCGCTGAGACGACACAGAGAGTTGCCGGTAGTTTCAAGCGAAACCCTAACCTCTCTCTCCGAGATGCCGAAAATAAGCTGGGTGTATCGTCTACAACCGTGCATCGAGCCAAAAAACGAGCCGGACTATCGACTTACAAGAAGGTAGTGACTCCAAATCGCGATGATAAACAAAATACGACGGCCAAAGCGCGATCCCGGAGGCTGTACACGACGATGCTGACGAAGTTTGACTGCGTGGTAATGGACGACGAAAACTACGTCAAAGCCGACTACAAGCAGCTTCCGGGACAGGAGTTTTATACGGCAAAGGAAGGGGAAATGTAGCAGATATTTTCAACACATGAAACTGTCAAAGTTCGCGAAGAAATATCTGGTTTAGCAAGCCATCTGTAACTGTGGCTTGAAAAGCAGCATTTACAGAAATTTACGTGAAAGAGTGTTTGACTAATCGTCTGCTGCCTTTCCTGAAGAAACACGGTTGTTCCGTACTGTTTGTACGCCGCCAACAACGTGCAGGTGCCCAATTGAGAAATACTGGGCTATTGTCAAGCGGAACCTAAAGAAGACCAAAAAAACTGCTAAGGACGAGCAGCAGTTCAAGACAAACTGGCTTTCTGTGGCGAAGAAGGTGGACAAGGTGGCTGTACAAAATCTGATGGCAGGGGTTAAGCTTGAGGCCCGGCAATTCGGATTTGGAAAAGCGGAAGCCTAACTTAGGCTTGCCAGATGCTTTCAGAAAAAAAGCGGGACATTTCATGAAAAAACGGGACACAGTAGAAAAAAGCGGGACATTTAAGAAAATTGGAAAAAAGCTTGATTGTAGCTTCGTTCAATGGTTGGTAAAAATCGGTTTCAACTGGTTTCTGTCAACTGGTAGATGTTCAACGAGTCAATGTTTTGGTCGAAACTAATTAGGTCGTTGTTCAATGGAGCAAGTAGAAACTAGTCGAAACCAATCCAGCTCGGCAGCAGGATTCCTTTCGACCTGGTAGAAATTGGTCGAAATCAATTGAAAAGAGACAGGTGTTCAACTGTCAATCCATTTCTACTTGTTTCGACCCGTTTCGACCAGAGTTCATAGAACAGACTATGTGTAGCCAAACTTAAACGTTTACCATAAGCCAAAGTTGTTCATAGAAAGTACACTTAGGTTTTTTTTTAACGCAGATTGATTTTGCTCAGTTTTTCTTACATGACTTATATTTACAGTGATTTTTCCCATATGCACCGTTTTTTTCACGGATCCCGCAAATTAACACGTTATTTAAGAGAAAATATTTCAAGTTATACATGTGAACAGCGGATTTGATACCACGTTAAAAACCATTGTGTAATTTTTATAAAAATTAGTTTGTTTGGTAATTTGTTCAAAAGTTTGAAAACATCAAGAAAACTTACATCTTTATATACTTTGGACAATTGAGTCGAATAAGGTGGTGTATAATATTTGGAAATTTAACTAAGATTCCATCGAATAAGTTTATCTCTATAATTGTATAATTTATAATTATCTGGAGGCAACTTCAACATTTTTTTTCTTACGTTGGCTTACGTGCTGCAAGAACACTTAAGTGAATTGGAATCTTACTGTAATGCTAAGAGCTTTAGATTTATTCTGTATTGTTTTATATAAGCTATGGAAAATGCTTATTTGAAAGTTTTTCTGTTCATCATAGAATTCAAATTGAGACTAAATTTTGATTTTTTTCCATGTCAGTCAGTTAACTTTGTAAAAATTTTCCAAGAATAAAAGCGGGACATTTTGAGGAAAAAGCGGAACATTCAACAAAAAAGCGGGACATGTCCCGGATGGCAACGGATGGCGGGACGGATTGCAACCCTAGCCTAACCGGATTTTTTTTTTCTGAATTTACCACTAATTTAACTTGAAAATGAAATCACCCTTTAATGTCACCAATTAGGGACCTAGCTTCGGGAAGTAGCGATGCATTTTTTTTTTTTTTTTCAAATAAGAATGTATATTATAGAATTTTTGACTGCTTTTTCCATTAATTACGATGATCAAGACTATTTCTATCGAAATATATCGTTTGTTGCCATACATCAAGCCAGAAAACTCGTTTATTCGATAATTACTCTAGTCTGTATTGTATGTTTCTATTTTGGATCACCCTTAAACTTCCCAGCAAACATTATTGTAGGTATATTTCTCAACAACTTTGTTATACGTTTCATTTACATTATAGAATGGTCGTATGAAACTTGAAAAAATAGCATTAACATACCAAAGTGGAGGCAATATACATATGGGAGAGTGGGGAATCATGGGCCACTTTTTTTCGTTGTTCCATAACTTCTTTGTTATAAAAGATAAAAGGAAAATAAAAAATGGTATGGTTTTCTACATTTTCGAGGTATCATAAGATATTTTTTTATAATTTTTAATAAGTTTTTGTCTCCAAATTCTGACCGTTTGAAAAAAAGCAATATTTTTTGGATTTTGAAAAATGGTGGGGAATCGTGGGCCACCAAATCCAAATTGAGCAAATAACATGCAAAGTTTATGAGTTAACCCAAAACTGTGATTTCCTAATTCATTTCGATATTTTAAAGCAATTTCAGATGATGAAATAAAAAAGAGAGCTGTGTGTGATCGCATAGATTCGAAAACCTGGCTCGCGAACGTTTTGGCAAAATTTCTTATATAGGATGGACAAAATATTTTTCATAACTCTTCATTTGGCATAAGAAAAATTTACAGATAGGAAAAACGTATTTTAAGTTCTGAATGTGTATAAAAACATAAAAATATAGGAGGTTCAAGATGTGTGGCCCACGATTCCCCACAAGCTATGATTTGCAAATTGGTTGCGTTTGAGTGACTTATTGATGTTTCATCAAAAATTCCTTTTTCACGTGAAAGATCATGACAGAACTAAGATCATAAGCGTATGAGCATATTTTTGTTATGCACTTTAGGTTCCCCATCGATGAAATTAGCGGGTGTTTTTTTAATTATGTAACTAAATTTTTCTAACTTTTTTTAGCTTGTGAAATAAAAGAAGCATATGATGTGTATTTCAGTTAACAACATATAGAAATATATTATCACGCAAAGCGACGACGATTGCAGTTGGTTTGAGATTTTTGTCTCAACACACATCTGAGATATTAAAAGTGGCCCACGTTTCCCCATGGCCCACGATACCCCACTCTCCCCTACATATTTTCAACTTCTGACAAAAGCGATAAGAGTTTACGATTTGGACGATATTCGACACCATACTCATACGTACTGAAAGAATGTAAGAGAGCACAAGTTTTTTCTCTCATCGCATGCGAACCGTTGCCAGCGACAATCTTTGCTGAATCTGTCATTGGGCAATTCTTATTAATACACCATCTGATTTTTAGCAATCTGGTTGCACTGCTGGTCGCAGAGAGAACATCAAAGCTGTTCTCTCACTTTACCTGCGCGGAAGAAAAAAAGGAACGAAATCTTTATCAAAATCAGCAATCCCCAGTAAGCGCGTCCTCTCAAAAATCGACAGAGCATGCAAAAAATTGAGAGTTGAGTCACCGAACTTAGAATAAAATGGTTAATTTCGGCGACACACCAAGAACGCAAAAATTCTCATTCGGTTTGTCCTGCCGAGATACCTAGAGGCAACGAATACGAATGCGTACATGCGAAATCAGTTTGAATCGTACTCTCGAACGGTGTGGTCGCATTTATATCTGTGTTTTTTATATGCGTGCTTTCAATCGTAGCAGTCGACTTCGCTCGCAGGCAGGCAGACACGCGTCTCGAAGAGAAACATTCAAACACGATTCGGGTTGTTTTCGTGTGTTTCTCTGGAGGGCGTGTCTTAGATTATTCCGTGGCACTCACTCAAGGCACGCGTATGGTGTGTTCCTCTCTACCGATACGATGATGCAAAATCGCAAGAAAGATCGTTACGATCTCTCTGTCGATTTGAGTTACCTCTCTGACGATTCATGTTTACTGGGTCATGGCGAACTTTTTATCATATCCGATTTAAACCATTTAATCCGACTTCGAGTAACGATTTTTACCCGACATATTTTACTGATTCGATCATCAAGGAAAGGGTACACAAATACTACAACACATTACAAAACAATAAAGAAAATGGTTTTAAGAAATATGTTTCGACACCATATCCCAGTAAGCGCGTCCTCTCAAAAATCGACAGAGCATGTAAAAAATTGAGAGTTGAGTCACCGAACTTAGAATAAAACGGTTAATTTCGGCGACACTTCAAGAACGCAAATATTCTCATTCGGTTTGTCCTGCCGAGATACCTAGAGGCAACGAATGCTAATGCGTACATGCGAAATCAGTTTGAATCGTACGCTCGTACGGTGCAGTCGACTTCTCAGACAGGCAAACACGCGTCTCGAAGGGAAACGTACAAACACGATTCGGGTTGTTTTCGTGTGTTTCTCTGGAGGGCGTGTCTTAGATTATATCGTGGCACTCACTCAAAGCACGCGTATGGTGTGTTCCTGTCTGCCGATGTGATGATGCAAAATCGCCAGAGAGATCGTTACGATCCCTCTGGCGATTTGAGTTACCTCTCTGCCGATTCATGTTTACTGGGATGTACCATGTTTAAGTGAAAAACGCAAAAATTACTAGTCAAACATGATATGACACTGGCTATCAAATGCTAGAAGCTAGAAGTTCTTGAACCATTTAAGATTCAAAAATAACCATTTTTGACCTTTTCCCGGGAAATGCCATTTTATGAGTTCTCCATGAGAACCCATAAAATGACTATTCGGGGAGAAATAGAAATATGGTTATTTTTCAACCTTAACCAGAAAGAGCGGAGAAGTAAAAATTGGTTATTTTTAAGCAAATTTAAACTTTGGAAACCAAGCTGCAAACATGTTTTTTTTTTCTTTTTCTTGCATCTGAGATTAAAAAAACACAATATTCAAGAATCCTGGAATATATATTTTCACCAGATAGAAATTCTGATTTAATGCAAACATGGTTTTAACATAATTTTGACTGTATGTTCTAATATATGCGATCACCTGCGAGCTGTTATGAAGTCGATTTTCACCGGAAACGGAATCTAACGACGAATCGAGGCAGTGCCGGAAGTGGACGGATGAAGAATTCTCTGAGTAACATTTGTTCTTCATTATAGGCCATAGCCCTAGCTGAATTTAAGTACCAATTGCACTAGCCCGCTGCTTATTATTTCAATTCCGGAATCTTTTTACGGAACGTCAGAAAAATAATTATTTATTTATTTAACAATCTTTGCAGATGCTGCAGATTACAGAAATTAAACTATCCTATTCTAGATTTGAAAACAGATTTCGAAATATTAAAATCAAATTCACTAGCAACTTCATTAAATCTAACACAACATACATCTAAAGGGTTATTTTGACCGTATTGAGTTCGACGATGAGAGAGTCTCAGCAATTCCTGGGATCGGGTAGTCCTCAGAGGAGCATTAAACGGTAGAAGTCATAACAGTTCTGGACAATCCACGTTATTGTGCAAGATATCAAAAATTAAGAGTCGTTGTAAGAATACGCGCCTTGATGCCAGCGTCGGTAGATTAAGTAGCAAGCAACGTTGTTCGTAAGGCGGAAGTTCAAGGGCGTCGTTCCAAGGTAGCTGGTGTAGAGCGTATCTGACGAAGCATCGTTGCACTCTCTCTCTATTTTTTTCGATTGCACCGCCTGATATGGTGCCCAAATTTGCACTCCAAATTCGATAATGCTACGCACAAGAGCACAATACAGTGATTTCAGACTGTAGAAGTCACTAAAAAACTGCGTGTTCCGTCGTATGAAGCCAAGAACTGCGAAACTTTTGGCTACTGTCGTGGAAATATGCTGGGAGAAGTTGACCTTGTTGTCTAAAGTGATGCCAAGGTCTTTGACGACCGATGTGCGATTCAAGTTAGTCGTTAACATTTTGTACTCGAAAGTGATGGGACTTCGTTGTCGAGTGAACGTGATGGTAGTACATTTGGTAATATTCGGAGTCATGCCGTTTTGATGGCACCAATCTAGCAGACTGTCAATGTCCTTTTGGAGAACGCAGCAGTCGACTAACGAAGAAATAGTTCGGAAAATTTCGAGGTCGTCGGCGTACAGCAGTTTTTCTGACTCAAGAGTAGCAGTCAAATCGTTGATAAAGAGAAGGAATATCAGAGGTCCCAGGTGACTTCCCTGAGGCACTCCCGAGGTAATTTTGAAAGGTGTCGAGTAAACAGAGCCCAGTCTTACGAAAGCAGTTCGGCTTACAAGATACGAGGTTGTCCAATTGCAGAGCCAATCAGGAAACCCCAATCGCTGCAATTTTTCAACAGCCAAATCATGCGGTACCTTGTCGAAAGCCTTACTCAGGTCTACGTACACGGAGTCAACTTGTTTACGTTTATCAAGCCTGTCAACTAATTTCGATACGTACGTCATGAGGTTGGTGGTCGTCGATCTTCTTTTCATGAACCCATGTTGATCTTCAGAGATTGTTTGTCGCACAGTTTGGTACAGCACATCATAAACGAGACACTCAAAAATTTTCGGAAAACAGCTGAGAATCGATATTCCGCGATAATTTTCTGCTTGGTGTACGTATTACCAATTCCTTTCCTGAAGCAGCTGGCACTCAGACACTATATATCGACCGCAATTCCAGCTCGGCTGGTGGGTAATGTTTCCCAGGCAAACAGACCGGCTTCAACCACATCCATAGTAGCAACAGTCAGCAGCTCCTTCTGTATCAACAGAGGCTGAACATTCTTTGATCATCTTGATCCTTTTGATCGGGATTAGAAGGTGAGCTTGTTCCGGTAGTGATTCCTCCATCTGAGCTTGCTGCCATTGGAACCGGAGCGGATTCGGTACACTGAAATTGAAATGTTATTTTGTTTGGTTGTGATTTTTAAAAGAACCAAATTTAAGATAAGTTAATTACCTTTTAATATTTGCGTTCCCGATTCACAAACACAAATTAACTTTATTAAACTTCATGCATGAAAAAAAAAAACTTGGAATGTCTCCGGCTTGCGCCATTGAAACTTATTTCAAAATGGCGATGAAAAAACTTCAATTTTTCAACCGTTTTTCGGTTAATGCTCTAGAACTTCTAAAATGGTTAAAATTCCTCTTCGAAAAATTGTTGAAAAATAACCATATTGGCGGTTTCGTGGCAAAATCCATAAAATGGTTATTCAAGAACCATAAGTGGTTAAACAAAATCGAGCGTATGGAAAGAAGAAATTAAACACGAAGTTTACACTAAAATGAAAGACCCTAAAGAACAATGAAATGTTGTCGGTAGAATGATAGAATGCTTGAAAAAAAATAACAGGAGCATGAAAAATTACTCGCAAAAAACAATCCAACATCAGGATTAGCGCAACACTTGATTTGGCTTTTCTATAAATAGAATATTGTAATATGGTTCAGTCATGTTTCGATGTTAAAACTCATGAGTTTTTGACATGGATTTGAATGTTGGTTTAGATTAAGGTTGTCAAATTGCCCGGTTTTATCCGGATTTTCCGGATATTTAATTCAAATTTGACAAAAGTCCGGTCCAGCCCGGTTACCCGGATCCATTGAATAAAGCTCGGATTTTGCCCGGATTTACTCACTGTATTTGCCAAAACAAACAAAAAAAAAACAATTGTGTAGCAAAATTTTGCATTTATGCGCCAAAAACGAAATTTTTTGAAAGCCTAGAATAAGATGCAGGATGCAAATTTTTAAATAAAAATTCAAGTTTTTTTCCTTGATTTGTGTTGAGTAATTTCTGGGTTTTAACCAAATTTGCCCATATATCAACCGAATTTTTAAGCGAAATTTTGGAATCAAATGCCTGGATTTTGCCAGGTTTTGAGATAAAATAGCCTTGATTTGTCCCGTCTACATGCTAGAAAATGCTATGTAAAATAAACATGCTGGAAAAATTCTAGCAACCTTAGTTTAGATGGATTTGTGTATCAATCTGGATAAAAAATAATTTAACTTAATTATTGGTGATGAACATGATTTTCGTAATTGAAAATTTGACGCAATGGACAAAACTACCATTGTTGACTCAAACAAAATTGTTCAAAATGACCAAAGTTTCTAAAAGCCAAAGGACAAATTTGACTAAATTTATACAATGCACAAAATTGACAAAAATGACATGAATGACAAAATGGGCAAATGTACAAAATTAACATAAATATAAATTTCGAAAAATATGATGAAATTGGAGAAATTGAAATTAATGACAAAATTGAAAGTGTTTAAAAAAGTAACAAATTGGTCAAATTAATACTAAATAAACAAAATGGAAGAGATGGACAAAATTAACAAAATTTCAAATGTTCTATTTCGACAAAAATGACGGAATTGGCAAAATGACAAAATTGAAAATATTAACAAAAGTAACAAATTGGAGAAATTAATACAAAATAAACTAAATGGAAGATATGGACAAAATTAAAAAAATTTCAAATGTCTATTTTGACAATTTGATTTTTTTTTTGACTTTTTTAAGTCAATTATTGACATCATGGTAAATGTTGCCATTTTTGTTTATTTTGTCAATAAGGATAATTTTTATTTGCAATTTTGTCAAGTATGTAAATCTTGTCAATTTTCACAATCTTGTTGTTAATTGTATCAATTTTTGTTTATCTACGAAGTTCTTTGAAGGATATTTGGTTTTCAAGAAATATAGAAAACAAAATAATATTTCTGTTGAAAGCCTTCAATGCATTTTTCTCAAAAAAATGATTTTTGCGCTTTTGCCGTATCTAAAATTCGATCCCTAAATGAACAAAACTAAATTTCTGGTAGTTTTTTTTTAAGCTGCAAGTTCTTGAACAGCTTCAGCTTTTAATTACATGAAAAACAAGCCTGAGGAATTTCCACCCATTGATTGCCTATATCATCGTCTGAATCAAAGTTCAATAGCAGCTACGCATGCATAAACACTGGCCACAAACAGAATACTGCATCATAACTACAAATCCAAATAGATAATTCCAGCAGTTAACATGGTTCTGCTAATTGATCGAATTACACGCCTATTATCGTATCGAGGCCTGTTAATGGGATGACAATGACACCGCCATTGAAAGATTTCAACACGATGAGAGCGCGTTTTTTTCGGTATAAGGTTTCTGCTACATTTGAACTTGATCGTTTTTGCAATAATTTGCCATTTTCTTGGTGGGAAAAATTGTTTTTAAAATGCCTCAAGGTGTTATTTCATTAAAGTTTCCAGGAAAAAACTTTTCTTATGTCATGTCCATATTATTAATGTCCCTGAAATATGTTTAATCCATCAAACTTTCTAAGAAGCCCTGTTAATGTCCCTGTTATGCCCTAAAGTTTTAAAACAGTTCCTTTAGAAAATATGTCAATAAACGGTAACGCCAAACAATGTTGTTTATTTTAAAATATTCTATTCCGGCCAACCTACAAAGAGCTGTAAAGTAGTAACTTTTCCAAATATTAGTTGATTTGAATAAACAAAGCTCCCAGAGCCCAGCCATACGGTAAAACACGATAATTCACACGTCTGTTCCGAACTGCCATAAACTGAAAAACGAAATGCGATCCGGTGCCGCCTGACAAAATCAGGTGGACTCATCAATCGTGAGCTTGAAATCATAATTTCATCTGTCAGTAGTGATAAAACCAAAATCGATGGCCCTCGGAAGTCACAAGTATTGGCATTGAAAATCACCGTTCCTCGGTCAGTGGCTCCATAAAAAATATATTCAAGCCAGTGGCTGTAAGCCACCAGATATTTTTTTTTTTTTGTGCTACAACCTGTGCCATCCACGGCGAAGACGCGGTCTGATTTCCGAAATTTACTAGTCCAAAACAGAGTTTATCACACCCCGCGGATGGGCACAAGGTAGACAAAAGGGCCCCCATTGAAGGATCCGCCCTTTTCAAATGCAAATATGACCGGTGTGAATCCCACCGTTTTTTGGCTGCAGTCGGGTGAATGAATTTTTAAGCCAATTTCCCTTTCGACGACCATCTGCCGGCGGCCGTTATCATTAACCACTGTTGTTTGGGCTAGGGGTTGGGTGTTCGAAAAAAGAGAAGATTTGTTTGAAGAGGGGCCTTTAAACTGGTTCAGGGGATGCTGTGCGGACTTCTCCTCAACTGCAACCTTGATACTGAAAAGTTTGAAAACCATCCGAAAACCAGAAGTTGCAGGTTGCGCCATTCCGGTCGTCCTCCCCGGGGTTTAGGCTTGGCGAAAATCGAAAAAAAACCTTACACGATCGCATTCATCGGAAAACGCCTTGCAATTCTCTTCGAATTTTCACCGGTTCCAGCTATCTATAACGAGCTTTTTTTCTAACCCGGCAGTAGCGAGAAGGCGCGTGCGTACGAGACTGTTTTATTTATTAGAGGGACCAACCGGAGAGGGGCCGAATGTATGCATAATTGATACCATATCTAGATCACAATTTTTTGGCGGTCGTTTGGTTCTATAGCGGTACGAAATGTCTCGTGCTTTTCAGCAGGAAGATGTATTGGAGCTTCTTGGATTTTTTTTTGCTGTTTGAACTTTGAACATTTGAAATGTCTCCGGTCCAGCCGGAATATAGCATTGTCCGGATCGGGTGGGTTCTTCTTCTAGCCGGTCGTTAGTGCCTAGTGCTAGAGATATCGAAAAGTGGAAAGAGAGATAGAGAAGCCTTTTGAGGTTTAATGGCTGGGATCCTTTTTGGCCATTAGTATATAAACTGGACCACAAATTGGAAACAGCACATCATTTCACCTGCTCCCTCGACGAAGAGTAGTTCTGAAATCGAAAGTTACGCGTTCCTTCTTCGTGATCCGTTAAGAAAAACCGCGAGTGTCAATAAAGATGAAGTGTTTCATTGTGGTAAGAGCCATTTTATTTGGCCATTAGTGCGATTAAGCTTGTGGGGCTTTCGAATCGATTCGGCACAAACATGGACTGTTTGAATAGTGGATTGGATCGTTTTATTACCGATGATGCATCTGGGGCGTCAACTGGATTAAGTTGATGGAAAAAGATTATATTTTTACGACAGAAGTGATATTTGATGATCCATCTCGATGCAATATCAATTATTGTTTGATCAAAAAATAAATGTCAAGTGAACTCATACACGGATTCTTCGCCTGATGAACTCAAAGTGTAAAATTGTGAGATAACAGTAACTAAACGGTATTTTCAATGTGCTTTGCAGATGTCTTTGATGGTTGTGGGTTGTGCCCTCGCCCAGAACTTCGACGATGGTAAATACCGTCCAGATATCCTGAACAGCAAATACGACGATGGTCAGTACCGTCCAAATGGCGGTGGTGCCTATACTGGCAGCGGGTCTTCCAACCGAGGTGGCTCTGGAGGTATGCTTCATTCCCGACAGTTAATCTCCGCAAACACTTACTTTAAAACCAATTACAGGATCAGGATTCGGAGGTGGATCAGGATTTGGCGGTGGTTCAGGATTCGGTAGCGGTTCCGGTTTCGGAGGTGGTGCTGGATTCGGTGGTGGCAATGCTAACCGATTCCAGGCTGCTCCCATCGTTGTAGCTGCTCCAGTCGTTGCTGCCCCGGCTCCAGTTCCAGTGTTCGCTGCTCCAGTTTCCGGTGGATTCGGAACCCGTGGTGGAAGCGGATTCGGCTCAGGCAGCGGAAGCGGAAACACCATCGGAGTCAAGGAAGATACCCGTGACCTGAACGAAGATGGATACAACTACCGCATCCTGACTGAGAACAACATCGACTTCGCCGAATCTGGCCGCATTGAGAACCGTGGAAGCGACAACGAAGTGCTCCGTGCCAAGGGATACTACGAATTCGTTGCCGATGATGGTGTCAAGTACCGCGTCGACTATGTTGCCGATGAGAATGGATTCCAGCCCACCGGAACCCATCTGCCAACTCCACCCCCAATCCCAGAGGAAATCCTCCGCTCCCTGCAGGTTCTGCGAGCCAACTAAGAGCTGACACTTCTCTACAGTAGAGAGTAAGCAGCAATACAACATCGTTACCTGACTGTGTTCGTGATCGCGAGGTCTAGCAGATGAAATGAACGAAAATTAGCGATAAGTTTTGATCCTGTAACAATGAAATATAAGTGTCTCTTGTACAATTAAACAAGTGCCTTAACATTCGATGTCCGAAATTTATAGCGTTGAAGCAATCCAACTAATGAATAAAATACAACACACAGTTGATCTGGTCTACTTTAACAAAACAAGTTCATCTGAACAATTGTTTGCACAATAAATCATACTCATTTGGTTTTATGATTTGAAGACACATTGTTTTATCATATTAATGAAATAACATTGATTAAACCTTTTTTTTGATTGCCAAAGTATTTAAAATTTACTTACCTAATGGTCCCGCGTCGATTTTACAACGCATAGGGCCGTTTTTTAGAGTTGGCGGTTGAAATTGTAACTGATGTAGACTTGTAGAGGGGATTGTTTCTAAATGCGCATATTGGGTAATATACGCATACAGCCGATTGACGAAATGGCTGATATCATATGTATATATAATCTATATAAATTTAATCTATATAGATCAACGCATTTAATCGGTGCAGTTTGAGCACTAGCTTGAGGGTTATCCGCATTTGATACATGGCATGAATTTTTTCATTGTAATTCATTGTCAAAAAAAATTAAAAAAATAAATACAAATTTTTTCACATTTTGTTAAAATATATCAAACTTTATCAATTGTGTGTACAGTTTTCTTCCAAATTCATCTGAAAATCAAAGATTCAACAAAATGAAGCTTTAAGACTAAGCTATGAATGAATTGAATTAGAGACAGGTTTTGGATGCCCATATCAGGTAGGTTAAATGCCTCTATCAAGAAAAAAGAGATAAGCCATATTTTTTTTTCATCACTGAAACATTAAATCTACACTCTTATTTATAACAACCATACAGTGAAAATAGGAGAGTTTAATACTGATCTGATAAAAATATGATAACAACCAAATATTGCTATGAAATATGGCCTTATGATTTCCCTAACTATGTTTTAGACAAAAGAACTATTTAGTGATCTCTAAAATTTCGCCTAAACTTCAGTTTTGACGTATGCTTTACATCAGTTTCTACCATTTTCAGTTAAATTAGACGAAAATATTTCAAGTCGTACTTAAATACAGCTAAAATCATAAATAAGCGCTTTTAGCCGCCCGGTTTCCGAAATCAGCTATTTCGACTACTTCTTCAATAAAACCATTTTCTCAAAAATCGTAGGGGATTTTACCAGTAAAATTGTTCTAACGAATATAAAACAGATGTCTGACCATGTGCGTATAGTTTTCACATTTCTATCTATTGGAATATTGGAGAAAATGTGTTTTTTTCCTGAGTATGTGCATTTAGTCCGCCTTTCTCCTACTGATGAATGCAGCAAATATTTCGAATCCAGTTAACTTATTGATAACCATCTGAGTGTCTGCGAACGTAACGGCTGAAACAAGCTTACAAGCATTTGCCCGAAATGCTGCAATTTTTTTTTAAATTAACCTGAAATGCGAATTTTTTAACGGGTACTAAAATGAATTAATCCTTTTAAACAAAGGTTGCCAGATTGCCCGATTTTATCTAGATTCGCCCTTAATCTTCGGTATCCCTCCTCTTTTCCAGTGGGGGGATAGTATGAGAAAGGAGGCTCCTCTATATTTTTTTACATAACTCGAAAATTATTCAAGCAAATGGAACAAAATTTGTCATGGGCATGAGTATCTGAATGCGAAAAATATTTCTATGATTATTTGAGACCCTCCCCTGTTCTATCAGGGATATACGAAGGGAGGAATGGGGTTTCCATATAGTTTTTATTGCATATCTAGAAAAAAAATCAGTGGCCTTTTAAACCCGAACTGCGAGGTGCAGTTTAAGTGGAAACAAGAAGAAAGAGGAGAAAAAAATCGAACAAATGGAACGAAATTTGCATGACAGGCTATTTGAGAACAAAAAGGTTTCTCTGGATATTTGATACCACCCTCTCCTTCCAATCGGGAGATAGGGCCCTAATGAAATTTCGTTGAGAATAAATCAAACAAATGGAATCAAGTTTGGCATGGAAAAGTTCGAGATATGTATCTATGATTGTTGTTAACTCTTCCACTTTGCAGAAAGGAGAGATTGTATCGCTTACAACTTACCAGCCAATGGAACCAAATTTGATTTTAGAAGGTTTTTGGGTGATTATTGGAAACTCATACCCCTCATAGTGGGAGAGAGGAAGAGAAAAGGGGAGGGTGACTTCGATACTACATTTTGGTACTTATCAATCAAAAAGAACCATCTTTTGTAAGAGAGGTTGATTGCGAACGAATAATTTGAAACTTTTCTTTACTCAGGGCAGAGTCGGAAAAGACTCAATTTTTTCCATATTTTATTAGGATTAATTCGAAACCTTATCAAACCAATAACGCCAAATGTGGTATATGACGAAATTTATCTACAAACAATATTTTATGGTATTTTATGAGCTCTTCTCATTTTGGAAGACGGAAAGGGTGGAAAATCTATGCCAATGAAACATACACGTTGCTATAATAAAAGAACTCATGATACTTATAAAAACAGTGAAAATTTCAGATCTTTTCAAACAAATTTTAAAATCAAGTTTTACTGAATAAGATTAAGATATGATTTTAAAACATTGGAATTGATTAAAAATAATGCCTACTAAACAAATCTGTATTTTAATAACTTTCACAAGTTTCATTTAGGCCGAAACAAATATCAAATTCTTCTTTTGTTACCCCCCACCCCCCCCCCTTCTTCGAAATTTCCAAAAAAAAAACTCGAAGGGGGGAATAAATAAAGTTTCAAGTATTATATGGAAAATTTGAAAAATTTATCAATCATTCAAAAGATTACAAGAGCAATATCTTATTTAGGAAGGTGAGAGTTTCATCACCTTTTATATTTTTGATAGAAAATCACTTGATTTATAGGAGCAATGATATAGTATGCAATTTTGTTGCATACAAGCTTTCGTGCAATTTACTCCAATTTATCAGTTTTCTGCATTATTTAAAATTTCCCCCCTCGCGATGTTCCAACTCCGGGTGACAAAAGATGGATTTGAAATTTGTTCCGGCCTTATTTGAGGTGTAGCAATGCAGACCGGGTCAGCTAGTTTAATATAAAATTTGTTTAAGTTCGATACGTCCCGATTGCCCTGATATCATTGGAAAAGCTCTGATTTTGTCCGGGTTTATTTTCATTCTCATTCTCAAATCAAATTAAGAAAACAAATTGAAAGCCTAAAATACAATTTAAAATCTACTGATAAATTTTAATGAAAAAATATTTCGCAGAGGTTTTTTTCGTGATTTTCGATAAGTGATTCCTACGTTTTGACCAAATTTGCCCGGAAATCAAGAGTCCGAATTTTGCCGGGTTTTCAGATAAAATGGCCCGGATTCGTCCGGCCCGGATACGTGCTGGAAAAATTCTGGCAACCTTATCATAATCACAATCTCGTGTGTTGAGGGGGTTTACTAAGTAAAATTGGCTTTAAACCAAAGCCAATCATTGTTTTTTTTTACTTCAATACTAATGAAAACTGTTTGACTGGCACTTTTCAAAGGCCACAGCTAAGAGAAGCTAAAAAACATGAAAAACTGTATGTATTTTTCGAAAAATTATCTTTTATAAAACCTCATAAATCCTTGGTCCACGAGTTTTTCAATCTAAAAAGTTTATTGCCAGATAGGTTCAAGAGTTACAACCATTCTGGATTGATTTATTTACTAAAAAATGAAGTTCGGTAGAAGAGATGGAACATAAACACCGTCTGAAGGCTGGGTTGGGAAAGAACAAAAACAAACCAACATACATAAGTACATACTTTTGATTCATCTTCTGAGTTAATAATCTATTTTATCGTTATACTTATACCTTTGATTATAAACACGATTTACCAAACATGTGGCATACGAAATTTATACGAATGTTTCAGAGTCTTTTTGTTTTTTAACAATGTCATTGAAGTCTAAACATTCTACAAACTCTATAACTTCGCTTTTAACCTTCCACGCCGTTCGGGTCAATATGACCCGAAGCGAACTTCACATTCGTCGTAACTCTTTCGAAAAAAAAACGAAAAATCTGAAATTTGGATCATATTACTAAAACAGAGAGATAAATAATCTGTAGAAAAAGCAACTTCCGTTGACCACCGGAAGTGCCCCAACTGGCATGCCGAGAAAAAACCTACACATTTGCCGTTCGAATCAATATGACCCGAGAGTTTGCGCACGTTCCCCTGATGATATATGTCAACCGATTTTCATGATTTGAGATTCAGATTAGTTTCTGAATATATAAAGTTTCAGTTGTTGTAACTTATCAGAACGTCTGGCTTCTGCTCCGAACGGAAAAAAAACCCGAAAATTATGTCTTCTCAGAATTCCCATATCTTCTAATCGCTTTGGCGTATTGAAATTATTTTATAAGTTTTGAAAGTGTGTAAAATAAATCTTATCAAACATACATAAAATTTGAGAATCATATGGAAATTTCGGTTGCTAGCCTGGAATTTCTGAAAAAAGGCTTCTTTTTCTAAACTTTTGCTTCTTAGCGTTGTATCTCATTCTTAATTAAACCGATTTCCAAATTGAAATATATTTTTTATTTTGTTAATATGATCATCATTTTCACTGAATACACATAATATCTCAAATATTACTGTTATTCGTAATACGAGAATGAAAACAAGAAAAAAACATAGTGTTCGTATTGTGAGCAATGAGTTTTTGAAAGAGAATTTGAAGCTCACAATTTCGATTTAAGAGTTTTGAATTCAGAAAAAATGTAATTTTGAACAAAGAATTATGAATCGTGAATATTGAATTATTTATCTAAAATTTCAATCATCATTCGGATTTCAAGTTCGTAAATTTATTTTCCTCATATTGGTGAAAATTTATATTATGGAGAAAGAATATTAAAATTGAAATGGGCTTGTGATATAGCTCAGTTGGCAAGTCTGTTGTCTCCTGAGCCGATGTCCGCGAGATCGAGCCCAAGAGTAAACATCGAACACAGTTGTACCGGATAAGTTTTTCAATAACGATCCGCCAACTGTAACGTTGATAAAGTCGCGAATGCCACAAAGATGGTAAAACGACTATAATCGAAACAAAAAAAAAAAAAAAATTAAAATTGAAAGCTTTTCAAAGTTACAGAGCCCTAGTTCAGAAATAATTTAAGATATTTTTAAGAATCCTCATTTTGCAAAATAATTTCAGTGGCATTGATCGGTACTGTACCGGTCAGGAAATAGGATCTAAGTTTTTTTTTGTAACATGTTTCTAGTTCTATGTTCATTTGACACTTTAATCCATTTGCTCGTAAACACCAAATTCTGTACACGTACCCTAGCATTAATATGTACTCTTTCGCAACATAAGAACTTTCGCCGAGAGAGAAACACACAATAGTATGTAAGCCATTTTAGTAGTGAGAATAGAAAGTAACGTAAAACGAATCGCACGGATTTTCACTTCGTTCATAATAAACCGATTAGTTAAAGTCCAATCAAGCGACTTATCTATAAAACATCCGAAATTCGCGGCTTGTGCAGTGGTGCTTATTGAATAAATCCTAATCAAGGTACACCGAAGTGAAACAAAATCACTCCCCCAGCGGGTGAACGAGCTGTTGTGCAAAGTTGATTGGTGATTTACTTGAGTTTCTGCTGCTGGTAGATGCCGTCGACGAGAGACGGGAAGAAATACCCCGAATCCGAACCCCCCCATCGGCCGAGCCCGAACAGGTATCTTTTTTGATTTTCACTACATTATAAATTTGACATACATACAAAATACTTTTACACAAGTGTGAATGTTTTCGATGTTGATTTTTGAAATATTTCAAACCCGTAGGGGAGAGTGGGGTAACGTGGGCCATGGGGAAACGTGGGCCACTCTACATATCTCAGCTGTGTGTTGAGATAAAAATCCCAATCCAACTGTCATCGTCGTCGCTTTTTTTTAACGAACACACACACATATGATCTCAGTGACACTTCATGTTTCTTTGAAGAGATCTTCTATCCTTAATTCTAAGCGCACATCTTTCGAAGTAATGATGGCTAGCATCTTACAAATGCTAAAAGCACCAGACCGCAGAAAGTGTACTTTGTATGCCATGATCGGGATTCGATCTCATGAACTTCGGCGTAGATGACTTGAACTCTAACCACTACGCCAAAGCCGCTGGCCAAAGCATGTTTTTCTATATGTTGTTGACTTATGTACGTATCATATGCTTCTTTTATTTCACTAGCCTGGAAAAATGTACTTACATAATTGAACAAGCACCCGCAAAATTGCATCCGTGGTAGACCTAAAGTATTTAACAAAAATAGGCTCATACGCTTATGATCTGAGTTTTGTCATGTTCTTTCACGTGGAAAAGAAATTTTTGATGAAACATAAGTGACACAAACGCAACCAATTTTCAAATCATTGCTTGTGGGGAATCGTGGGCCACATTTTGTGGGGTAACTTGGGCCACCTTTATTTTGGTGTTTTAATACACATTCCTAACTTAAAATACGTTATTTATTACTATATGTAAAGTTTTCTTATGCCAAATTAAGAGTTATGAAAAATGTTTTGTCAATCTT
The DNA here is from genome assembly GCF_029784155.1 of Uranotaenia lowii. Taxonomy (NCBI): domain Eukaryota; kingdom Metazoa; phylum Arthropoda; class Insecta; order Diptera; family Culicidae; genus Uranotaenia; species Uranotaenia lowii. The sequence continues at coordinate 83,895,050 of NC_073692.1, read as the reverse complement.
TTCTAATGCGATAGAGACCAACGTTAATCCTATATATGGAATTTTGCCGAAACGTTCACGTGTCAGGTTTTAGGAACTATTCGTTCATACACAACTCTCAACTCTAAATGAGTTTTAAAATTTCAGTTTTGGGTCAACTCATAAACTTTGCACGTTATCTAGTCAATTTGGATTTGGTGGTCCACGTTTTTCCTCAGTTTTACAAAATCCAAAAACTTTTTTTTAAATCAGCCAGAGCTCGGGAAATTACTGCAATTAAAAATTATAAAAAAAGCCTTACCTTCAAAATGTAGAAAACCTGTCCATAAATTATTATTTCTTTTTATCTTTTATGATAAAGAAGTTATGAACCAAATATAAAAAGAGGTCCATGATACTCCACTTCACCCTACTTCTTCTTCTTCTTCTTCTTACATCAACAAGGCCAAAAAATGTAGGCATCCTGGAAAATGGAAGACTTGCGTCTACCATTTTTCTTTTCAGCGTATTACCTGTTACATATTTCTATGCATTACAGATATTACTACGGCCAGGCCAACCATGTGATGAAAACCGCGAAAGATACAGGATACAGGGGAGGAATGAAGCGTGGAGATCCCTACCGAACGCTTCATATAATATTTTGAATATGTAAAGACCTAAATATGAATTTATGTCATTTGGGAAAGTATATATGGAATATTGAAACAATAAATGCTGTTAAGGAATTAGAAAATTACAAAACTTACCAACATTGTACTCACCTCAATAATAATTAGAATGTTATTGTAGATCAGCTATTTTGCCATCGTATCTTTTCGTCTACTCAAATTAAAAAAAAACATCCCCTTTCGAAAATCTTAAAAATGGGTTGTGATCGAAAAGAATCATTTTAAAATAACTCATAATAGAAAACTCTTCAATTAATCATTCATTACTCTTCTGTTAATTCGTTAGATTGATGATCGAACAATTCTTTGTTTACATTTTCTCAAATAAAAGTGTAAAAAAATTTAACGTGAAACAGCTACTAATCTGAATATCCTGGATCAAAACATATTTGGAAATTGGTATTTTTCTGTCAATCACAGCAATCATCGCATTTCCTGAACCTTTCTATCTCTCGGCAGCTGATTTTCGCCCAGCAGGTGGAGCAAAATAACAGATGGAATTGGTTCTACAATAAGTACCATTCTCGACAAATTCCATAATCCATACGGGCAGAAGATCTAAAGCCTTCAAATAGATTTCATATGAGGAACCAAGCCTGAGTTATGATAATGCACAAATCTTCTTCTTTTTTACTCACATTTTTGATTTTTTCACTCAGGTTAAACATTTTGTTTCAATAACAAGTCACTTTCAATAGGGTGTATTATGCAATTACACCATCTTTTGAACAAACAAAAACCCTAGACGTATTTCCACTGCTAATCCTCAATTTGTAGGTATGCCTTTTGTTTTGCTTCTAGATCTTTATCACATTGAATAGAAAACACGACCAAACGATGACGGCCTTAGAAACTAAATTTTCACGACTCCACTTCTGATGATTATTGCAAAATCAAATGTACACGTCTTAAAAAATGGTATCAAACTATTTCTTGTAAAACAAATCTTCATGCTATTTGAAGATAGCATATTATGACGACTTTTCAAAAATGTTCACTATTTCAATCAATAAAAATACAAAACTTTCACGGACGCAGAAATGAAAAACACGTGCGTTGCCATCAAGGCACCGCCTACTCCTCTCAGAACCTTTCGTTGCGTCTACCTTGGAAAACTTCTCATACACATCTTGTTTACACCTGTTGTTTAAATGTGTCCAAAACGATGACGGATCATTTTTAAGATTTTTTTGGAGACGTGGGGCATATTTTCGGTGGAGCAGGTCATATAAATGTTTAAACTTGCGTGTGCCTCAGATGACCTTGATGAATTTCAAAGCGATTTCGATTGTAATATTTATGAACCTTCCTTAGCTGATTCCGGAGGCGTCAGAGTTCAGAGTTCCACCACGGATGTCACGTTTGTCCGAATCTCTGAGGACGTTCCGAGAGTACGTTAGTTTTCAAAACAGAATAGAGTTTCATGTAGAAAATCTCAACTGCGGAGTCCACGTTGTCAGCTGCTTCTACAGAATCCAAGTCAAACTTTAGGATATCAAAGTCGAGCTCTCCAACGGGCTCTAACAGAGTAGTTTTATTGTGGTCGACCTCAAGACATAAAATGTACGGCTTGTGATTACGGTCGACAGGAATGATCGAAATGGGTGACTCAAAAATGTTCACGTGGACGGGATCGTTTGAGAAGGCAAGGTCCAAGAAACGCATATTGTTGTTGGAATTGAATAAATATCATTAAATTTTAAATAAAATTTTAAATACTACATTAAAATACAACTTTTTAGAAAATTCAATTTATTTTAACCCTTGCAATTAATAGTTTTAAAAAACAAAAATGGTTGCCTATTTTGAAGACAATCTTTAGTATAAAATAAAATGTAAATTTACGAACTGAGGCGTTGAAAGGCGCTTCCTGATATTTTGTTTAAAATTAAACAATATCCCAAATTCTAAATTTTCACACACTACTCACAATAAGCGCTTCCCCTAACAAACATCAAACTTTCACCCGATAATAAAATTTAGATTCCATGTGTAAACACTCCGTTTCTGCCGTTACCGGTTTGCATTTCTTTTTCTGAAATAACACTTATTCCCCTCTAGATTTTAGGAAATTCCGGTGGACACTTTTGCACTTCCTTCCAGATTTCACTTTAAGCCATTTCTAGTTAATTCTTGGATGTTTCACGTACTGCCCTAAAAAATTTGAAAAATTTTTGCGGACCCATGATACTCCACTCACCCCTACGTATTAAAATAAATGACAAAAATGACAAAAATGACAAAAATGACAAAAATGACAAAAATGACAAAAATGACAAAAATGACAAAAATGACAAAAATGACAAAAATGACAAAAATGACAAAAATGACAAAAATGACAAAAATGACAAAAATGACAAAAATGACAAAAATGACAAAAATGACAAAAATGACAAAAATGACAAAAATGACAAAAATGACAAAAATGACAAAAATGACAAAAATGACAAAAATGACAAAAATGACAAAAATGACAAAAATGACAAAAATGACAAAAATGACAAAAATGACAAAAATGACAAAAATGACAAAAATGACAAAAATGACAAAAATGACAAAAATGACAAAAATGACAAAAATGACAAAAATGACAAAAATGACAAAAATGACAAAAATGACAAAAATGACAAAAATGACAAAAATGACAAAAATGACAAAAATGACAAAAATGACAAAAATGACAAAAATGACAAAAATGACAAAAATGACAAAAATGACAAAAATGACAAAAATGACAAAAATGACAAAAATGACAAAAATGACAAAAATGACAAAAATGACAAAAATCACAAAAATGACAAAAATGACAAAAATGACAAAAATGACAAAAATGACAAAAATGACAAAAATGACAAAAATGACAAAAATGACAAAAATGACAAAAATGACAAAAATGACAAAAATGACAAAAATGACAAAAATGACAAAAATGACAAAAATGACAAAAATGACAAAAATGACAAAAATGACAAAAATGACAAAAATGACAAAAATGACAAAAATGACAAAAATGACAAAAATGACAAAAATGACAAAAATGACAAAAATGACAAAAATGACAAAAATGACAAAAATGACAAAAATGACAAAAATGACAAAAATGACAAAAATGACAAAAATGACAAAAATGACAAAAATGACAAAAATGACAAAAATGACAAAAATGACAAAAATGACAAAAATGACAAAAATGACAAAAATGACAAAAATGACAAAAATGACAAAAATGACAAAAATGACAAAAATGACAAAAATGACAAAAATGACAAAAATGACAAAAATGACAAAAATGACAAAAATGACAAAAATGACAAAAATGACAAAAATGACAAAAATGACAAAAATGACAAAAATGACAAAAATGACAAAAATGACAAAAATGACAAAAATGACAAAAATGACAAAAATGACAAAAATGACAAAAATGACAAAAATGACAAAAATGACAAAAATGACAAAAATGACAAAAATGACAAAAATGACAAAAATGACAAAAATGACAAAAATGACAAAAATGACAAAAATGACAAAAATGACAAAAATGACAAAAATGACAAAAATGACAAAAATGACAAAAATGACAAAAATGACAAAAATGACAAAAATGACAAAAATGACAAAAATGACAAAAATGACAAAAATGACAAAAATGACAAAAATGACAAAAATGACAAAAATGACAAAAATGACAAAAATGACAAAAATGACAAAAATGACAAAAATGACAAAAATGACAAAAATGACAAAAATGACAAAAATGACAAAAATGACAAAAATGACAAAAATGACAAAAATGACAAAAATGACAAAAATGACAAAAATGACAAAAATGACAAAAATGACAAAAATGACAAAAATGACAAAAATGACAAAAATGACAAAAATGACAAAAATGACAAAAATGACAAAAATGACAAAAATGACAAAAATGACAAAAATGACAAAAATGACAAAAATGACAAAAATGACAAAAATGACAAAAATGACAAAAATGACAAAAATGACAAAAATGACAAAAATGACAAAAATGACAAAAATGACAAAAATGACAAAAATGACAAAAATGACAAAAATGACAAAAATGACAAAAATGACAAAAATGACAAAAATGACAAAAATGACAAAAATGACAAAAATGACAAAAATGACAAAAATGACAAAAATGACAAAAATGACAAAAATGACAAAAATGACAAAAATGACAAAAATGACAAAAATGACAAAAATGACAAAAATGACAAAAATGACAAAAATGACAAAAATGACAAAAATGACAAAAATGACAAAAATGACAAAAATGACAAAAATGACAAAAATGACAAAAATGACAAAAATGACAAAAATGACAAAAATGACAAAAATGACAAAAATGACAAAAATGACAAAAATGACAAAAATGACAAAAATGACAAAAATGACAAAAATGACAAAAATGACAAAAATGACAAAAATGACAAAAATGACAAAAATGACAAAAATGACAAAAATGACAAAAATGACAAAAATGACAAAAATGACAAAAATGACAAAAATGACAAAAATGACAAAAATGACAAAAATGACAAAAATGACAAAAATGACAAAAATGACAAAAATGACAAAAATGACAAAAATGACAAAAATGACAAAAATGACAAAAATGACAAAAATGACAAAAATGACAAAAATGACAAAAATGACAAAAATGACAAAAATGACAAAAATGACAAAAATGACAAAAATGACAAAAATGACAAAAATGACAAAAATGACAAAAATGACAAAAATGACAAAAATGACAAAAATGACAAAAATGACAAAAATGACAAAAATGACAAAAATGACAAAAATGACAAAAATGACAAAAATGACAAAAATGACAAAAATGACAAAAATGACAAAAATGACAAAAATGACAAAAATGACAAAAATGACAAAAATGACAAAAATGACAAAAATGACAAAAATGACAAAAATGACAAAAATGACAAAAATGACAAAAATGACAAAAATGACAAAAATGACAAAAATGACAAAAATGACAAAAATGACAAAAATGACAAAAATGACAAAAATGACAAAAATGACAAAAATGACAAAAATGACAAAAATGACAAAAATGACAAAAATGACAAAAATGACAAAAATGACAAAAATGACAAAAATGACAAAAATGACAAAAATGACAAAAATGACAAAAATGACAAAAATGACAAAAATGACAAAAATGACAAAAATGACAAAAATGACAAAAATGACAAAAATGACAAAAATGACAAAAATGACAAAAATGACAAAAATGACAAAAATGACAAAAATGACAAAAATGACAAAAATGACAAAAATGACAAAAATGACAAAAATGACAAAAATGACAAAAATGACAAAAATGACAAAAATGACAAAAATGACAAAAATGACAAAAATGAAAAAAATGAAAAAAATGACAAAAATGACAAAAATGAAAAAAATGAAAAAAATGACAAAAATGACAAAAATGACAAAAATGACAAAAATGACAAAAATGATAAAAATGACAAAAATGACAAAAATGACAAAAATGACAAAAATGACAAAAATGACAAAAATGACAAAAATGACAAAAATGACAAAAATGACAAAAATGACAAAAATGACAAAAATGACAAAAATGACAAAAATGACAAAAATGACAAAAATGACAAAAATGACAAAAATGACAAAAATGACAAAAATGACAAAAATGACAAAAATGACAAAAATGACAAAAATGACAAAAATGACAAAAATGACAAAAATGACAAAAATGACAAAAATGACAAAAATGACAAAAATGACTAAAATGACAAAAATGACTAAAATGACAAAAATGACAAAAATGACAAAAATGACAAAAATGACAAAAATGACAAAAATGACAAAAATGACAAAAATGACAAAAATGACAAAAATGACAAAAATGACAAAAATGACAAAAATGACAAAAATGACAAAAATGACAAAAATGACAAAATGACAAAAATGACAAAAATGACAAAAATGACAAAAATGACAAAAATGACAAAAATGACAAAAATGACAAAAATGACAAAAATGACAAAAATGACAAAAATGACAAAAATGACAAAAATGACAAAAATGACAAAAATGACAAAAATGACAAAAATGACAAAAATGACAAAAATGACAAAAATGACAAAAATGACAAAAATGACAAAAATGACAAAAATGACAAAAATGACAAAAATGTTAATGACAAAAATGACAAAAATGACAAAAATGACAAAAATGACAAAAATGACAAAAATGACAAAAATGACAAAAATGACAAAAATGACAAAAATGACAAAAATGAAAAAAATGACAAAAATGACAAAAATGACAAAAATGACAAAAATGACAAAAATGACAAAAATGACAAAAATGACAAAAATGACAAAAATGACAAAAATGACAAAAATGACAAAAATGACAAAAATGACAAAAATGACAAAAATGACAAAAATGACAAAAATGACAAAAATGACAAAAATGACAAAAATGACAAAAATGACAAAAATGACAAAAATGACAAAAATGACAAAAATGACAAAAATGACAAAAATGACAAAAATGACAAAAATGACAAAAATGACAAAAATGACAAAAATGACAAAAATGACAAAAATGACAAAAATGACAAAAATGACAAAAATGACAAAAATGACAAAAATGACAAAAATGACAAAAATGACAAAAATGACAAAAATGACAAAAATGACAAAAATGACAAAAATGACAAAAATGACAAAAATGACAAAAATGACAAAAATGACAAAAATGACAAAAATGACAAAAATGACAAAAATGACAAAAATGACAAAAATGACAAAAATGACAAAAATGACAAAAATGACAAAAATGACAAAAATGACAAAAATGACAAAAATGACAAAAATGACAAAAATGACAAAAATGACAAAAATGACAAAAATGACAAAAATGACAAAAATGACAAAAATGACAAAAATGACAAAAATGACAAAAATGACAAAAATGACAAAAATGACAAAAATGACAAAAATGACAAAAATGACAAAAATGACAAAAATGACAAAAATGACAAAAATGACAAAAATGACAAAAATGACAAAAATGACAAAAATGACAAAAATGACAAAAATGACAAAAATGACAAAAATGACAAAAATGACAAAAATGACAAAAATGACAAAAATGACAAAAATGACAAAAATGACAAAAATGACAAAAATGACAAAAATGACAAAAATGACAAAAATGACAAAAATGACAAAAATGACAAAAATGACAAAAATGACAAAAATGACAAAAATGACAAAAATGACAAAAATGACAAAAATGACAAAAATGACAAAAATGACAAAAATGACAAAAATGACAAAAATGACAAAAATGACAAAAATGACAAAAATGACAAAAATGACAAAAATGACAAAAATGACAAAAATGACAAAAATGACAAAAATGACAAAAATGACAAAAATGACAAAAATGACAAAAATGACAAAAATGACAAAAATGACAAAAATGACAAAAATGACAAAAATGACAAAAATGACAAAAATGACAAAAATGACAAAAATGACAAAAATGACAAAAATGACAAAAATGACAAAAATGACAAAAATGACAAAAATGACAAAAATGACAAAAATGACAAAAATGACAAAAATGACAAAAATGACAAAAATGACAAAAATGACAAAAATGACAAAAATGACAAAAATGACAAAAATGACAAAAATGACAAAAATGACAAAAATGACAAAAATGACATAAATGACAAAAATGACAAAAATGACAAAAATGACAAAAATGACAAAAATGACAAAAATGACAAAAATGACAAAAATAACAAAAATGACAAAAATTACAAAAATGACTAAAATGACAAAAATTACAAAAATTACAAAAATGACAAAAATTACAAAAATTACAAAAATTACAAAAATGACAAAAATGACAAAAATGACAAAAATGACAAAAATGACAAAAATGACAAAAATGACAAAAATGACAAAAATGACAAAAATGATAAGAATGATTTCGATCTGTTTTTTAAAACTTCACACTCGTTAATTCAAATACTTTTTAAAAATTCTCCAAAATTTCGATATCTTATTTGCGTTGTAAATTTTTTGAGATTTTGCAGATTGAATGGAAAAATTCGAAGAACTCGATTTTTTTCTGGAATTGCTATAACTCAAGTCACAAATAATTAAAAAACTTCGAATTTCGTGAGACAATAGTGTGATAACTGGTGTAATGTTTGTAGAAAATTTAAACAAAAAATATTATCAGGGAAAAAAGTTTCGTAAATTCATAATTGATTGACAGTGCGCATAAGACCGTTGCAAAAAATGACTGTTTCCTCCCATATGCTTTTTCAATGCCTTTTAGGTCACCAAGCATCGGTCTAAAATTTGGGATGATTTGGTTGATGCCTGAGATAGCGCAACGCGTTTTAATTTTATACGGAAGAAGAAATTTTTACACATTACATCATCCAGAAAATTCAAATAAGCTTGGAATGAAGTCTAAAAGTCTTCGAATTTTAGTTTTGACTATTCTTAAGTTTGATTTTTTGCTAACATGACAAGCATCTTAGCATTTTATGAAAAAAGTAACAACCATTTCAAAATAAAAAATCGGAATCTATAGATAAGTATTTAACTCTTCGTTTTATAAAGTAACAAATTTGCAAAAATTAATGTATGGAAAAATTGAAAAATCGTATTTTATTTTCATTTTTTTTTCTTGATGTACACATCAATTCCAACTGTTTGAAATAATTTTTAGGGAAAAATCAAAAATCATTAAATGAAGGATTGAAAACGCTAGAGCTTTAAATAGTTTCATGAAATGTTTTTGCAAAGATTACATAAATCAATAAATTTCCTGGCTATGCCAAGCAGTTTTTTAAGATATTTTATTCTCATCCTACAGTTTCACAGCATTTAAATAAGCAGTAAAAAACGTTAAAAGTTAAAAAAAAATTTATGTTTTCGACCGTTATTGGTGTTTTATTGTAATATTGGCTATTTTTCGGTCTAGGGATTCAATCAAACAACTTAGTTTTTGAAATGCCCGACGTTTCGACCATTTTTGGTGGTCTTTCTCAAGGGAATTATCTGTCCGTTGTTTTTGTCAATTTACAAAAACTAAATTTTTGTCATTTTTGTCATTTTTGTCATTTTTGTCATTTTTGTCATTTTTGTCATTTTTGTCATTTTTGTCATTTTTGTCATTTTTGTCATTTTTGTAATTTTTGTAATTTTTGTAATTTTTGTAATTTTTTTGTAATTTTTGTAATTTTTGTAATTTTTGTCATTTTTGTAATTTTTGTCATTTTTGTAATTTTTGTAATTTTTGTAATTTTTGTAATTTTTGTCATTTTTGTCATTTTTGTCATTTTTGTCAATTTTGTCATTTTTGTCATTTTTGTCATTTTTGTCATTTGTCTCATTTTTGTCTTTTTTGTCATTTCTGTCATTTTTGTCATTTTTGTCATTTTTGTCATTTTTGTCATTTTTGTCATTTTTGTCATTTTTGTCATTTTTGTCATTTTTGTCATTTTTGTCATTTTTGTCATTTTTGTCATTTTTGTCATTTTTGTCATTTTTGTCATTTTTGTCATTTTTGTCATTTTTGTCATTTTTGTCATTTTTGTCATTTTTGTCATTTTTGTCATTTTTGTCATTTTTGTCATTTTTGTCATTTTTGTCATTTTTGTCATTTTTGTCATTTTTGTCATTTTTGTCATTTTTGTCATTTTTGTCATTTTTGTCATTTTTGTCATTTTTGTCATTTTTGTCATTTTTGTCATTTTTGTCATTTTTGTCATTTTTGTCATTTTTGTCATTTTTGTCATTTTTGTCATTTTTGTAATTTTTGTCATTTTCGTCATTTTTGTCATTTTTGTAATTTTTATAATTTTTGTAATCTTAGAAACCATTTAACACATAGTATCGAAATTTTGAAGAATTTCGACGTTTCGACTATTTTTGGTGGTCTTTCTCAAGGGAATTATCTGTCCGTTGTTTTTGTCAATTTACAAAAACTAAATTGACAAAAACAACGGACAGATAATTCCCTTGAGAAAGACCACCAAAAATGGTCGAAACGTCGGGCATTTCAAAAACTAAGTTGTTTGATTGAATCCCTAGACCGAAAAATAGCCAATATTACAATAAGTTAAAAAAAATTGAAAACAAAAATTTTGTTTAACATCGAATATCTTTTCAGGGATATAAGTTAGGTTTTTGCTTTGTTCACATGATTTGTACTGTAAGTATCAAGGAAGATTTTTTTCGTCCAAGGTAAAATTATTTGGAACTTTCAGTACATCTTTGGCAATTTTTGATGGAAAATTTTGTTTTCCTATACAAATATCTAAATAAATCAAAACTCGTTGTGCTAAGTCAGGACTGAAATGATCAGTTACAAAATTTTCATAGCTATATCTGGCAGCAAAAACCACCAAAAAAAGCTATGGGAGGTGTAAGTGCGCATGCATATAATTGCTATAGAATTTTGAACTTCACTGTAACTGATTATAAAAATGTAATGAAAAAGCTCTTTAAAAATATGCTATTCTAATTTATACAATAAGAATTTTTGTGACAAATAAAAAGTGTTTCAGTCCTCCAAATAGTTCATTATTTTTAAAGTATATCCAAATTATTCTCAACACACTTTTAACTCTTTAGGAACTGCGAAGAAAAGTTGCGATTTTCAGCATTTTATATCTCAGAAACTACTCCATTCAATTGTAAACAATTACCTAGTACTTTGAATTAAAGAAAGTGTTTTTTGTTGCTTATGTTTCACTCACTATTAGCGGCAAGCGAGAAAATGATATATCCATAATTTAGTCCGCAATGTGTAAATATTATAAACCCTTAAAAATAATCAAATACTTCGCCATTTCACCTTATGCACTTCACTCGTGTTAGTTGCACTTCTCTTCAAACCATTGCATTTGCACTGATCGACTTTACAGTGCTTCTGTTACACTAAAAATGCTGAAACAAGAAGAGGTTCGGCTACATTTTTGCTGATGAAATTAAATATCAATTTGATGAAAGCTCCAACTTGTAAACGCTAATTTAAACAATTGTGCTAAAAGGTAAAACTCTCTTAAAATAAATTTTCATGCGCAGAAATTCGATGAAAAAAAATTCAAAGTCTCAGATAAGCTACATGCGTTCTACCGGACATTTGACGAATTGGAAACCGCCGATCTTTTTACACCAGGATCTAACGATGAACTGTTAATAGCGCCAGACTCGGAAATTCGTTGAACCACATTTTACAAACGCGAAATGCTTCGGCGCGCGCTTTTTAGAAGGAAGATGCTCTAATGGTTTCTTCGCATGTCCACCGCGCGATGTCAAAGGGGGCCTCGACCAGATCAGATCAGAATATGTGGAATTGTCTCCGGCTAGGGGGCGGGTTCTTCTTCGCCGCTTTTGGTGACAATCTATTGTGGAAGCGCCGAAAAGTGGAGAGAGAAGATATGATAGCTCGATCTTAATAGCTTTGATTCTTTATTCCAACCAGTATATAAACTAGAGCACGGTCCGGATACAGCACATCATTTCACCTGCTCCCCCGACGAAGAGTGGATCTGAAATCGAAAGTTTCGCGCTCATCTTTAAGAATCGAAGAATCAAACCGCGAGTGCTAATAAAAATGAAGTGCTTTGTTGTGGTAAGAGCAATTAGAGGGTTTTTGGGCGTCAGTGACAATTATAAGGACTGTTGGGAAAATCGAACTGGGAGTGATCAGAAGTTCATGGACAAACATTTTTCACGTGGTACAGTGATAATTGCCGACAAATGGTTATGATTAGTGATATTTAAAAAAAGCAATTACAGAACACTGGGTGTCAAAAAAAAGGGATGTTAACGTGAAAGAGATGTTTTAAACGCATTCAATTTGTGCTTTGCAGATGTCCATGCTGGTTTTGGGCTGTGCCTTTGCCCAAAACTACGATGATGGTAAATACCGTCCAGAGGTCCTGCACCAAAAATACGACGATGGTCAGTACCGTCCTAATGGCGGAGGTGCCTATCGTGGAAGCGGTGGCAAAGGAAGTGGATCTGGAGGTAAATAGTTGCAAAAACAAGTGAAGATCTCAACAAATTCTTATCGATACTTATCTTTCAAAAGGATCAGGATTCGGATCCGGATCAGGATCTGGCTTTGGAGGTGGTTCAGGACTTGGCGGTGGTGCAGGATTCGGAGGTGCAGGATTCGGTGGAGCTGGTTTCGGAGGAGCTGGTGCTGGAGGATTTGTCCAGAGTGCTCCAATTGTTGCTGCTCCTGCTCCTGTCATTCCTGCCCCTGCCCCAATTGCTGTTGTCTCTGCCTCGGCTGGTGGATTCGGAACCCGTGGAGGAAGCGGATTCGGTTCAGGAAGCAGCAGCAGCGGAAACACCATCGGAGTCAAGGAAGACACCCGTGACTTGAACGAAGATGGATACAACTACCGCATCTTGACCGATAACAACATCGACTTCGCCGAATCTGGCCGTATTGAGAACCGTGGAAGCGACAACGAAGTGCTCCGTGCCAAGGGATACTACGAATTCGTTGCCGATGATGGTGTCAAGTACCGCGTCGACTACATCGCCGACGAAAATGGATTCCAGCCCACCGGAACCCATCTGCCAACACCTCCCCCAATCCCAGAGGAAATCCTCCGCTCCCTGCAGGTTCTGCGAGCCAACTAAATGGGAATCGCCTCTCAAAAATAGTCATTAAAAGTTAACACCCTTACCTGACTGTGTTCGTGATTGTAAAAATATTCAGATGAAATGAACGAGAACTATAAATAAGATTTTGCGGAAAAATAGTAACAAATTCAAGCATTGCTTATTCATTCAATGGTATCCGAAATACAAGCATTTTTTGTTCTAAGCAGTCTCGATTCAAAACGTATCCACTTATCAGAATCATTTAAACAACATATCTTTGCCCCGCTGACAAAAAACCGTATTATCTTCGGCCTGCATTCAACGTTACATTTATACTAAGCGAGAAAACAATACCCCATAAATTTTACTGGTATTGTCGTTGTCCGCAGTCCGCTGGTTCCATTTGCTGGATAAGTTCTCGAGTGATGTAAAACATTGTATGGGAGCACCCTCTCCCCCTTGAAATGTTTCCAATGAAAGAACAGAGAGTTCTGAAAATATCAAAGAAACGATTGTATCACAGCTCGCGGTAAACCATTTCGCGGTATTCGTTTTGGCATGACATTTCGCGTATGAAGCTGTTTGGCGGTTTATCATTTGGCGGTTTGTAACACTTGGCGGTTTCTCATTTGGCATATGGCCCTTTTGGCGGTTTGCCTTTCAGCGGTTTGTAACATTACGCGGTCTCCCAATTTGCGAGTAAGACTATTTGGCGGTATGGATAGTTGGCAACTGAGTCATTTCGCGGTCTGTTTCAAATGTTAAAAAGTCCGGATACATGGATCATAATTACGAGGATTTCCTTACGAGGATTGTCCCTAGCTTTGGGTAAACCTAGAAACACGGGGCCTTCCTAGGTTTTCAGTAGACCTAGAAAAAACGGAGCCGTCTCAGAAACGTAGATCAAAACCAAGAGGCCGCCTCCTCACGCTGCGTGTTCGAACTAGGGTGAAGTATGGTCCTTACGCTTCGCGTTGCGGACCGGACTAGGGGATTGTCCCTAGCTTTGGGTAAACCTAAAAAAACGGGGCTTCCTAGGTTTTCAGTAAACCTAGAAAAAACGGGGCCGACTCAGAAACGTAGTTCAAAACTAAGAGGCCGCCTCCTCACGCTGCGCGTTCGAACTAGGGTGAAGTATGGTCCTTACGCTTCGCGTTGTGGACCGGGCTAAGGGATTGTCCCTAGCTTTGGGTAAACCTAGAAAAACGAGGCCTTCATAGGTCTTCAGTAAACCTAGAAAAAACGGGGCCGATTCAGAAACGTAGTTCAAAACTAAGAGGCCGCCTCCTCACGTTGCGCGTTCGAACTAGAATATACGCATTAAGTCTCGAAACCAGAAAAAAGATTTGGGTACATTTGCTCAGTATATGTATATTTCTGAGCAAATATCTTACCGCGAAATGTTGCATATCGCCAAAATCGCGGAAAGACTCATACCGCAAAATATTAAACCGCCAAACAAGACCATTTGCCAAATCGTAAACCACCAAATCGACCAAACCGCCAATTGTCATGCCGCGTTTTAGGTCCTTTTGCCAAATGGTAAACCGCCAAAATAGCATACCGCCAAACACTATACCGCTGATGTGAAAACCGCGGACAGAGGTACAACCCAAAGAAACATTTCTTGTATTCAAATATCTTCCCATGATAAATTTGGTTCCATTAGCTTAATTAGTACTCGAGTTATGTACATTTTTTAAGGTAGCCCCCTCTCTTCGACCAATCACTTCACTGGAAGGCAAGAAGAATACCAAGTACCAAATATTTATAGAAACATTCCTCCTAGGTACCCTAGATACTCTCCCATTAGACTGAGTCGATTTGGGGTCATTTTCGAATTTCTCATACCCTGAGGTCTAAAAGCTTTGTTTTGGTTCAAAACTCATCCATGATTTTTTGCAGTATTTTTAAGTAACGTTCACATGAGTAAATTTGAACTTTCATGTTTGTATAGGAAAATTGAATGTTTTGTACTGAAAAATCAACATCATTTTTGTTTCTTCTTTAGAACCTGGTCTGCGAATGGTTTTTGTGCCAATTTATAAATTCTCAGAGGGAAATTTTCCGCTGAACAGCTTTTTCGAAGATCGTTACTTCGAATCTTATTACACAAAACAGTTATTAGGTGTTTAAAGGGGACATGTCTTATGGCAATGACAAACAATACATTTAAATGATATCACTGCTTGTTACTCGCTTAGCATTGCATAAAAAGTAGTCAAGGCACCTGGGGTCTAATCCCAGGGTTTGAGAAGTTCGAAAATGACCCCAAATCGGCTCAGTCTACTCTCTCATGCCAAATTGGTTTACTTAATCAGTTCTTGAGCTAACATTTGTATTTTCTTTGAGAGAGCCCCTCCCCCCTTTCAATGAGAGAGAGGGGCCTCAATCCATACTGGAAACCTTCCCACGCCTCAAAGGCACCCATCTGCCAGACAGACAGAATCTACCACCTGGGTAATCAAAAAATAAATAAAATAAATTAAAAATAATTAAAAAATAAAAAGAAAAAAAAACAAAAAAGACAGACAGCAATCCTTTTTTATTTACAGGGTGAAAATAAATTTCGTATTCTTTCTTACATTGCAAAATGAGGAAAAAAGTGTATAAACCGCGAAGAAATTCAATAATTTATGTTCTACATGGATCAAACCTATTAAAATATTGGACATAGCTTCAGATGCCGCACAAGCTTATATGAACGGAGATATAGTGCCTTTCATGTCCCTAATTCCCCTATAAAGCTTAGTTCTTTAAGAAATGGGACACTTTCTTTTGCTAATAGCTCGTTTACTAGTAATCGGACATTCAAAATTTTGACAGCATTTTGCTGCCTGTAAAAAGTACCATCCGGCGATTTTTTTTTCAAAATTTAAAATTCCCGTGTTTTTGAGAAAGTCACGATACAAGAGAAAAAGAAAAAATAATTTTAAACAGTTTCCTTCAAAATCCACCATTATCAAATCGATAGCTGACAAAACCGTTTATTATTCAAAGAACTAATGCGTGCGAGTGATGGAAAAGTATGCATACGAAATACAAAATGTCCACAAAGTTCAAATCAAGCATTGGAGTGAAGCACATGACTGGCAACTACGGTTAAGGGTCATCTGGAAAGTCAAGTTTCATACCAGCATTTTTAATTTTGAATAAGCGAAAATCTAAGTGTACATCGTTGTAATGTCAAAAACATTTTTCTTCGATAAGCTGAAAGTGTTGCCTCATTATGAGTCATTCAAATCTAACCTCAAACAACATTTTTTACTAGTTGCAGAGCTTGTAAGCTGTGTAGCCGGTACCGAGGCAATGAAACGGATGATTTCTGATGGACTTGAACTTATGAACTTATGAAAAAACCCTTTTTCAAACCAATTTCAGCGTTAGAATCCTATAACATGTCTGCTCATGGAAAGGTCCATAGCATATTAAAGTAGGTATTTGCTGGTAGTTTTGTATAAAATATAATAATTTGTCAAAATTCTGCTCCTGTGGAAAAAAAACAACAACGCCTTGACGTTACTCAAAAATAATCAAGTTTTGTTAATCTGCAAACAGCTATATCCACTAAACTGCCCTCAGCTTCTTTCAGAAGAGAAGTATTGGACCAAAAAGTAGCAGAAATTGAAGGAGGAGGATGCAGCCACCTAAAAAACAGATACTTAAGACGAAATATAAGTTGGAAAAACTGATCAATATCAATGATCATGGTCAATATCATGAAAAAAGTGTGCGCCGGCCGATGGGAGGTACTAAGAATAAAGTAGCAATATTTCTTACAAAAAAAATTAAATATTTATTTTTATTTTTTTCATAAATTATCATAAGATTATCTTAATTTCCTTCATAAAAAGTATTTCGATCAAGCGAATGGTTTTTGGAGACATTTTCAATCAATTGAAAAAAAAAAAACAATTTCGGACTTGAAAATTTTGAACCAAATAAAAATCTTTCATTCGAATCCTCGAAAACAAAATTACACAGGGTAGGTGTGTAATTTTTTTTTTTTTTCGAGGATTCGAATGAAAAATTTTTAGCCACCACACACCGTGTAAAATGGAGTTATGGCCGTTTCACCTTATGTATTATGTACTTTTTTACGAGGAATCGAATGAAGGTTGTTAGGGTTAGGTTAGCTTGTTCGGACTGGAAGATTTTGGAACGAATAAGAGTAATCGAAAAATCGAATAAGGTCGCTTTAACCTCAATTCACCAATTTTTTCAAAAATATTTCAGAAAAAAAACACGTTCTGATTTGAAAATTTGAAACCAAGTGAGACCTATTTTGTGTGGCTTTTTTTCGAGAAATCGCGTGAAGGCTATTTAAATCACCGCACGCTTCGGAAATTGAAGCTATGGCTGCTTTGCTCAGATTCCCCTAAATTTTTCAAGAATATATTAAAACAATAAGTTTGAACTCGAAAATTTTGAACCAAATGAGACTTATCTTATGCGATTTATTTCTATCAAATGAAGGCTATTTGAGCCACAGCATGCATCGTAGAATGGAGCTAAGGATGTTTTTATTCTCAATTCCACAACATTTTTAATACAGTTCAAAAAAGCATGTAAGGACATAAAATTTTTGAACTAAATGGGAATAATCTTGTGTGTTTTTTTCTGAGGAATCGAATGAAGTTCATTTTAGCCACCGCAAGCATCGAAAAATGGAGTTATAACCATGTTTACAAAGCGTGTGGGGCTCAAACGGCCTGCATTCAATTTCTCGGAAAAAAAACACACAAGAAAAGTATTACTTGGTTTTAAATTTTCAAGTCCGAACATCTATGGTATCAAAGCTATGGTATATTGCGCAAATTTTTCCACCTACTAAAAAACAAATTGCTAAAATTAAAATGTCAGTTGGCAAATTTTTATGGAAAGGATATATTTTTAAGGTGAACAGAGATCAACTTTACCTAGCATATAATGATGGAGGCATAAAACTAGTCGATCCAGAATCGAAAGCAAAATCCTTGCTTATAAAAAATATAAACTATAGTGTTAGTGGAGAAAATAATGTAAATGAGTTCTATTTGTTTGACTATTCCAAACTGCACATGCTACCTTTAAACTTTAGAGAGTGGATTAATCAGGCTAAATATTTTAAAGAACACCAAACGGATTTAAATACATGTGCATTAATTTATAACAGATTTATAACCGAAAAAAATATAATTCCAAAGGCACAATCTGATCATCCAACATTAAAATGGAATATAATCTGGAAAAATTTAAATTCAAATTTTGTATCGTCTGAAGACAAAACAAGGCTTTTTGTTTCATGTAATGATTTGATTCCTAATAAAGAAAAACTTTACGCTTACAATATCGGAAGACTGAATACCACCTTATGTGAAAAATGCCATCAAAATGATAATAATTACCACAGAATGTCAAAGTGTAATGCAGCTAAAATAGTTACAGATTGGGTAAAAAATTTGATAAGGAAAAAGTTTAAGATAAACCTATTAGAACTAGAAGATTTTTTGTCAGTGGATATTGATGATAATAATAAAAATGAAAAAGCAGCAATGTGGATGACGATTCGTTGTATTTCGCATTGCATAAAGCATTTCCCAAACGCGGATTTGTTCATGTTTAAAAAAGAAATTAGAGAAATGAGATGGGAGAATAGAAAGCGATATGAAAAATGTTTTGGTCAAAAGCTTAATATCTGTTAGGAAATTAAATTAAAGGAAAGGACAGGTTTAGGTCTTTATTGTAGCATAGCTCTGATGTAATTTAGATTAATTTTAATTACTCAATAAACAAAAAAAAAAAAAAAAAAAAAAAAAAAAACATACAATGCTGTGAAATCTTTGAAAACTGTAGGGGAATTAAGGGTAAAGCAGTAAGAGCTCCATTTTCCGATGCGTGCGATGGCTCAAAAAGCTTTTATTCGATATCTCATAGAAAAAAGACAAAATGAGTCTCATTGAATTCGAAATTTTCGAATGCAAACAAACTTCTTATGAATTAACTGAAAAATGTTGGGAATTTTAGGGTGAAATAGTCATAACCGTTGTTTGATTCTTCCAAAAATAAAACCACACACCACAGCCATAGCTCCATTTTCTAAAGCATGCGGTGGCTCAAATAACCTTCATTTGATTCCTAAGAAAAAATCACAGAACATAAGCCCCATTAAGCTTAAAATTATCAGGTCCGAACTTTGTAAAAAATGTAAGGAAATTAATGTTAAAAAGCCATAACTCCACTTTTCGATGCGTGCGGTTGCTCAAACAGCCTTTATTCAATTTTTTTGAAAAAAAAATTAACAAGATAGGTCTCATTTGATTCAAATTTTGTAGTTTTGCAATGTACGGGAGTTGAGGGTAAAATCAGCCATAACTCCATTTTCCGAGCGTGTGTTAGCTCAAATAACCTTCATTTGATTTCTCGGGAAAAATCACACAAGATAGATTTGTTTTTGTTCAAAATGTTCTAGTTGAAGCCAGTGTTTTTATGGATTGTTTAAAAAATATAGGGGATTTAGGGGTTAAAAAGGCGCTATATCTCCATTCGTTAGCTCTTGCGGTGTCTGAAACTATTCAGAAACGATTTTCCGAACATTTTCATTAAAGGAAATATATTTTGATAGATTTGTTTCATGTAGGAGGGAAGATATTGAATCTCTTCGTGGTTTACACTTTTTCCCCATTGTGCATTGGATGTTGTTTTAGGTGAAGATCTTTGAGTTTGGAGGCTTTGGTATCCTTGACCCCAAGGGGCCAAAAGCAAAAAAAAAACTACTTTTCACAGATGACAATGGCAGATTTCGAGGCATTCGTCAAGCTACAAGCCTAGTGAAACTGTGAATCAGCACATCACGGAGGATCCGTTGCTAAGTGGCTAGATACATTGGTCTTGAAGATACACTAAAATAAATAACTGTAAATTCTTTATCACTGCGAAATGGTGTTGCGAACTTTTAGTAGCGAGAGCGTCGAAAGCATGCTCTACTTACTGAAAAATGCTATGGAAGTCTACGGAAGGTATTTTGAGCAATTCTTGTATTTTTTTTTTGTTCAACGTGATAGCTAAAATTCCAATAAATATAATTTAAGGTTGCCAGAACTTTTTCAGCACGTATCTGGGCCAGAAAAATCCGAGCAACATTATAAAAAAAAAACTAATAAAACTCAATTTTAATTTTGAATTTGGCGACTTAAAGTCCGGGCAATATCCATTGAAACAAATTTAGTCAAAATCCAGAAATTACTCAACAAAAACCTATAATCTTTTTTGATTTTTTTAAGAGAGCGAACAAACCCAAAACACAACCGACGACGAACCAATCAGGAAGGCACTCGATGACATCATCACTGGACGACGGTTGACCTGGAGCAATTCGCTGACGTCGATTTTTAAAATCGTGAGACGGCCGTTAAGGAAACACGCGGCAAAAAAGGTGTAAGTTTCAAGTTGAAAAAAAAAGAAAAAAAAAGTTTACCGTACCGGACTTTAAAAAAAAAAATTAATTATTAACTATAAAAAATACGTTCAAACTTGATTTTTCTATATAAGAACATTTAAAAGAAAGCTGTATCTAATTTCAGTGGCAACTCAACCGTAAACGTTTATTCAAAAGGAAACTTTGAGCTTCACTTTCGAAAACGGTTTTTCGTCTGGATTACCGTAATTTTTTGTTTGATAATTTTCATAAAGCTGAAATAATGCGATGTGTTATTTGAATCAAAATTTTCCTACATTGTCATTCCCATTTTTAATAATAATTCATGCATTTGTGTTTGATTCAGGTCTGTTTCAGGTTCATCGCTTACCGACAATATTACAGTCGTTGATGTATTTTGATTATTATAATAGCTTTTTGAACGTTATTATCTCCACAATATAAAGTTTGTCACAGAATTCACCATACGCCCATTTCTGCCCCGGTTGCCATGACCCGAGTGAATTAGAGGTATAATGTTCATCATTAGATTATGTCGTAAGACGGAATACCATGTAAATAAACGATTATTCGTCCGGGTTACCGTAGGTTTTTGTTTACCTTCTTTGAATGTGTATTAAAGACATACTCTAAACTTTGTTAAGTTTCATAAAGCTGAGAATTTCATTCAAAGCTATTCAGTTGTGTTACTTGAATCAAAATAAGAACATTTTCCTGCAATATCATTCCCATTTTAAATAGTCATGCATGTGTGTTTGATTCAGTTTCAGGTTCATCACTCACTGACAGTACTACACTCGTAGAAGTCTTTTGATTATAACAGCCTTTCGTACTTTCTTATCTCCACAATATACAGTTACAGTACAGTTTGTCACAAAATTTACCAAAACCCCTTTTTTCTTTGTTATGAGCTTTAAGCTGTTTGAAATTAATAAAATATAATTAATTTTTGTCTATCCTACAGAAAAAAACCTGATTTTATCAATGACAAAAAGTTAAAAAAAAAAATGAATTTGAATTCAAATTTTATGAAATAACCAAAAATAAAACACAAAAATTCGTGTACACAAAATTTACCCTGAAGTACTGATTTTTATCAAAAAAAAACTCTTAAATAGGAAAGTTGAAAAAAAAGCAGGAAAAATTGACGGACTTAAGAAATTAGATACATGGGCAATGATTTCATTTTTTTTCCTTATTTTGTTATATTTGTTCAACTTTGAACCACGAATATGCCTTTTTCGAATGGCAATGGCGATTGGCGCCATGAATAGCAAAATACTAGAATAATTTTTGTGTGGACAAAAAAAAAGCTACTATTAATATTTCAATGCCGTGATAGTTCAATATTGATTTAATGGCACCACAAACGTTTCAACAAAAATAATATTAAGTTCAAGATTTGTGTAAAAATGAGTGAAATTTTGTATTGTATGTTGAACGAAGTTACCCCGAAACATGAAATTTGTGTGAACCATTCAAAAGAAGTATTTTTTGAACCTACTCACAAATCCAAAGCTTTGAAGAGTCAAACTTTCGAAAGAAGCAACCAGCATAGTCGCGAAAGCTCAGCTCGCATATGGTAAATTCCAACCGTATAACAGAACTGTATAACAGTTTAGGAAACGGGTGGTGAATTCGTGGCAAATAGCCGGTTGATCGATTGATTTCAAATAAAACATCAATTTAATTTATCCCAAATAATCATGTATAACTTTCATCAAACCATTCAAAATCATTTCGTTATTCAAAAGGATTTTGAGTGGTTTTAAAATAAATAAAGAAAAAAATTTATTCATATGGATTCAAATGACATTATATGAAAACTAATTTCCTTTTCTGTCAGTAAATAAGTAAATTAACTAACAATTGAAAAGAAAATACCAGTAATTTAACTTATAAATGGAATAGTGTCTCTAGAAATCCTTGAAGCAAAAAATAATGAATGATTCTTCTAAATATTATTACATTAAAAACTTAAGTGAGCTTGCCATATTGCCCAGTTTTATTCGGACTTGCCCGGATATTTAGTAGAATATTTTGGAACGATCCGGCCCGGCCCGGTTGCCCGGGTTTTGTTGAAAAATGCCCGGATTTTTTCCCTTTATTGCAATTTATATGCCCTCTCGACCAGCCACCACCCACCAAAAAAACCACCGCCTCCAGACTTTTCTACAAAACTCGAGCAAGCTACCATAGCCATTACATTCAAAAATAGAAAAAATAACAATGAAGAAAAAAATAATGTTAGCTTTGAATTTTGTGAATTACTTGACGAGATGTATGAAAAAATAAATAAATAGTGAGGAGGCCTCATGCCTTCGGGAGAATGGTACTTTTTTTTTGTTTCGATTATAGTCGTTTTACCATTTTTATGGCATTTGCGACTTTATATCAACGTTGCAGTTGGCGGACAGTTATTGAAAAACTCATCCGGTACAACTGTGTTCGATATTTACTCTTGGGCTCGAACTCGCGGACATCGGCTCAGGAGACAAGGGACTTGCCAACTGAGCTATATCACAAGCCCCAGGGAGAATGGTACTGCTCTCAAAAAAAACCTCAAATCGTGTAGCTTAAGGTTGCCAGATTGCCCGGTTTTATCCGGGTTTGCCCGGATATTTAATACACAATTTGGGAACAGTCCGACCAGGCCCGAGTGCCTAGATTTCGTTGGAAAAAGCCCGAATTTACTCGGATTTATTCACTTTATTTGGCAAATCAAACAAACAAAAAAAACAAATTGTGTTGTAAAAATTTTCTATTAAGGCGTCTAAAACGGAATTTTTTGAGTATGTTTTACAAAATAATCATAAAAGGTTAGGCCTAAAATACGACTAAAAATCTTTCGATAAATGTTGATAAAAAAAATTTATTTTTGATTTCTTTTTTCTTGATTTATGTTGAGTAATTTTTGGGTTTTAACAAAATTCGCGGATATTGCTCGGATTTTTGGTCGTCAATTTTGGAAAAAAAAGTGCCCGGATTTTGCCAGGTTTTTATATAAAATTGCCGAGATTTCCCTGAACCGGCTACGTGCTGAAAAATTTCTGGTAGCCTTAGTGTAATTATAATTTTAAATTTTTCCGACCAAAAAGAATTTTTTTGGGACAAGTTTTGTCAAAATATACGATTTTATGGAAGCCTAGAATAAAAAAAAATGCTGATACACACAAAAAAAAATCTGAGGTTTACATTTGATGTAAAATTTTATTTCATGTAAAATTCGGTTAGATGTGTTGTATATTATAACGCAGCCCTGAAAAAAACCATGCGTTTCCTCATTCAGGTCATTTGGAATGTTTGGAATCTGACACGTTGCTATCGCGCACAGGGTGTGTCTTATTGTTTGCCAATTTCAATAAATATAAAAAAGTGAAATGGGCTTGTGATATAGCTCAGTTGGCAAGTCTGTTGTCTCCTGAGCCGATGTCCGTGAGTTCGAGCCCAAGAGTAAACATCGAACACAGTTGTACCGGATAGTTTTTCAATAACGATCCGCCAACTGCAACGTTGATAAAGTCGCGAATGCCATAAAGATGGTAAAACGACTATAATCGAAACAAAAATAAAAATAAAAAAGTGAAATCCTTTTAACAGTTCTCACCAAAAACAAATTATGTTTTATTGCTTATTGTTAAAAAACACTCTTTAAAAATAGTATATTACTCGACAGAATTTTGTAGACTTTATTGGAGAAGTGATATTTTGTTCTAAGCAACAGTTTGATTCTTAATATTAAAAAAAATTAGAAATAACTCTAACCGATAACATTGATACAAAATCTGACAATCAAAAATGAATAGCACACAAAATAGTCAAACTTTTAGTTCAAATAAATATTGCACGAAAAGGTCAAAAATATACTCAATTTGTTGTTACAAAAGATTCAGCACAATAAAGCTTTTTTTCTCTTTATTCTTCGATATAAGGCCGGAACAAATTTCAAATCCTTCTTTTGTCACTCGGAGTTGGAACGTCGCAAGGGGGGGGGGGGGGGACATTAAAAAATAATGCGAAAAACAAATAAATTGGAATAAATTGCACGAAAGCTTGTATGCAACAAAATTACATACAATATCATTGCACAAAACCTATAAATCAAGTAATTTCTTATTGAATAATTCAATAAAATCAAGAATACAAAAGGTGAAAAAACTTCCACCTTCCAAAATTTGTATTTTGGTCTTTTAATCTTTCGGATATTTTAATTTTTTTTGTCTAAATTTACGTCAAATACTTGAAACTTTATTTATTCCCCCCTTCGGGTTTTTGGAAATTTCGGAGGGGGGGGGGGGTGACAAAAGAAGAAATTGATATTTGTTCCAGCCTAAGTATAAACATGTGAATTCAAAAAAAATCAAGTTCTTGGATTTATATACAAGTGAATCGTTTTGAAATGTTTAATATTTATACAAACAAATTACAAGCTTCATTACCCCTTCCTCACATTCCATCATTTTGTAAAGGACATTTCATAGTACAACGAACAAATAACAAGTATTATTAATCAAAAAACATTCTGGATTAACTTAGTGCTACCTGTTTTGAAAAGTAATGAAAAACTTTTTTCAAAATCATCCATTCAAAAAGTATTAACGAAACTAAAAGAAAATTTAGATACACCCTGTAGCAGGATCGTTTCACAAACAAACACCGAACGGCCGACCGGTAAGAAGCAAGTTCGATTTGATGCGCCTAAAAAAAGCCGTTTCAAATCTGGAGCTCGTGGATTTCGGTTGTGTAAACCATTATGAGTATCTTTTTAATGATGGGCATGTTTTGTTACAAGGCTGATGGCTAGTAGTTGATAAAACAATAATTCAAAAACTAAAAATAAATAATAAGCCGGAACGGTTTCATTGTTATGGTAATGTAAATTCACAATGTCATTTTTTTCGTTTCGGGAATTTACATTACGTCATAAGTCATTTAAATTTAGTAGAAATAACTTGTTCCATTTATTTGCAGGTTATAACATGTAATTATTTAATACTGTGTATGTTTAGATGAAAATATAATGTATCAATTGTTTAATTTTTAATGTATGTAATGTAATGTATTGTAATGTAATGTAATGTAATGTAATGTAATGTAATGTAATGTAATGTAATGTAATGTAATGTAATGTAATGTAATGTAATGTAATGTAATGTAATGTAATGTAATGTAATGTAATGTAATGTAATGTAATGTAATGTAATGTAATGTAATGTAATGTAATGTAATGTAATGTAATGTAATGTAATGTAATGTAATGTAATGTAATGTAATGTAATGTTATGTAATGTAATGTAATGTAATGTAATGTAATGTAATGTAATGTAATGTAATGTAATGTAATGTAATGTAATGTAATGTAATGTAATGTAATGTAATGTAATGTAATGTAATGTAATGTAATGTAATGTAATGTAATGTAAGGTAATGTAATGTAATGTAATGTAATGTAATGTAATGTAATGTAAGGTAATGTAATGTAATGTAATGTAATGTAATGTAATGTAATGTAATGTAATGTAATGTAATGTAATGTAATGTAATGTAATGTAATGTAATGTAATGTAATGTAATGTAATGTAATGTAATGTAATGTAATGTAATGTAATGTAATGTAATGTAATGTAATGTAATGTATTGTAATGTAATGTAATGTAATGTTATGTAATGTAATGTAATGTAATGTAATGTAATGTAATGTAATGTATTGTAATGTAATGTAATGTAATGTAATGTAATGTAATGTAATGTAATGTAATGTAATGTAATGTAATGTAATGTAATGTAATGTAATGTAAGGTAATGTAATGTAATGTAATGTAATGTAAGGTAATGTAATGTAATGTAATGTAATGTAATGTAATGTAATGTAATGTAATGTATTGTAATGTAATGTAATGTAATGTAATGTAATGTAATGTAATGTAATGTAATGTAATGTAATGTAATGTAATGTAATGTAATGTAATGTAATGTAATGTAATGTAATGTTATGTTATGTAAGGTAGTGTAATGTAATGTAATTTCTGGGATTTTACTCAAATATGCCCGAATATTGGTCGGTTTTTGGGTTGAAAATTTCGAAATCAGTTGCCCGGATTTTTCCAGTTTTTTGCTTCAAAAGCCTGGAAGTGCCTGGCTCGGATTCATCTGGGAAAGAAATTGCCCCAACTGTCGAAGAATTCACTGAAAGTCATTCTGAGTATTTAACAATTTGTTTCTAATATCAGCAAGGTGGATCAAACATCCTAAAATTGAACCCTAATCCACTCAACGATACACGTGCTTAGCCTTAAACTTTAGCAGTAAAAAAATCTATAACTATTCCATCAATGATGCAATTCGCTCGCTGCCTTAACATTGTTCCGTTGCCGGTAAATTGGCGTTTGCATATTCTAACCATTTCCCTTTCTCGTCAATCCATTTGACATTTCCAGCCTCTTGAAGTTCATTGGGTACGAAGTAAGTATCTGCTGCGTTTATCGGAACGCATCTTACGGGTAGGTACTCAATGAAGCTGATTTACACCCATCATCATCATACGAGTGAGCCGGAAAGTGCACATCTGCATATTGGGTCTGTTCTCTAGAACTGATTCATGAATACTTCTACTTCCATTCGGTTGAAATCGAAAGCGATTCCGCTGGATCGATCCTCGTCGAGGGGATCAAAAACCATTCACTTATGGGGTGAAATATGGTATTCGCTTCAGAACTTAAGCAGTTAATGAAGTGCACCAGGCAGATGTATCGAAATGGCAACTGATGACTAGTGGGCACATTTTTTTATATCAGCTTCCATCAACGCTGACGATGGAGTTGGGGGCTCAAAGGACGTTGCTAATGCGTTTGGGTAATTTCAACGAAAAAATTACTTTTCTCTTGACCAAATTAACTCATCAAACAGAAGTGAATCACACGTTTTGAAAAGAACTAGGAGTAGAAGTATTAATAGTTACACGTTTCTAAGAACTATGTCATATTTACTCAAAGTAGACGAGATTTAGTATGCGAAAATAGGCATGGCATTTTACGCATTCCATATTTTTATTTTGGTTGTCAAACTTCATATCACGGATTATGGGATGGATTCAACATTGTTAGTTTAAGTCAATTTCTGCTATACTAAGAAAGACAAGTTAGAGATACGGGATAATTTAAACTTTTGCGACGATACGTTGGGTTCAAAAAAAAAATACATCCAATACAATACATCCACAACAGTTATGCAGAAACCGAGATAGAACTTGCGGATTATACTTTTTTTTCTTCCCCACTGGAAACATTCTAAGATGCGTGTAACCGCGAAGAAAAAGTTGTTTGGCGAAGAGAGAGCTTCGGGGTATGCATCTCACTTATAATGACTTTTAAGCTTGCATATAAATACAGTAGCGCAAGTTCTAGGGGCTCATTAGTAAATACGGGCCACTATCAGTCGGCATTCGAAGTGCATCCAAGTGCAGCTGCGTTCTGTTGTCGTTGGTCGTGTGTAAAGTGTGAAAAACTTCACTAGAAATTTGGCGGAAGTTTTTCAAGCTGTAACAGTTGGTAGTCAGATTTACAGAAACGCCCTCCCGTCGCCATGAAAATAGTAAGATATCGTATCATATTAAACAAAATAGTGTTAATCGTTTGTGAGAAAGATGTTTTTGTGTGTCAAGTATTTGGGCGTGAAACCATTTTATGAGAATAAGAAGTGTGCCATGAAACAAAACTTAACTTAATGAAAGATACCTCTTGAAACTTTACGTGAACCTGATAAAAATACAAATATTTTTCATCCAAAAAAAAGATGAATGATTTAAAAATAAAATAATCCTTCCTCTAAAGCAAGGCCGTGTGAACGAGCGAAGGGTTTTAAGGGTAGGGGCCCCCCTCCCGAGGGAAAATAAAGTTTTAACACTACTTGAATTATACTTCTTCAATTTCTACAAATCTATGAAAAGAAATCAAAACTAGAAAATTGGAATGAAAATTTGAAATATAACAACTAAAAGGGTCCCCGTGAAGTTTTTCTCTTACATAAGTTAAAGGGGCTCTCTAGAGTAAGCAGTGAAGGAGTTTTTCCGCATTTTGTGAACTGAGAATTTCCAAATTTTCAACCCAAAATCGGAACAAAAATAATGCAATCGGAATTTAAAAAAAAAATCAAAAAAAAAATTAAGAAGAATGCCAGGCAAACACCTCTATTTTTATTTTATTTTTTCATCGAACTATGTCAGTCAGGTTTTCTGTACAGAACAGGTAAAATAAAGAAGCACATCTCCTCATTTTCATTACATACAAACGTCTTACACAATAATAATGTCAATTATTACATTAACTTTCCAAGTAATGGTGACTGCATTAAAATAGTAGCTAATTTCGCCAAAACTGGCTCACAGTGCTAAGAGAAAACAGAGAAGCTTTATGATAAGCAATTCGGAATTTTAGCCTAGCCGTATCCGGGTTAATAACGGGTTTTATTATTACCTATAACTTTTCAATCATTATTATTGAAATTTCCGTTGGTTCATATATTCTAAACCATGGGTGGCCAAACTGTGATCTTCGGGTCACATTTGGCCCGCGAACGCAAATTTGTGGCCCGCGAAGCTTTGATCAATTTCAATGTTATGAAAGGAAAACAATAATAGAGCAACGCCATAATATTTGTAAACTCCTTATTATTTGGAAATAAAAAAAAGATTCTTCAAACATTTTTTTCAAATTTTAGCTCTGTTAAAGAGAATGGGCAATTTGGTTTTCGGATTTACATGGATGAGCTGAGCAATATACGGTTCGAAAGAGACAAGAAAAGTAAAAAAAAAACTACCATGGGAGGAAAAAGTTAAAAAGGGTGATACGGTCAAAATTTGGTCAAGGGAAAACGCGTGTAAATCGGCTAAATCGTTTATTTAAAAAATCAAATTAAATTTCTGTTTCAAGTTTAATTAGTATTAAATTCAGGAAAAATATTCAGTTAAGCTTCCGCTTTTTACAAATCAGAATTGCCGGGCCTTACGCTTAACCCCTGCCATCAGATTTTGTACAGCCACCTTGTCCACCTTCTTCGCCGCAGAAAGCCAGTTGCCTTGAACTGCTGCTCGTCCTTAGCAGTTTTTTTGGTCTTCTTTAGGCTCCGCTTGACAATAGCCCAGTATTTCTTAATTGGGCGGAGCTCTGGCGTGTTGGGAGGGTTCATGTCCTTGGGAACCACCTGCACGTTGTTGGCGGCGTACCACTCCATGACCTTTTACCCTAATGGCAAGATGCCAAATCCGGCCAAAACTGCACGGAACAACCGTGTTTCTTCAGGAAAGGCAGCAGACGTTTATTCAAACACACTTTCACGTAATTGGGCTTGTGATATAGCTCAGTTGGCAAGTCTGTTGTCTCCTGAGCCGATGTCCGCGAGTTCGAGCCCAAGAGCAAAAATCGAACACAGTTGTACCGGATAAGTTTTTCAATAACGATCCGCCAACTGTAACGTTGATAAAGTCGCGAATGCCATAAAGATGGTAAAACGACTATAATCGAAACAAAAAAAAACTTTCACGTAAATTTCTTGGTTGACAGTCCCGGAAGCTATGAAAATGCTGCTTTTCAAGCCACAGGTACAGATGGCATGCCAAACCAGATGTTTCTTCGCGAACTTTGAAAGTTTCATGTGCTTGAAAATATCTACTACCTTTCCCCTTCCTTTTGCCGTATAAAACTCCTGTCCCGCAAGCTGCTTGTAGTCGGCTTTGACGTAGGTTTCCCACAGTCAAACTTCGTCAGCATCGTCGTGTACAGCCTCCGAGATCGCGCTTTGGCCGTCGTATTTTGTTTATCATCGCGATTTGGAGTCACTACCTTCTTGTAAGTCGATAGTCCGGATCGTTTTTTGGCTCGATGCACGGTTGTAGACGATACACCTAGCTTATTTGCGGCATCTCGGAGAGAGAGGTTAGGGTTTCGCTTGAAACTACCGGCAACTCTCTTTGTCGTCTCAGCGGCTTCTGGTTTTCAATTTCCCCCGATCCAGACTTCCTGGATGTCGACAAACGTTCCCCAAACACTTTAATTACCTTTGTAACGGTTGATTTGGCAACTTTTAGCGATTTTGCCAACTTTGCGTGCGAGTAGCTCAGATTTTCGCGATGCGCGAACAAAATTTTGATACGCTGCTCTTCTTCCTTGGACAGCATTTTGACAACTGAAGAGTGAATTCCAAAATCAAAATAGGAGCAACATTCTACACACACACACCATCAAAATGAGGGGTGTTCAGTTTTTTTAAATGAAAAATTGAAAGAAATACGTCAAGTTGATTTTGACCAAATTTTGACCGTATCACCCTTTAGGTTGTTTTTGTATCACTTTGAAGAAAAAAGTTACAAAAATGTTCAACTAGCGTTTTTGCCACTCTATTCTTCGAAATAACTTTTTCTTGCCTAGTAAAGATCTTTCACATCGTTTATTCCTCATCGTTGTACCTCCGAAAACCAAATTGCCCATTCTGGCCAATCCTAGTCAGTTTTGTACTGATTTTATACTAAAAACAACTTCTTTGTTTCATAACTTTTTCTTTCACGGTAAATTTGTTTGGCTCCATAGTGATTTTCTCTCGTCTCAGCAAGATCTTTGGAACTGGGTATTGCACACCATTTCAAAAATTATTCGTAATTCCGGTCTCAGTAAAAAGTCGCATTGGTCTTAAAAATCCGGGGGAACTATACAACGTTTAAATTTAATTAAACCGGACATCACTAAAATGATAAATACGCAGAGTTGATATAATAGAATAGAATGATTATTTATATAATTCGATTCATAGAATAGATTAGTTTTTAACATACTTAATTACAACTCCATTTGTGAAATGGTTGTGATGCCCAGTAAAACCTTTGAAAAACAAAGTTTTCTTAGTCGAAAAAATTACATCATCTTACAACTTACAACTTTTGTTCTACGATAAACTTTACAGATGAGGAAAAATTTTGATTTTTTTTTGCAAAATTTCATAATCATAGGGGTTAAGACACTTGAAACAATGCTTCTTCGGTTGTAGTTTTTACGCAATTAAACCTCTTTTCCTTTATTTTGAAACATTTTAAAAACTGACTCATGGCTATATTGTATTTGGTTTTTGTAAAAATTGTACCACTTAAACGAAAAGAAAATATTCTACATACATATATTTCAATTTCTCGTCTTTCTTCCAAAATCCGCCTTTAGACGGGGTATATGTTGAATTTTTTCTACCTTACTTTGGATATTTTATTTCTCTAAATATTAATACAGAATGATTGTAACTCTTCAACATAACTGCCAATCACTTGTTTAAGATTGAAAAACTTATCAAGAACCAAGGATTTGTTAAGCTACCAAAATAATAATTTTTTAGAAAAAAATGTTTATTTTCTGTTTTCTCATGTTTTAACTGTACTGTTTGTGACCTGTTTGTTAAAAATTTATATGAATTGTTCGATTATTTGGAAACATTTAGAGCATAACATGATTGGCTTTGTGCTTATGTCGATTTTAGTAGATCCCGTTAAAAGTCGGGGTAAGGTTTTGCAAGGTTCAATAAAAAATAGCCTCAGGTTGGTCTGGAAGAGTTTGAATAGAAAGAAGTACCCAGCATTTTAAAAACATGATTTATTGGTGATTTATTTTTTTTTTGGAAACATCTTTTTAATAGACTGAAGCAAATACCTAGCCAACAAGAACACGAATTACTGTTGAACACTTGGAAAACTCTTAAAGTGTAACAAAGCAACAACATCAGTCAATTTTTTTATGTGTATTTTTTTCTAAATTAATATTGCATTACTGATTAAATACACCATCAAACTAATTTGAATAACGCAACTGAACAAATTTCTACCAAAAATAGTTCATTGAGAGCTGGAAGATGTTTATGATAGCCTAAAATTAAAAAAATGTAAGATTACAAAATCTTTGGCAAGTAAAGCAATTTTCCAAAAAAAATAACCCCATTGCTATTTTTGATATAGTGCAATAAAAGTTATTTTTGCATCTCCGCACTAAAATGATTGTTTTTTGTTCCGAAGATTGGTTTTGAAAAGGTCTGCTTTTTCTTCCAAGAAAAAAAAACAATCAAAGAGTAGTACTCTATCGAAAAGTTGCACTCTAGAAAAAACTACAATCTTTTTCATCAGGATGAAAAACTTGATTTGGAAGGATATTTTTTCGATTTTATCAGGATAAAAAAATTTCACCGTAAATATGGCGAAACCGTCAATTTGGCGATAAAAAAATTAAAGTGGAAAAAAGTATTTTTATTGTCTCTAATCAATAATTTATAATGTTTTCAGTAGTGGTAACGTTTTGTATCAATGAATTTTGATCATAAATGAGATTTAATTATCAAAGATTACTAAACACAAAGGTTCGATTTCAGTTCAAATTATTGTTTTCAATAGCAATTTTAAGATGTTTTCTTGAAATAAAACCATGTAGAATATCAATTTGATAGTCTACATCTAATTAAAGTGAATTATTTTGTTTTAATGGAAATTTCTCAGTCGTTATCTATTATGTCGATTTTGAAAAAGAGTTCAAAGAAAAATACATCAAATTACTTTTGCAAACTTCAAATTTGAATATTTTAATCTTCACACCTTCGATTAACTACAAAGTTTATTTATTCGAGAATTTTTTTTAAATTTGCTCAACTTAGACTTTTAAAGTGTGTTTCTCGAAATTTGTTTTATGAGCAGATAATCGTTTGTTTTTCATATGCAGAAAAACAAAAATCTTAGTCCTTTTCACATATTTTAAGGCAAAGCTAGCAGAATTTCATTTTGGTCTTAAAAAATTATCCATCAGACAATACTAAAGGCTGTCCAATAAGGATTGCGCCCGCCACCCTTTCAAATAAACAAATTAACCGAAGGAACCTTACACTTATCTCTTTTCAAAAATGCTTCAATTCACCCACATATTTATATGATTCGCCGCAGCCCGTGGCGTAGAGGATAGCCTTCAAGTCTTCTAAGCCAACGGGTATGAGATCGAATCCCGATCTTTCATACATAGTACACTTTCTGTGGGTTGGTGGTTTTAGCATTTGTAAGATGCTAGCCATCATATCCTCGAAAGATGTACGCTTAGAGTTAAGAAAAGGGAATCTGTTCGAGGAAACATCAAGTTTCATTTAGATCGTATATGTGTTTGTGTTCGTTTAAAAATAAAAACCAAAAAAAAATTTTAGAGCGGTAAACCAAGCAAAAATAACAACACTATTATTAGCGTGACGTTAAAATACTTAACTCGATTACAACAAGTGATTTTACAAATCCAAATGACGATTTTAAACACTATGCAGCTAAAATAAGCCGTTCACTGGCATTTTCATATTATCGAACACCTTTTTTTCTGACCATTTATATGATATTTTGGCTCAAACGGTGCAATACATGATTGAAAAAATTAAAAAGAATTATTTGTACACATTAGTTGATTATTCATTTTTGAGTTCATTAAAATAAACAGCTTCTCGTATTCAATGGAAACTTTTGAAAATACATCCTAAAACTTTCAAAATTTTTAGCTAGATTTGTATAATTTGTACCCTTCTGTATCACAATACAAAACTGATTTTCATCGATGATTTATATCTTCAAATTTCTTAAAAACTGGGAGCTTACATAACTTATTTGATTTGAAGATAAATCATTATCGAACAAACAACTTTATTTAAAAAGCACTCATTTTCTTGAAAAAGAAAAACTTATTCTATGCTCAAATCAAATATGCTAAATCTATCAATCTCTTGAGAAAATTCCAAGATTTTTACCATTAATGGAAATAAGTCAAATTTTCAAAAGTAACAGTAATAGATTAACATTTTGTGGTTCGAATCTAGAAAACTCTATCCAAATTTGACTCTTGAAAAAACTTAAATGTAAAAGAGGATAAACCATACACCACAAAAATATGAAATTCTCTGCAATTTTTCTTATGAGAAGATAACATGTTCCTATATCAGCAAAAAAAAATTATTAAAATTCAATACCATAATCGAAATCTTGGGGATGATTTAAAAAAATAATAAAAACCAGTTTTTTGTCATGCAATTAAACTTGAAAAATAAACTAAAATTTCATTATGCAATAGCGATTTTCAGTGTTATTGTGTATACAATACTTTGGTTAAAAATTTAAAATTGTGAAATTAAACTAATAAATTATAAGTCTGCGATCTCTTGCAATCTGAATTCCTCAACTAAACAATTATATTGATAATTTTATCTTGATTGTAAATAGAGACGTACCGAATATTCGGCCAGCCGAATATCTGACTCCGAATATCGCCCAAAATCCATTAGGCCGAATATACGGATCACCGAATAGTTGAGCTAAGTATTCGCCTGAATAAGCCGAAAAGACCGAATATTTATTTTTGAAATTTAAACAAGATCATAATTGCTTTACTGTAGCTTTATACTTTCATTATTATTTATTCCAAATTTTATTGGTATGTCCAGGCTTGCCCATAAATCCGATAAAGCATTCGAGATAATTCAAATCTCTCCGGGATCCCAGATATTGATCAAAACTTACTGGTTATTGCTCGGTTTTTATTATTATAATTATTTGCAAAATCAAATAAAACACTCAAATTTCTCAATAAAAATTTTTATGTTATGTGTTTAAAAACCCTTAAACAATTCAAAATAGACATACATTTTTGTTCAATCGTTATATACAATTATAACACTACTGCTGAAAATTTTTAAAATTCAAGTTACATTATTTCACTTTTTTCTCGTATTTTTTTTACCTAAATTTGTTCAGATTCGCCCTTTCTTTAATTTTTTTTAATGGTCCTGAAGTGCCCGACTGTTTGGTATGCCTAACGTTAAAGATAATCGTTCTTTTAAACAACTATTTTTTTTAAGATATATTGTTTGGCGAATATTCGGCCGAATATTCATTTGGTCAAATAGTTTGAAAGATCAATATTCGGTACATCTCTGAAAAACATTTACTAGTTGAATCTGAATCTTAATTTTGAATAATAATTCTGAATCTAAATTCTGAACTTGAAATCAAAATTTAAGTTATTTTCTCTGTTTCTGAGTCTCCACCCGAATTCTGAAATGTACGGAAAAAGATATTTCAATTGAAGGCTGAATTTTGATTCTATATGTCTGATCAAAGCCCCACGAAAGTTAAATATTACCAATTTTGCGACATGATTAAAGAATTGATTCTGTATTGCAATTTTTTGTTTTTTTCTATACTTCTATTACAATTTTTATTTTCGGTTGAAATTGAAAAGAGAGATCCAGAATTAAAAATTCAAACATCAATTTTACTTTTGAACTTTGAATTCTGATCTATAGATTGTATGTAAAGCTGGAAACATTATTATAATCACTGTATTATAATAAATTCTACGTGCCAATTAGGTTCATCATAATTTCTCGGACATAAGCTTATCATTTTTATCCATTTGTGTTACTTTATGTTCAGGTTCTGAAAGTTTTACAAATTTATAACCATCGGGTTCACATTTCAGGAACTTCTTCTTCTGACGGTTCTCGTCGCGACGGCCCTCGCAGCACCGCAACGGACAGAGGCGGAGGCCGAAATCATATCGCAAGATAACAACATCGAACCGGATGGCAATTATCAGTACAGGTAGGTAAACACGATCGACGAATGAACAAAACAGCGGTTTTTTTTTCAACATGTTTGTGATAGGCTCAATTCTATCGATTCATTTGGTATGCTAATTCAATAAATCACACACGAAAAAAGTGCCAATTGCCCAAAGCAAACTTATCTTTGTCAATCTTTCTCATTATCATGTGCATCGAATGAATCTCAAAATTGCTTTCATGTAGGTACCCATAACGAATTCATTCATACTTTGGGGATTCTGTTGAATGGGCCGGTCTATTGTAATGAACCAAACTTGCGGCTCATTGCGCAATTTTTCTCTCTTGACCGACTAAAGCTGCTGGCAGAGGGTGGAATAATTGGAAGGCAATTAGCGTTCTCTTCGGGCTGCTGGATGCTGCGCCAGCTGATGCTTCCAAGAGGTTATCTGATGGCACCAAATGAAGATAATGTTTTTATTTGTTTGTTTTTTCTTTCCTGCCGCTTTCAGCTACGAAACGGCCAACGGAATTCGGGGCCAGGAACAGGGAACGCTGAAGCAGTCGTCGAGCCCCGATACCAGTGACGTCATTATTGCGTCGGGCTCCTACTCTTACACTTCGCCGGAAGGTGTGGTCATAAACTTGAACTATGCCGCCGACGATGAGAACGGTTTCCAAGCACAAGGTGAGCATTTGCCGACTCCCCCGCCAATTCCACCGCAGATCCAGCGAGCGTTGGACTATCTGGCCCAGTTTGCAGCGAACAATCGGCGACGCTAGAATCGGTTGAACTAACTGCGCTGTCATAGGACGTCTCTCTATAGGCCATAGGAAAATACTCAGCTTAATTTTTTGTTGTTGTTTGATTTTTATTTTTATTGTTTGAATGTGTGTTTTTGTGTTTGATTTTGTAGCAATTTTAAAAAGCAAATCGAGGTATTACCATCAAATGAAGACCTTTGAAAAAGTTTTTCGTGTTCAATAATTTTTGTAAAATTGTAAAGAATGTAAAATCTTAGAAACTCCCTTGCCGACTATCTACTTGTGTTCAAAAGCGTTAATAAAATCGCATAGTGAAAATAAAAATCAGAGTCTGATTTCAAATAGGAAGATGACAAATTGCTGTGTAAATAAATAAAGAACGTTGACGTAGAGGAGAGGATAGCTAAATGCGCATACTAAGGAGAATATTTATTTTATCCAACTTTCCAATAGAGTGGTGTTTGGAAACTATATGGCATAAGCAGACATCTTTTGTCTAAGCTCAAAGCCATTTTTATGTTAAAATCTCTTACAGTTTTTGAGAAAATGATTAAACAACTATTTAATTTATAAAATTTTATTAATTTGATAAATTGAATTTCAATTTAATTAACAATTAAAGTAGTCAAAATAGCTGATTTTCAAAACCGAACGGGCTAAATGTGCTAATTTATATTTGGGGCTATATTTCACTGCTTTTAGGCATATGCCAAAACTGATTTTTTCCAAATTTTAGATATTAGGGTAAATGATCTTAAGCGGAACTAGTCGAAATCTGATCTTGAGCGGAACCATTTACTTTTCCTAAGATCTAGGCAATGGTTATTTATTAATCTTATCGAGATGTTTAAAAAACACTTTTTTAAGATCTTACAATACAATCTTTGACATTTTTGCTAAAATTTATTAAATGAAATAATGTTAATCAAAGCTTTAAAAACATACGCTTTTCTGCTGCAATTTTCACCAATCTGTGCCGACTTTGAACGTCAATTTATGTAACCCTTGGCCGCTATAAACTGATTCTCAATGATTAAAATGGTAGAAACATTCTTTAAAAAGCATTATTCGGGTTTTTGTAACAAGTTTTCCATTAAAATATCAATTAATCGCTTAGTTTTTAAAAGTAAAATATGATCTTGAGCGGAACCATCTTTGATCTTGAGCGGAACTACTAGCTTCCGAAATATACCACAAGGTGCGCTGCCTTATGCCTTATGTCTCACACGCAGGTTTTACCCCTGAATGTAAGCAACACCCTACAAGTACAAGTACAGGAAATGTTTTTCGATTCTTTCTTTCAGAAGGACGACGGTCAGGTGGAGGAAGGCTTTCATACATATTTTTTGGTATAATTCGAAAGCTAATGAAGCTAATAAAGTAAAATCAATATTCCAGAATAAGAATCAATCTTCGTTGCCATTACTATTCGATCTCCAAGAAGCAGCTTTCGTTTAAAGAGGCTGTTCTTGATGTTGAAATTCCAATTGAAAACGATGTACCAATAAACAAAAATTAAAATTATTTTCAACACTAATTCCTTCAGTTCTAAAATGTGATGCAAAGCACATCTGGTTAGCTATTTTATAATACTTAACGATTCAATTGGTGGCCTGGCATTGAAAACCTATCCGATTCCCTACTGTTTGATGTTTAGACTTGAGCTGGAACTCATTGCAATCGGTTTGAGAAATAAGTGTTTGATCTATTGAGCTAAATGCTATCCATATTTTTTAAATATGAATTTATTTTATCGTGATTCATAAGAAACTGGAATGTATAATAAACTTTGTTCTATGAATAAGTTGTTTCGAGCAAGAATGCTGAAATCAAAGAAAAATCTGAAATTTCACAGAATTTTGAGCAAATTTTTATCACAGAATCTGGGCCACTAAACACAGAAATTTGAAATATTCACAGATTTCAGAGAATTTTTGAATTTTGAATAGATTTCCAAAATTATTAAGATTTCTTACTTTGAATTAGAAAATTTTGATAAGCATTTCAATATTAACTTAGTTTTCCCAACTAAAATATAAAAAAAGAAGAAATTTATCAAAAATTTTCTATGAAATTAAAGGAATTAGCATCACCGAAATCCATCACTGAGTTTTGAGATAAAAGTACAAAAAATCAGAATTTTTTTCTTAAAACACTTCGATTTAGAGCAATGTACAGTTTTATTTTCAAAATCTTTAATTTAAGGCATCTTCTTTTGTACAACTGACTTTGTCATAACCTTCAAAAGTTGTTCGGGGCAATATGACCCTAAACACGCACATTCAAATATTCACTCAAATACACTAACGAACCTAATTTTTGAGATAAAATAACTAAAATTTGAGTCTAGAGAATCTATTCTTTCAAAATAAGATGCAGTGAATCAAAGTGATTTTTTTTTTGAAGTAAGAAATAAATTTGAATAGATATTTTGAGAACAACTTTGGAAGGCTAAGGTTTTGTTATTTACGCAAACCATCAATTTTTTAACTTTAAAATCTTTGAAGATGAAATTTAATTGAAGTTTTCACAGTTACACAAAGATTTGGATTGATAGCTATTAAAGATGTTGACAGTACAAAATGGTTCCGCTCAAGATCATATTTTAGTTCCGCTCAGGATCAGCATGGTTCCGCTCAAGATCTGAATTCTTTCTTCAGTAAAACAGCTCTAGAGTGATCAGGGTTTACTCTAAAATATTCTATAAATCATCATTAGAAAGCAGAAACCAAGATCTATCCGCTGAACTAAAAAAAAATCGTTCGGATATAACCCCTATCCATACCGCTTGATTAACTGTTCCGAGTTGCGTCGAATTGAGCCAATTAGTTCCGCTCAAGATCATTTACCCTACATGTTTTATTTCATAAATTTTCACTGTAAAGTTTTTATATAAGCGATAGTTGTATCAATAGAAAAAATAAAAACTAGTATATGGTTGGCCTATTTTTTCATAAAAGAGGCATTTTACCTGTCTGATATAGGCTTTTAAATTTAAACCCCTTCTTTTAATCAAATATCATATCATTTATAACTTTGCTGAAAGTTTCAATTTTTTGAATAACTGATTTACAATTGATTTTGAAAAAAAAACAATCCGGTAGTGAATTTGAAAAGGGCGAATGCGCCAAATATAAACAAAAAGTGTCATTAGCTGAGACAAAAAGAACGTTTGGAGATTTACATTTTAAAAGTAAAAGTAATCTGAATGATATTTGGTTTTCAAGAAATTGAGAAAACAAAATAGTATTTTTGCTGGGAGTTTATGGAGCTGTCAAAGTTTGAACGCATTTTTCTTGAAATACTGATGTTGGCGCATTCGCCGTATTCGAAATTCGATACCTAATTATCTATCATTTTTATTTTTATATTCGGTCAAAAGCTAAGTACTCTAAAGCTGGGCTGATTAAATACCTAGTTATGATGATTTATCAGTCATTGAACACTTCCTCCTGAGTGGTAAATGTTCAAAATAGAAAGTAAACTGGACTTTCACAAATCTTGGTAGTCTGATATAACTTATAGCCACTAACAATCCACTAACCATAAATAAAGCAAATTCAAATTTACAAAATGTGACATCTCTTGAATCTTTGCCTTGATTTTTGTAAATATAAACAACTAACCCTTATTCACATGTGATTGTTCAAAAGGCCTAATGAAAAAAGGGTTCGTCGCTTAGAAGCAGAAGAACTCTAGTTGAAGTCTTTTGTTAGGTTCGAACTTTATCTCGTTTGTCGCCAAGACAGCCCGTAGTCTGATCGCACTTTTTTTTATTTTTTTTTCGTATTTGATGCTACAAATTTTCAATATTAGATATAAATAATATCTAGTCTATCCCATCATATAAAAAATGGGGTTCGCTTCCTTATTTGTATCCAAGGGTCCAAGGCACAGAGAGCACGAAGCGAACTGCGAAGCGGATTTCCAATTCACGCGAAAACCCGCTGCTCTTTGAAATACGTTGAAAAAACATCGACCGGCCACAGTGTAAGCGATTTTTCGCTTGAAGAACCGGATGGGTCGTGTGAATTCATTCAGTTCATCCGTATATACACAGAAAATATTCTCTCAGATATTTTTCATCGCAAATAACACGTAATTTTGCAAAAAATAGTTTTTCAGAAGTTTGTTTATTAATTTATCATCGCCGTTCCTCTTATGGTTATGAAAAATGTGCGGTTTTTTTTAACGTGGTTTTCGCAAAAAAAAACACGGTATCACTCTTTTTCAATGAAAACAAATTGGAACTGACAATAGTATAAAGGGGCTAAACGTATAGGAGTTGAAATTCCATCGCCATCTTGAAATCCAAGATGGTGACTTCCACTCAACTTTAAAATGCTGAAAAGCACATGAAATCCCCACAATATGGGTGTTGGATGCAAGGGCCTCATAAGTGGGATTCGAATTCTGCTGCGCAACGCCATCTTGAAATCCATGATGACGGCGTCCGTTTAACTCAAAATGCAGTAAAAAACTGAAAATCGTATGAACCATTCACAATATTGAGTGAAAGGGCTCAAAAAGTAGATGAAAATTGACTGACAAAATTCAACAAAATGTTAAAAAATCTGATAAAAACACTGACAGAAATGTACAAAAATATGACCAATGTTATAAAAATTAAAAAAAAGACAAAAATATAACAAAATTGTGTCAAAAATATGAAAAATTTTAACTTTAATTTGACAATCAAATGGCAAAAATCAGAAAGAACTATGACAGAATTATGACAACGAAAAAGAAGAAAAGGGCAAAACTATGAATACAAAAATTGAAATGAAAATTTTAACAAATATGACACAATTGTGATCAAAATTTTATAATAAAGTGACAAAAACCTGACAGAACTAGTATAAGGATAAATATTTAACAAAAACATGTACAAATATGACATAATAACAAAATTGACATATGTGACCAAATTAGGCTGGAACAAATATCAATTTCTTCTTTTGTCACCGCAATCACCCCCCCCCCCCCCTCCGCCCTTCGAAATTTCCAAAAAACCCGAAGGGGGAAATAAATAAAGTTTGAAGTATTTAATGTAAATTCCGAAAAAAAATCAAGAATCCATAAGATAACAAGACGAAAAAAAAATTGGAAGATGGAAGTTATTTCATCTTTTGCATTCTTGATTTTATTGAATTTATCGGAAAAAAATAAGTTTTTTTTAGATTTTGTGCAATGAAATTTGTTCCGGCCTTATGATCAAACCTTGACAATAAAATGGCAAAAACCTGACAGAACTAGTATAAGAACAAATATTTGAAGAAGAAAAACTACAAACATGACATAATAACAGAAAAAACAATAAAATCTAAAATTCGAAAAATATATGATAAAAATATAAAAAAAAAATTATGACAAAAGTGGTAAACTTACGGCAAAAATTTTACATTAAATTTCAAATAATTAAGATCAAAGGAAAGAATATGACATAGTTCTGACATAAAAATTATAAAACAATGACAAAATTTTTAAGAAAGAGTTAAAAATTCAACAAAACTCTGACAAAAATATGTCATAAAAATCACAAAATGATGACAAATACGACCGTAAGTACAAAAACTTCAACAAAATGTGACAAAAATTCGAAAAACAATAATGAAAAAAATGCATTTAAACATACAAAACACACAAAATTATGACAAAAAAGATTAAAATCAAACACAGTTGTGCCAGATAAGTTTTTCAGTAATTTCCAGCCAACTGCATGGTCGATAGAAGTCGTAAATGACATGAAGAGAAGATGTTCAACTACTATAATCGAACCAAAAAAAAAGACAAAAGTATGAAAAAAAATTGACAATCAAATGAAAAAAACTGTCATAACCTTGAAAAATACGACAACTGAAAAAATGACAAAATCATGACCAAAATTGACAAAAATCTATAATATTTGTTATATTTTTGTCGTGGTATTGTCAGACATCAGATATTTTATTGCAAAATATTGTCATTTTTGCCTTTTTTCATTAGCCATTGTAGTTGTCATAATTTTATCACATTTGTAATATATTCCATAACGTTTTCAAATTTTTGTCAAAGTTTTTTTTCGAATTCTGTCATTATTGAAGATTTTTTGTCAAAATACTGTCATCCCACTCTTTTTTTTTGTATATTTTGTTCATAATTTTGTCAATTTATTGTCAAATTTTTCAAATTTTTGCTTTATTTTTCTCATATATTTTTCACATTAGTCATGTTTTCCTCATAGTTTTGTCAAAATTTCGTTTTTTTTTCATAACTTTGTAATACTTTTGTCATAGTTTTGTTCGATTTTTTATCATGCGATTTTCAATCATTTACAATATTTTAAAGTTGAGCGGTATCCGCCATATTGGCTTTCGAGATGGCATATCATAGCGTCAGACAGCAAAACTCGACTTCTACTAATTTATTCCTTGCACCTTATACCTATATATATTGCGGGTATTTCATGCGATTTTCAGTCATTTAAAGTAATTTTAAATTAGGTGGAAGTCGTCATCTTGGATTTCAAAATGGCGGTTAAGATTCCTCTTCATAACCCGTTGCGGTCCTAGAATTCGCAAGTTTCATCGCGTTTTATTCGGAATTCACGGGGATTGGTTTTTGCGCGATACGTATCCCTCGCTCACATTTTTGATTCTGGAATTTAATTTGCAAATTTTTGATTAATTTTTTGCTAAACACCGAAGTTTTTTTCATTGTTGAACCGCTTCGCAATTGACGTGCACTGTGTGGCCTGCCTTCCAAACCTGAAAAATTGCGCCTTAAAGTATGCAATGAATGTAAGGTAGTAGACAAACTTTTAGAATTCTTTTTGTCTGATACTTACAAACTGTGAAATGAGAACTAATATGGCGAAAAATAGTCAACAGACTTTTTATCTTTGGATTTTACTGGGTTTTTTCCTAGGTTTAAGGCCCCCTGAATTAAAGATCAAGTCATCTTTAGTAAAGGATCAAGTATCCTGTAATTTAAAAAAATATCACAATTTTTTTAGTCTCACGAAAATGCTTCTAGTACATATACGGGTACATGTATCGTTCTAACTTTTGGAGCATATAAATTTGAAATTACATGCTATCAGAAAATACAAAAGACAGCGAGTTGCAAAATTTTCTCTAAAAGTTATGATGAAAATAAAAAAAGGAGATCAAGTATCCCCATTCTACTCTGCTGATAAAGTTTAGGTTGGAAAATGATATCCTGAACAATCATTAAGAAACTGGTAAATATAAAAATATAGAAGTCTAAGTACCTGTTTTTAATACTGAAAACACAAAACAAATATTAGGTAGTTCAATCAATTATGTGCATTAATACTTAGCTTTAGTGATGCAACTTCGAATTACTTTTCAAACTATTCGTAGATA
Source organism: Uranotaenia lowii (assembly GCF_029784155.1). Lineage (NCBI taxonomy): Eukaryota > Metazoa > Arthropoda > Insecta > Diptera > Culicidae > Uranotaenia > Uranotaenia lowii. The sequence continues at coordinate 83,850,574 of NC_073692.1, read as the reverse complement.
AGTTTAATGTCAAGATCGCTTAAAAAAATTAAAATATTTAAAATAAGAAAAAAAATTAAGACCTTAATATATTGTCACCGTCAATATCAATTGGTTCAGGACAAATGATACAAACAATTATTTTCTTTTTAAAAATCAAGATTGATAGGCTTCTAAGAAAATTTAATATGTGTTCAGAGCACTAAAGTTCAGAATAAGAAAACTATTTATTTGAAAAAAAATTTGTTCGAGCATTAATAAACATAATGTAGATGGATAAGATAAGTGTAAAGGAGGAATTAATAAAAACGTCTTAGCATTTAAGAACCTTATTTAAAAAAAATTGAACCAACAAAAGAATATGAATGACCAAAAATGATAATGAGTTTGGTTATTTTCTTGCGTTCAATCAAACAATGATATATTTTTTTTTATAATCCGTTTCTTTGAAACGGCTTGTACCGTAGGTTTTAAAGAGCCAATGTCTGATTTGTGTAATGATAAAACAATGATATATTGCCAAACTTCAGAGGAAAAATTGATTTCAAAAGTAAAATTCTCCAATTTAGGCTGGAACAAATATCAATTTCTTCTTTTGTCAACCCCCCCCCCCCCCTCCGATTTTCTTCAAAAAACATGAAGGGGGAAATAAATAAAGTTTGAAGTATATCATGAAAATTTCGACAAAAAATAAAAGAAGAGTTATTTCATCTTTTGTATTCTTGATTTTATTGAATTTTTCGATGAAAAATTACTTGATTTGTATGTTTTGTGCAATGATATAGTATGCAACTTTGTTGCATACAAGATTTCGAACAATTGATTCCAATTTATTTGTTTTTCGCATTATTTTTTATTGTCCCCCCCCCCCCCTCCCCACCCCCTTGCGATGTTCCAACTCCGAGTGACAAAAGAACGATGTGGAATATCAGGAAGGATCAGGAATATCATTACAAGTTTTTCTAGCACTGCTGAATTTCTAAAGTTTTATTTTATTCAACAAATGTATTGAAGACTGAAAATCGATTCGACTTCTGTTTTAATAATATCCTCGTTAATATTTTCGCATTTCAATATAATATATCTTTTCTTTTTTTCACAGAAGTCACAATTTCTACTGGGCTCCTAGAAAGTTTGTCCTTTACATAAATAATTATTTATAAAAGAAATTGTAGCGTTATACAGTTTTTTTTCAGAAAAATGTAGAAATTTTAAAAATGATTTCTACCTTATTTCAAAAGTTACTTAAAAAAAAAAGCTGATAGGAAAAAAAACTAACAATTGTAAATTGGATTCAGGGCTCCAAAATTATTCAAAATTAGCTCGAATAACTGTGCGGCCTTGTGACCTTGTGGCGCTTTCAAATGTGGAACTGAACATAAGGACAAGATACAGATTTTTTTGAAAATCATTTCATATCAGAATTAAATTTGTAATAAAATTTTTTTTATCTAAGTGATAAGTAATAATCCAAAGTGTTCGATGCACACTGAGAAAATCGTGCACGAATAAAGTGGCGCTATCTGGTCCTGGGAAAGCGAAGCAGCCCAGTGAATTTTCATTGTTTTTTCACTGGGGCATGCTGTCAGACCAAAGGCGTTAGCAGCAGTGGGCTGCTAGGAAAACAAAAAAGATGGATTTCCGCTCTTTTCATCAGGCCTAGTATAAAAGGCCCTTCAGGAAGAAACGTGGCCTCTTTTTCCGACAGTGGCGGCCGTGCAGTAAACATTGCACCAAAACAAACCAGCAGAGCAGAGCAGTGAGATTGTCGACAAAATTAAAGTTGAAATATTGTGAAAGTTTATAAATGTAAATAGCTGTAAAAATTGGAATAATTAAGGAAAGTAGTTAATAAATAAATGTAGTGCTGTAAATAAAGGTGATTAACGAAAATTAGTGAAATAAACTTATCGGTGCTGGAAAATTACGAATACTTACCTGTTACTTACCTGCGAGACTGGATGACGAACCTGAAAAGAAAATAAACTGAGGAGGAAAACCAACGGCGAAATTAAAGGTACTTCCGTTCACAAAGGATTAAACTTTTATTTGCTGATTATCGTGAGTGGTAAGCATATGTCACTTGGCTATCAGCTTGTTGATGTGTTAAATTAGTATTTGATGAATGTAATTTAATAATTCAATTTGTAATTTAATAATCAACGAGGGCTTTGATTTAAAATTGTGTGTAAAGTAATGAACAAATTTGAAAGGTCATCTATCTTTTTTGGGTTTGTTTGAAGAGCTTCTTATTCCTAAGATGTCCAAAACATTTAAAGGATATGAATTTGATGATTGATAATTCTAAAGTATTTTAGCTCGAATATCAAATTCCCTTGAGCTAGAAGAGCAGCTCTTAAACCCCTTGATAACCTTTGGAATACCAGAAAACGCCTACAAACGCAGTTGTCTATTCAAATAATTGGTGGAAACATAAACATACACTTATACACAGTAAATTTAAAGAAATATTCTTGATTTTTGTAGAAAACCAAAGTGGTACTATTCTTATTTCGCACCCTCATTTCACATTTTGGTCTTCAACGCCAATTGCTTCGTCCAACAATAGTAAACTTATGCTTGATTTATCCGTAAAACAATCAAAACCAAATTGTAAAAGAAAATTTCAGTGATTTTCAAGCATTCATATTTCAACATGTAAAACACATGGTGTATTTTATTTTTCTCAAAAAAAATCTAACAACGCTATTTGAAAAATCATGCAATGTTTAGAAATATTGTTGTAACCAGAATGTTGTCTTAATTAACATAATAAATTTTTTAACATAATAAATTTAAAAGTTTTGCAAAAATTTATATTGTATTATCAACAGTTTGAAGTCACTAGCTATTTCGATTTTGGAATAATTAAGCTCAGAAATGGTACAATTGTCTTTATCGCTTAAAACTGTTTTTATGGCAAAAAAACAACAATTCTTGGTTGAACAATCTTTAAAAAAATTATTAAAACAATTTTTGAAAAAAACTTGTGATTTGATGGATTCACCATTGAATTTCTAGCTTGAGTTTCCACACCCACCACACCTTCACTTACCAACCGTAAAATCTTATGTCTCCAAGAACAAAATTTCTACTTTTAACAAATGGAATGAAGTAGCGTTTTGAGAAAATTGCGTTTAAAGCTCCACAGCTTAAAAGGTCCCGGAAAAACATTATTTTACTTTCTTATGGCTGGAACAAATATCAATTTCTTCTTTTGTCACCCCCCCCCCCCCCCCCCCCCTTCGAAAATTCCAAAATCCCGAAGGGGGAATAAAAAAAAGTTTGAAGTATTTTAAGTATATTTCAAATAGAAATTTTAATATCCGAAAGATTGCAAGACCAAGAACCAAATTTTGGAAGATGGAAGTTAATTCATATTTTGTATTCTTGATTTTATTGAATTTTTCTATAAAAAAAAAACATGATTTATAGGTTTTATGCAATAATATAGTATGCAATTTCGTTGCATACCAGCTTTCGTGCAATTTATTCCAATTTATTTGTTTTTCGCATTATTTTTTATTGTCCCCCCCCCATCGCGATGTTCCAACTCCGAGTGACAAAAGAAGGATTTGAAATTTGTTCCGGCCTAATATCCTTCTGGTGAGTTTGTTCAACCAAAGCATTGGTCTTCGAATCTATTTCACTCATCTAATAACCCGATGTGTTTCGATGCCTAAATACTCTCTTCTTTTTCTAGAATAACCGAAGTTCAAATGTTTCAGGATTTCGGTAAATTATCAATTATGAACATAATTTCAAAATTTACATTTTTTGGCAGTTTATTACAAAAACAAAAGACCCATCTGGCTTTTTCTTATCAACCATATTTATGACCATAGTCGATTTTCAGTCAACCCTTCCAACAATTGATCATCCGCTTCAGTAGCAACTTCCGCTTGATTTTCTGCATCTGCAGGTGCAGCACCCGGCCATACAGGAACTTGATCCGATACTGGTGGAAACTAAAATTTCCTTTGATTTTCCCGCTGCGGCGGAAGGGTGGCGAGAAATGCCAGGGCCCGTGCAATTGGAGCCGGAACCGGGGGAGGTGTGGGCAGATGATCGGCTGATGCCCGGTACCCGTTTTCATCGGCTATGTAAGACACTGTGTAGGTTTTGCCATCGTCTCCCTATAAATGGAAGATTCAAAATAAGATTAACACTGCTTCATCAACTCACAAGATCAAACAAAAGTTTTTCAATAATATTACTTGATATGTGTACTGTCCCTGAGTTGCAGTTCCGGCGTTATTATTCACGAAGATTTGTTGGCCATCCTGGGATGCACGAGTTCCATCACCTCCTTCGTAGCTGATGGAAAAAAAAATCAGTTTAGAATTCCGCTCATACTCTATGAAACAAAATCGAACAACCTATAGCGAAACTTCCCATCCACTTCCTGAATATTCTCCAATGAAACAATCGGAATTTCCTTGAACTTGGAAGGAGGTTTGGTTTGACCACTCACAACTAGAGCAACACTTAGCAAAACAATCAGTTTGAACATGTTCTTCAAAAAATTTCACTTTTCAAATCTGGAATAATATCACTCAAGCAAAAATCAGGTCTCCGGGTAGCCGACGTCAGAATACTGTACCAAGGAATGATCCACTTTCAAGCTTTTATACGAGAATCCTCCAAAATAAAGGTTCTAATTTCGGATGCCGGCAAACCTAACCCGATGCACCCCAGAATCGATACAATCCGAGTTTCGAAGAACGAAATGGCAACCAGGTCGTGATCATTGCAGGTTTCATTCCCCATCATTAGTGGGGGAGCCGCGCGGTTGAAGTTAGCCGCATGCAAACTGGCAGGCCTATCCTCCGAAATGCACTCAGTACAAGAACCGTATAGGGCAAATGCATTTCGGAAAGTGTATGATCTTGTTCACCTAATTTAGTTCCGCCGTTTGTTCCTCTCTTTACTGGTTGGCTAGGGTTATGTCAACCTTATGTACATTATTGTCATACGTACCATTTTTTCACTTATTTGATTTAACCCCTGTATTTATATTTGATGTTTTTCTCGTAATCCAATTATTTTAAGCGGTTATGAATTGATTTGAACAGCGTTCCTAGAGTAAATTTTTATTTACTTATTTAAGTTTTTTAAACAAACAATGAATACAAGAAAAAAATCAGATTTTGGAGAGTACATTGTCATTGTGTCTCGTCTGTCAAATAAAAAAACGACACTTTTAAATAAACTTTAAGATAACATTTTTGTTCCGTATGGCAGGAATGTGAATGCTTTGTGGTGCAGGGGCTAACATTTTGATTATTACTCTCGTTTTTATCTCATACCTATAATGGAAAAAAAAATCTACCATTTAATAGCAAAATTAGCTATCATAAAAATAAGCTATAACAGCTAGATGTACACAAAAATAGTGGAACTCTGAGCTTAGACGACTGCGTAATCAGCTATGAAAGGCCCGCAAGCATTACATCAAAAATCGAATCGAAAACCAGAGACATCGTTCGAGGAGCTTAGAACGAGATTTGAAAACTTTGAATGAGCAGCTTTACCGCCAGCATATCTTGCGTCTTCAAGAGAACCTGAAAAATTACCCAGCATAATTTTGGAAACACTTTAAAAACAAAAAACGAAGCACAAACCGAAGTAACTCTAATTGTTCTATAAGACTCGTTAAGCCCCTTATATAACCAAAATTTAATCTAGTAGCCTGCTATAAAACTTTGAATGTTACTTGGGAAAGATTCCTGTAGACTTAATTTTCAATGGCGTTTCTTCTCGTAACATGACGGAATCCACACACATGTTTACCGTTTTTTTTCTAAGTGTCCTCAGTTCCTCCGACATTGTAGCCGACAGCAAATACCTCGCCTCCGTACAAGCTCACACGTGTATTTACATTTGCCTTGCCTCACCGCACAGGAAGTATACAAACAATTGTCCGCAGTCGATCCATCTAAAAGTCCCGGTCCAGACCACATACCTCAGACGGTTTTTGAACATTGCGCAGCATCACTAACTGCCCCTGACTGTTGCCTTTTTAATCGCTCACTGAGAGAAAGAAGATTTCTTAGCGTCTGGCGAATTGCAGCTATCTCTCCAATCTACAAACATGGAAATGCACATTGCGTCGAAAACTATACCGACCAATTTCGATTTTTAGTTCGTTCTCCAAAGTATTTGACGTTCTTATACATGGATTGTATGCTCAACATGGTTTCGTGGAAAAAGGTCAACGGTCACCAACTTAATGTGTTAAAAGTCTGGAGAAAGTTTTTCAAGTTGATTCTATTTACATCCACTTTGGGAAGACATTCGACCGTGTTTCGCACAAGATACTAATGTCAAAGATGGATCAACTTGGCTTCCCAACCAGGTTGCTCGAGTGGATTACCTCATATCTATCGCACCGCCACGCTTACACGAAAATTAAAAATACTTGCCCGAAGATATTTTCCAACCCGTCAGGAGTACCTCAAGGTAGTGACCTGCGACCGTTGCTGTTCATCATTTTCGTGAACGACTTGAGTGCCATGCTGCAATCTGATACGCTTCTGTACGCCGACGATCTGAAGCTTTCCAGGAAGGTCGTCAGCGAAATTGATTTCCTCGCTTTTCGCAAGACTTGATAACTGGTGTCACTTCAACGGAATGCTTGCTGATGCTAAAAAAATTAAGATTGTTAATTTTTCTCGTGCTCTTCGTTTGTTTTGAATACCAATTTCCTGGAGAGAGCCTCGAAAATGTGACGTCTAATCTCGCCTTAGGTGTAAAAATTGATAACAAGCTTATTGCATTTACTGCAGCTAAAGAATTCGTAACTCTCGGATTTCTGCCCCGAAACCTATACGAATTCGATGATATTTACTCTCTAAAATATCACGACAATGCATTCACTGTAAAAGTGGCAAAATTGTTCGAAAGTTAAGTGGAATCCAGTAAGATCAATCCAGATAAATTTTTGCATGCAACGATTGCACAGTGGTGCAGAACATCAATATAGCTGTACAAAATTAATAGCGCCCAGGAAAGAAAAGATAGACATTTAGTGTCTTTGGCAATATTGTTCGGTTTTACAAGGAGTGTATTTGGGTATAAAATTTATTGCCGGGGGTCCACAAATAGCCAAAATCACTTGAAAATACACTAAGTGCTTCCTACTAAGCTTCAGCAACCTCTAAAATCATCATAATTTATGAAAAATTGTAGATCTTGGTATTCTACAACTTTATTCCGAAGACAGCGAATGACAGATGACTTAAATGCATCATCAAAGGCAAGAGCAAAGAGTTATTTGATAAAGGGCAAACACGACATTATTGCGACACCGAAAATATCATTGCAATTTTCTTATAATATTTAGAATCAAACCGAAATTTAAGGGTAGTTTTATACATACATATATTTATTTCAAAAATCAAAAGAAAAGTTGATCGATGGAGCCTTGAACGTAAAGTTGAACGCATTTGCGCTTGATGCCCTCCATCAAAGTCTTTACAGTGTCAATCGGTACCAGTTTCTTGCTCTTCCGAAGTTCCCGCTTCATTATTGCCCAGTACTGCTCCACCAAGTGCAGCTCCGGACAGTTCAGCGGGTTCATGTCCTTTGGAGAAAAAAAATGGCCTCATATCACTCCAGGACACTTTTATAATAGCGGCATGATGCCAAATCTAGCCAAAGAAGCGGAGCTTCGTCGTGCTGTTGCAAAAACAGCAAAAGGCGCTTCTCGAGGCACTCAGATTTGTAGATGTCGTTATTTACTGTGCCCTTTGTTACGAAAGGCTCACGAGATATTTGGAGACGAACTTCGACATTTTCTTTTTCGTCGTCCACATCGAACTTGCTCTCGCCGGTAAAAAATTCCAACCCAGGAATTTGCTTAAAATAGGTTTTTTATATACGTTTCGTCGTCCATCACACAGCAGCCATATTTTATCAGCATCTTCTCGTAGAGTTGAATTTGAGAGTATTCTGGAAAAAAAACTAGACACATTTTCTTTATCAATCAAACCAGCAGATTTTGAATTGCATTTTAGACTTTCATTATTACCTTGATTTGAGTTTTTTGAGTCATCTTTCAAAAAAAATTTATTATTCCGGGCTCTAGTCATATAAATCCCATCTTTCCCAAATATTGTTTTAAATATCTAGGAAAGTCCGGGTAGAATCGGGCAATATGACATGTTTATGTTTCACGCTGTTATATTTTGTCTTGTGGTTTTACAAATTTCCTGACACTCACTTAAGGAGTGCTCATTTTATAAAACGGTCACCTAGATGTTATGATAAAAAGTTAGCGTTTAACCCGAATTCGATGAAACTGGTTTCATCGTGTATAAAAGTTTGTTGACAAAGCACTAACATATTTTTGTTGTGAGAAAGCGACTGGATTTCGTAAAATGGGACGAATTGATGAAGAAACCTGTGTTTTTATAATTCAAAAGTACTGCTCAGATGAACTATCGTGTAGAAATATTGCAAAGCTTGTGAAACGATCGAAGTCTGCGGTTTATCAAATCATCAGGAAGTTTGGAGAGCACCATACTCTTGAAGATTTGCCAAGATCCGAAACCAAAAGAGGCACAGTGAATCCACAAATCGAGAAGAAATGTGTTGAGCTTTTGTTGTCACATGAACACAACTCTGTTCGAAGAATTGCCAAGAAACTGAAAATTTCCGTTGGGACCGTCCAAAACATTAAACGAAGGAACCACATTAAGACCTACAGGAAGCAGAGACATTCTAAACGGAGCGCGGAACAGCACGAACGAGCGAAGTAGCGATGTCGGAAACTGGATACGATTTTGAAGAAGCAAAGTAACCGTTGCATTTTGATGGATGATGAAACTTATCGTAAACTGGACACAGCCGCTCTTCCTGGGCCGCAATTTTTCAACGCAATGGTTGGTAAGGAGGTACCTCATGATAAGCAATCCATTGAAATCGAAAAGTTTGGCAAAAAAGTGCTTGTTTGGTAAGCTATCTGCTATTGCGGAGAAAGAAGTTCGCCATACTTCGAAACTGGTACCATCAATGGTGAAAATTGTCGTAAGGAATGCATCGAAAAACGCCTTTTTCCTCCTTATCGTCATCATACAAACCCACCATTGTTCTGGCCTGACCTTGTTGTTGTTGAGCTACTCTCAAACTACTGAAATCCTTCAAGATATGGTTTGTTGAGAAAAAGCACAATCCGCCAAATTGTCCTGAGCTGCGCCCGGTAGAGCGTTACTGGGCAATCATCAAGCGCAATCTTCGGGAGGATGGTAGAGAAGCACAGTCCATCGACGAGTTCAAGAAAATGTGGACAAAAGCCAGCCGAAAAGTCAAGCCCGAAACTGTAAAGAGGCTTATGAGGGGAGTTCGAGGAAAGGGCACAAATTTAATCGTTAAAAACTTTTGGTTTAATTTGGTTCACTTTCTTCTTGTTCTGGATTAGTTTTGCAATGTTTTACAGAAAATTCTATGTAATTTGGTGAATAAATGAATAAGATATCGTCAAAACAAAGTGCCCGTTTTATAAAATCAACACTCCTCATAACGGAAAATTTTTAATAAGCATGTCAAATGGAATGCATAGTTCTATTACATTTATATTAAAATTATGTATGTATATTGTTTCACATTCTAATATAGGTATACGGAATTGATTAAATCGCAAGTTTTGACATTGAAAAATGTGGTTTTGTGTGCTGTAAATATGGTAGAAACTATGAATTTATTTTTAGTTTTTCTTTTATACACTCCCATTTAAACTAGCAAAAAACACTCCACACAGAACATCGGTAGTGCAAACCCTACGGCAACGGTACAAATTTGAAACTGAAAGTCTCGGCCCGTTCAACGCCCTCTCCTCATGTTGGGCGCAAGGTTTGCGCAACCCAAACAAAAAGATCATTGCTGCTTTGTTGTTCGGGTAAACAACCCAAACATCACGAGAAGCAAGATGATCTAAATCTGGTTTTGGGTGATCTGCCTCTATCCATCTACCAACAACCTACCGATGATGGTGGGCCTAGCCCCTTGGCAGCCAGCAGCGATCCAAGTTTATTACCGTCGAGGGGCCACGCCAAACAAACTCCGATGAATGCTCGTAAAACCCATTTATCACACGAAGAAACGGCAAATTTGCTGAACGTCTCTAAGCCCCCCGGAGAGGTCATCGGGCCACTTCTTATAGGACTCAAAATCTCATCAACCGAGGTGGAGCTCCACTACTATATACTATACTTTACTAAACAACGAACGGACGACCTCCAAATGGCTCATTTTGGCAAATTGAATAAGCATGCAAATTCTCCACGCCTCGTTCGTTAAAGTATTATTTAGGAGGGTACCGTGCGACAAACGTTTTTTTTTCTGATGGGTTCTTTTTTGTTCACAGGATTCGTCTCATTGATGCATCAGCCACCGCCACTGACAACGGTAGGTACCGAAATGAGAGAATGAAGATGTCAAAGTCTAATCTTCATCATGACTTATGAACGGAATTCCCTCTCTGTCTTTTGGTGCAGGTGAGAACGACTCATCCGTCAAGTGGAGAAAGATCTGTGAAGGTCCCCTGTATTGACTGAAAGCCTTGGGGTTCCGCTGAAATTATGAATGATAAAAAAATTATTTATTAAAAACCACATTTTGCGGATAGGCTTACAAACTTATTTACTTACTTACTTACTTACTTACTTACTTACTAACTTACTTACTTACTTACTTACTTACTTACTTGCTTACTAACTAACTAACTAACTCACTTAAAAACTTGAAGTTGTTTTAGTTGTTGTAATTTTTATCATTTTTGTCATTTTTGTCATTATTGTCATTTTTGACATTTTTGTCATTTTTGTCATTTTTGTCATTTTTGTCATTTTTGTCATTTTTGTCATTTTTGTCATTTTTGTCATTTTTGTCATTTTTGTCATTTTTGTCATTTTTGTCATTTTTGTCATTTTTGTCATTTTTGTCATTTTTGTCATTTTTGTCATTTTTGTCATTTTTGTCATTTTTGTCATTTTTGTCATTTTTGTCATTTTTGTCATTTTTGTCATTTTTGTCATTTTTGTCATTTTTGTCATTTTTGTCATTTTTGTCATTTTTGTCATTTTTGTCATTTTTGTCATTTTTGTCATTTTTGTCATTTGTGTTATTTTTGTCATTTTTGTCATTTTTGTCATTTTTGTCATTTTTGTCATTTTTGTCATTTTTGTCATTTTTGTCATTTTTGTCATTTTTGTCATTTTTGTCATTTTTGTCATTTTTGTCATTTTTGTCATTTTTGTCATTTTTTGTCATTTTTGTCATTTTTGTCATTTTTGTCATTTTTGTCATTTTTGTCATTTTTGTCATTTTTGTCATTTTTGTCATTTTTGTCATTTTTGTCATTTTTGTCATTTTTGTCATTTTTGTCATTTTTGTCATTTTTGTCATTTTTGTCATTTTTGTCATTTTTGTCATTTTTGTCATTTTTGTCATTTTTGTCATTTTTGTCATTTTTGTCATTTTTGTCATTTTTGTCATTTTTGTCATTTTTGTCATTTTTGTCATTTTTGTCATTTTTGTCATTTTTGTCATTTTTGTCATTTTTGTCATTTTTGTCATTTTTGTCATTTTTGTCATTTTTGTCATTTTTGTCATTTTTGTCATTTTTGTCATTTTTGTCATTTTTGTCATTTTTGTCATTTTTGTCATTTTTGTCATTTTTGTCATTTTTGTCATTTTTGTCATTTTTGTCATTTTTGTCATTTTTGTCATTTTTGTCATTTTTGTCATTTTTGTCATTTTTGTCATTTTTGTCATTTTTGTCATTTTTGTCATTTTTGTCATTTTTGTCATTTTTGTCATTTTTGTCATTTTTGTCATTTTTGTCATTTTTGTCATTTTTGTCATTTTTGTCATTTTTGTCATTTTTGTCATTTTTGTCATTTTTGTCATTTTTGTCATTTTTGTCATTTTTGTCATTTTTGTCATTTTTGTCATTTTTGTCATTTTTGTCATTTTTGTCATTTTTGTCATTTTTGTCATTTTTGTCATTTTTGTCATTTTTGTCATTTTTGTCATTTTTGTCATTTTTGTCATTTTTGTCATTTTTGTCATTTTTGTCATTTTTGTCATTTTTGTCATTTTTGTCATTTTTGTCATTTTTGTCATTTTTGTCATTTTTGTCATTTTTGTCATTTTTGTCATTTTTGTCATTTTTGTCATTTTTGTCATTTTTGTCATTTTTGTCATTTTTGTCATTTTTGTCATTTTTGTCATTTTTGTCATTTTTGTCATTTTTGTCATTTTTGTCATTTTTGTCATTTTTGTCATTTTTGTCATTTTTGTCATTTTTGTCATTTTTGTCATTTTTGTCATTTTTGTCATTTTTGTCATTTTTGTCATTTTTGTCATTTTTGTCATTTTTGTCATTTTTGTCATTTTTGTCATTTTTGTCATTTTTGTCATTTTTGTCATTTTTGTCATTTTTGTCATTTTTGTCATTTTTGTCATTTTTGTCATTTTTGTCATTTTTGTCATTTTTGTCATTTTTGTCATTTTTGTCATTTTTGTCATTTTTGTCATTTTTGTCATTTTTGTCATTTTTGTCATTTTTGTCATTTTTGTCATTTTTGTCATTTTTGTCATTTTTGTCATTTTTGTCATTTTTGTCATTTTTGTCATTTTTGTCATTTTTGTCATTTTTGTCATTTTTGTCATTTTTGTCATTTTTGTCATTTTTGTCATTTTTGTCATTTTTGTCATTTTTGTCATTTTTGTCATTTTTGTCATTTTTGTCATTTTTGTCATTTTTGTCATTTTTGTCATTTTTGTCATTTTTGTCATTTTTGTCATTTTTGTCATTTTTGTCATTTTTGTCATTTTTGTCATTTTTGTCATTTTTGTCATTTTTGTCATTTTTGTCATTTTTGTCATTTTTGTCATTTTTGTCATTTTTGTCATTTTTGTCATTTTTGTCATTTTTGTCATTTTTGTCATTTTTGTCATTTTTGTCATTTTTGTCATTTTTGTCATTTTTGTCATTTTTGTCATTTTTGTCATTTTTGTCATTTTTGTCATTTTTGTCATTTTTGTCATTTTTGTCATTTTTGTCATTTTTGTCATTTTTGTCATTTTTGTCATTTTTGTCATTTTTGTCATTTTTGTCATTTTTGTCATTTTTGTCATTTTTGTCATTTTTGTCATTTTTGTCATTTTTGTCATTTTTGTCATTTTTGTCATTTTTGTCATTTTTGTCATTTTTGTCATTTTTGTCATTTTTGTCATTTTTGTCATTTTTGTCATTTTTGTCATTTTTGTCATTTTTGTCATTTTTGTCATTTTTGTCATTTTTGTCATTTTTGTCATTTTTGTCATTTTTGTCATTTTTGTCATTTTTGTCATTTTTGTCATTTTTGTCATTTTTGTCATTTTTGTCATTTTTGTCATTTTTGTCATTTTTGTCATTTTTGTCATTTTTGTCATTTTTGTCATTTTTGTCATTTTTGTCATTTTTGTCATTTTTGTCATTTTTGTCATTTTTGTCATTTTTGTCATTTTTGTCATTTTTGTCATTTTTGTCATTTTTGTCATTTTTGTCATTTTTGTCATTTTTGTCATTTTTGTCATTTTTGTCATTTTTGTCATTTTTGTCATTTTTGTCATTTTTGTCATTTTTGTCATTTTTGTCATTTTTGTCATTTTTGTCATTTTTGTCATTTTTGTCATTTTTGTCATTTTTGTCATTTTTGTCATTTTTGTCATTTTTGTCATTTTTGTCATTTTTGTCATTTTTGTCATTTTTGTCATTTTTGTCATTTTTGTCATTTTTGTCATTTTTGTCATTTTTGTCATTTTTGTCATTTTTGTCATTTTTGTCATTTTTGTCATTTTTGTCATTTTTGTCATTTTTGTCATTTTTGTCATTTTTGTCATTTTTGTCATTTTTGTCATTTTTGTCATTTTTGTCATTTTTGTCATTTTTGTCATTTTTGTCATTTTTGTCATTTTTGTCATTTTTGTCATTTTTGTCATTTTTGTCATTTTTGTCATTTTTGTCATTTTTGTCATTTTTGTCATTTTTGTCATTTTTGTCATTTTTGTCATTTTTGTCATTTTTGTCATTTTTGTCATTTTTGTCATTTTTGTCATTTTTGTCATTTTTGTCATTTTTGTCATTTTTGTCATTTTTGTCATTTTTGTCATTTTTGTCATTTTTGTCATTTTTGTCATTTTTGTCATTTTTGTCATTTTTGTCATTTTTGTCATTTTTGTCATTTTTGTCATTTTTGTCATTTTTGTCATTTTTGTCATTTTTGTCATTTTTGTCATTTTTGTCATTTTTGTCATTTTTGTCATTTTTGTCATTTTTGTCATTTTTGTCATTTTTGTCATTTTTGTCATTTTTGTCATTTTTGTCATTTTTGTCATTTTTGTCATTTTTGTCATTTTTGTCATTTTTGTCATTTTTGTCATTTTTGTCATTTTTGTCATTTTTGTCATTTTTGTCATTTTTGTCATTTTTGTCATTTTTGTCATTTTTGTCATTTTTGTCATTTTTGTCATTTTTGTCATTTTTGTCATTTTTGTCATTTTTGTCATTTTTGTCATTTTTGTCATTTTTGTCATTTTTGTCATTTTTGTCATTTTTGTCATTTTTGTCATTTTTGTCATTTTTGTCATTTTTGTCATTTTTGTCATTTTTGTCATTTTTGTCATTTTTGTCATTTTTGTCATTTTTGTCATTTTTGTCATTTTTGTCATTTTTGTCATTTTTGTCATTTTTGTCATTTTTGTCATTTTTGTCATTTTTGTCATTTTTGTCATTTTTGTCATTTTTGTCATTTTTGTCATTTTTGTCATTTTTGTCATTTTTGTCATTTTTGTCATTTTTGTCATTTTTGTCATTTTTGTCATTTTTGTCATTTTTGTCATTTTTGTCATTTTTGTCATTTTTGTCATTTTTGTCATTTTTGTCATTTTTGTCATTTTTGTCATTTTTGTCATTTTTGTCATTTTTGTCATTTTTGTCATTTTTGTCATTTTTGTCATTTTTGTCATTTTTGTCATTTTTGTCATTTTTGTCATTTTTGTCATTTTTGTCATTTTTGTCATTTTTGTCATTTTTGTCATTTTTGTCATTTTTGTCATTTTTGTCATTTTTGTCATTTTTGTCATTTTTGTCATTTTTGTCATTTTTGTCATTTTTGTCATTTTTGTCATTTTTGTCATTTTTGTCATTTTTGTCATTTTTGTCATTTTTGTCATTTTTGTCATTTTTGTCATTTTTGTCATTTTTGTCATTTTTGTCATTTTTGTCATTTTTGTCATTTTTGTCATTTTTGTCATTTTTGTCATTTTTGTCATTTTTGTCATTTTTGTCATTTTTGTCATTTTTGTCATTTTTGTCATTTTTGTCATTTTTGTCATTTTTGTCATTTTTGTCATTTTTGTCATTTTTGTCATTTTTGTCATTTTTGTCATTTTTGTCATTTTTGTC
Organism: Uranotaenia lowii; assembly: GCF_029784155.1. Lineage (NCBI taxonomy): Eukaryota > Metazoa > Arthropoda > Insecta > Diptera > Culicidae > Uranotaenia > Uranotaenia lowii. The sequence goes on along the minus strand of NC_073692.1, from coordinate 83,835,141 downwards.
ATTTTTGTCATTTTTGTCATTTTTGTCATTTTTGTCATTTTTGTCATTTTTGTCATTTTTGTCATTTTTGTCATTTTTGTCATTTTTGTCATTTTTGTCATTTTTGTCATTTTTGTCATTTTTGTCATTTTTGTCATTTTTGTCATTTTTGTCATTTTTGTCATTTTTGTCATTTTTGTCATTTTTGTCATTTTTGTCATTTTTGTCATTTTTGTCATTTTTGTCATTTTTGTCATTTTTGTCATTTTTGTCATTTTTGTCATTTTTGTCATTTTTGTCATTTTTGTCATTTTTGTCATTTTTGTCATTTTTGTCATTTTTGTCATTTTTGTCATTTTTGTCATTTTTGTCATTTTTGTCATTTTTGTCATTTTTGTCATTTTTGTCATTTTTGTCATTTTTGTCATTTTTGTCATTTTTGTCATTTTTGTCATTTTTGTCATTTTTGTCATTTTTGTCATTTTTGTCATTTTTGTCATTTTTGTCATTTTTGTCATTTTTGTCATTTTTGTCATTTTTGTCATTTTTGTCATTTTTGTCATTTTTGTCATTTTTGTCATTTTTGTCATTTTTGTCATTTTTGTCATTTTTGTCATTTTTGTCATTTTTGTCATTTTTGTCATTTTTGTCATTTTTGTCATTTTTGTCATTTTTGTCATTTTTGTCATTTTTGTCATTTTTGTCATTTTTGTCATTTTTGTCATTTTTGTCATTTTTGTCATTTTTGTCATTTTTGTCATTTTTGTCATTTTTGTCATTTTTGTCATTTTTGTCATTTTTGTCATTTTTGTCATTTTTGTCATTTTTGTCATTTTTGTCATTTTTGTCATTTTTGTCATTTTTGTCATTTTTGTCATTTTTGTCATTTTTGTCATTTTTGTCATTTTTGTCATTTTTGTCATTTTTGTCATTTTTGTCATTTTTGTCATTTTTGTCATTTTTGTCATTTTTGTCATTTTTGTCATTTTTGTCATTTTTGTCATTTTTGTCATTTTTGTCATTTTTGTCATTTTTGTCATTTTTGTCATTTTTGTCATTTTTGTCATTTTTGTCATTTTTGTCATTTTTGTCATTTTTGTCATTTTTGTCATTTTTGTCATTTTTGTCATTTTTGTCATTTTTGTCATTTTTGTCATTTTTGTCATTTTTGTCATTTTTGTCATTTTTGTCATTTTTGTCATTTTTGTCATTTTTGTCATTTTTGTCATTTTTGTCATTTTTGTCATTTTTGTCATTTTTGTCATTTTTGTCATTTTTGTCATTTTTGTCATTTTTGTCATTTTTGTCATTTTTGTCATTTTTGTCATTTTTGTCATTTTTGTCATTTTTGTCATTTTTGTCATTTTTGTCATTTTTGTCATTTTTGTCATTTTTGTCATTTTTGTCATTTTTGTCATTTTTGTCATTTTTGTCATTTTTGTCATTTTTGTCATTTTTGTCATTTTTGTCATTTTTGTCATTTTTGTCATTTTTGTCATTTTTGTCATTTTTGTCATTTTTGTCATTTTTGTCATTTTTGTCATTTTTGTCATTTTTGTCATTTTTGTCATTTTTGTCATTTTTGTCATTTTTGTCATTTTTGTCATTTTTGTCATTTTTGTCATTTTTGTCATTTTTGTCATTTTTGTCATTTTTGTCATTTTTGTCATTTTTGTCATTTTTGTCATTTTTGTCATTTTTGTCATTTTTGTCATTTTTGTCATTTTTGTCATTTTTGTCATTTTTGTCATTTTTGTCATTTTTGTCATTTTTGTCATTTTTGTCATTTTTGTCATTTTTGTCATTTTTGTCATTTTTGTCATTTTTGTCATTTTTGTCATTTTTGTCATTTTTGTCATTTTTGTCATTTTTGTCATTTTTGTCATTTTTGTCATTTTTGTCATTTTTGTCATTTTTGTCATTTTTGTCATTTTTGTCATTTTTGTCATTTTTGTCATTTTTGTCATTTTTGTCATTTTTGTCATTTTTGTCATTTTTGTCATTTTTGTCATTTTTGTCATTTTTGTCATTTTTGTCATTTTTGTCATTTTTGTCATTTTTGTCATTTTTGTCATTTTTGTCATTTTTGTCATTTTTGTCATTTTTGTCATTTTTGTCATTTTTGTCATTTTTGTCATTTTTGTCATTTTTGTCATTTTTGTCATTTTTGTCATTTTTGTCATTTTTGTCATTTTTGTCATTTTTGTCATTTTTGTCATTTTTGTCATTTTTGTCATTTTTGTCATTTTTGTCATTTTTGTCATTTTTGTCATTTTTGTCATTTTTGTCATTTTTGTCATTTTTGTCATTTTTGTCATTTTTGTCATTTTTGTCATTTTTGTCATTTTTGTCATTTTTGTCATTTTTGTCATTTTTGTCATTTTTGTCATTTTTGTCATTTTTGTCATTTTTGTCATTTTTGTCATTTTTGTCATTTTTGTCATTTTTGTCATTTTTGTCTTTTTTGTCATTTTTGTCATTTTTGTCATTTTTGTCATTTTTGTCATTTTTGTCATTTTTGTCATTTTTGTCATTTTTGTCATTTTTGTCATTTTTGTCATTTTTGTCATTTTTGTCATTTTTGTAATTTTTGTCATTTTTGTCATTTTTGTCATTTTTGTCATTTTTGTCATTTTTGTCATTTTTGTCATTTTTGTCATTTTTGTCATTTTTGTCATTTTTGTCATTTTTGTCATTTTTGTCATTTTTGTCATTTTTGTCATTTTTGTCATTTTTGTCATTTTTGTCCTTTTTGCAGCGATAAATTTAAATTACAATTTTATTGTAGATTGAATATATTGAAATATTTTTTTCAAATGTTTTGAAATTATTCATTCTATAAAACAAAATTAAAATAAATCATTCCTTGCTGTGTAAACACAAACAAAAATGCTTGTAATTGTACGACTGAGTTCCAATTTTTTTGTGACCAAAAGTAATTTTCTTTCAGTTATTGGAAAAAAAATCATAAATTAGATTTATTTTATTTTGTAGGAGCACCCTAAACATGTGAAGAATATTCATTCATCGTTTGTGCACTCTAAATGACAAATCTAACACCATCTAAGACAGTCAAATCTATCGAATATCGATAACTTTGTCAGATGCCGTATGATCTTGAATTCAGTAAAACCAAATAAATTCTGCTGGTGCTCAGCACTTGCACAAAGCAAAACGTTCATCGAACTGCCCATTCGTTTTCGATATCTGCGAGTGTCGTATGACGAAAAGTGAGTAAATAATCTTCACACTTCTAAGATTACTAACCGTGAGGACGACCCGCCGAAGATCGGTTAATGACAAATTTTTTGTCGCATATTTCACACAAATAGCTCACATAAATCACACGGAAAAAACCACACACGCATTTTGGGGCGACTGTTTTCCATATAAAAAGCTGATTCGATGCGCTTTGCAGTCACAGTGCCATTGTTGTTATCACTCAGGACAAAGCGCATCCGTTTCCAATAATTTCTTTTTGCTTTTACCAAACTTACATTAGTACAAAAATTTAATTTCAATCATGAAGGTGTTTGTCGCTGTTCTAGTCCTGTCCGTTGCCCTAGTGCACGCAGCTCCTCAAGGTCGAACTGCGGATTTCGACGCCACAATTGTATCTCAAACTTCCGACATCCAGCCGGATGGCAGCTTCCAGTATGCGTAAGTACCCCGGGGTTCATAGAGTAATAAACATTGCCTTGTTAATTTATAACACTTCAAGGGAGATGAGGATCATTGTTAGAATACATCTTCTTAATAATTAATTAGAGAGAGAAGTTGGAAATTTCCTCCCAAGAAATAATTAGGCCTCATTTGTTTACCTAATCTAACATTTGAATTTAAAAATCTCGACAAATAAAAATGCGTATCTAATCAACTTCAAAAACCTACCACCCATTTCCGTTACAGTTTTGAAACCGGAAACGGCATCAAGGTAGAAGACCAGGGCACCATCAAGGAGGTTCGAGTTCCCAAGACGGATGAAACTGGACGCACCATTGGCGAAGATGTCGTTCCCGTGGCCGTTCAAACCGGATCGTTCCAGTACACCGCCCCCGATGGACAAATCTATACCCTGAGGTATTGATTAGAGTTTCAGAATGTCATCTTCCATGCTAAGAATCTATACGTTTCGATTGTGTTGTTGTTAACATTTCGCTTTCACTTTCGCACCTCCATCCAGGTACATTGCCGATGAAAATGGATTCCAACCGCAGGCAGATCACCTTCCAGCAGCTCCCACTGCCTAGGGCTAGTCCAATGCTGGTGCCATGTTTCGTAAGATGAAACCGCAACGTATGAGTACAATTCCACTACATTTGTAATGTGGTAACGATGTTTGTAAATATAGTTTCCTTTTTTTAACATTTCAATTAGTCACGGTTACTGGCTGTATCACATTCCCTGGCTTAGTGATACGCATAAATAAACGCAAGAAGTTTCTGGACTTCATTAGTTCGAGTGTATTGTTTTAAAGCACTGAAAAATTGTATAGGAATTGCACAAATTCTATGGAAACCTCAAGTTAGTTAAAAATATTTTACCGAAAATCAAATAATCTTACTTATTTTTGAATTCTAAAACATTAACTAAAGCCACAGACTAATACTAAAGCTATGATCAATTAGTATCCGGACACTTTATTTTAACGATAGCTACGTTACTGAGATATCCCAAGTAACACAGATCAAGCTAACTAGCATTTCGATGTTTTATTATGGTTTTATTATGGCTTTTTTTGTGCAGCCCGTTTTATGATGGTCATGCAAAATGCTTATATTCTTGAATCGACCATCTGTTTTTAGATAGTTTTGAAAACGCTCATAAATCTTCCATTAAACATACTGTTTTAGTTATTTAGAAAGAGTTAGGAATGCTTTGTTTAAACTATAATAAAACACAAACTTAGAAGTTTGCTCCAAGCTTTCTTTTGCATGTTCTATACCCGATCAGGAGAGCATATCAAAATAATAACTCAAACGTATCTTACCAAGATATTTACAATTGATTCAGTTATAATTAAGTACTCTAAATTATCGATCTGAAGTTTCTCCAATCTGAATTATATCTTATTCTGATCTACAGACTTCAATGGGGTTGAGCTCATTTTCAATGATAAAGATTTTTTTCGGATTTTCCTAAAATAAAATGATTATATCAAATTTTGATATACGTGCAATTTTTTATGAAACACGGACATCGAAGTCAACGGCCCAAACCGTGCATTAATGAGTTTCGCTCAACAGATTTATAAAATTGGATCTAATTTTTGGGAAACCAAATATGGAGCATGGTTTAAGCATATAATGAGGTTTTTTGACATTCCACTAGAATTTTTTCTTGAAGCACTCATATCTTGATAAGTTATAATTTTGATAGGTTTTGTTCTGTCCAATATCAAACTATACTATCTGAATGAGATATAATCTTGAAAGGAGCATATCTAAAATTGATATAATTTAGATATGATCGCATAGATTTTTTTATATAATTTGAGATATTTTAACATCCTACGAGTACTAAATTATATCTCATTTTGATGGAAAAAAATTGACTATCAAAATATCTCATCTTGATATAATTTTGTTATTCTCTTCTGATCGGGTAATAGCACTCAGTGCCTGATTATTAAACCGCCATAAAACTAAGTGACAGTTCTCGATCAAGATGTCAAAACAGGACACGCTCAGATTAGATAGCACATATTTGAATTAGAATTCCCATTTTTACACATTTTTGATAAGTTCTGTGTGTTGATTTTGAGTTAAAATAATAAAAAATTATAAAAATCTATGAAAACTTCGAATTACCGGAAGTGGAATGAATAACTCTACAATATGAGTATTGAGTGAAAGAGTTCAAATAGGAGGAACAAAATTTGTTGCTTGACGCGATGGCGGCATCCGCTTTTATTTTCAAAGTTGTAAATAACTGAAAATATCATGAAACCTTATTAAAATTGTTATTAAGTGAAAGTAATAAACGAGTAGAAGTCGAATTTCGTTGTCCGTCGCCATCTTAAATTCCAAGATGGCGGCTACCACTCAACTTGAAAATACTGTAAATGACTGAAAATCGCATCAAACCCTTACAATATGGGTATTAGTTGAAAGAAATGAACCAGTAAAAGTCGAAGTTCGTTATTTGACGCCATCCGAATTCAAGATGGTGGTTCCAACTGAACTTTAAAATGTTGTATATGACTTATAATCGTATGAAACCTCAACAATATTGGTATTGGGTAAAAGGGCTAAACGAGTAGTAAGTGACCCAAAATCGCACAAAGCAACCACGATACAGACCCCGAGCGTTTTTGGCAACATTCGATTTTGGAAACATCCGATTTTGGCACATGTCCCTAAATCAAACAAATAACAGAAACAACATAACCTTATAGTTTTCGCTTTAATAGGACCAATACAATTTAGTCATATTAGCATGATAGACATAATACAATGACATAAATAGCAAATGGCAAAAAACCAAAACTATCGAAAAAACAAGAAAAGTGCTAAATGCATCAATAACATGATAAAAAATGTAGTACAAAGAAAAAACAAAGTTGAGGAAAGAATCGTTCGATTTGTACAACACAAAATGTTCGAGCGGGTTGCCAAAAACAATCTGGGTCTGGTTCTTCTAGTTTATCCCTTTCAACGAATACCAATATTGTAAAGCTTTCGTGCGGTTTTTAGTCATTTGCAGAATTTTAAAGCTCAGTGGAAGCCGCCATCTTGGATTTCAAGATGTCGTTTGATAGAAAACTTCGACTTCTACTCGTTTGGTCCTTTCACACAATGCCTATATTGTGGGAGTTTCATGCAATTTTCAGTGTTTAACAGCATTTTAGAGTTCAGTAAAAGCTGCCATCTTGGATTTCGAGATGCACCTGATAGCAAAATTTGACTTCTTCTAGGTTAGCCCTTTTAGCCAATACCCATATTGTGGGTGTTTCATGCGGTTTTTTAGTTATTTACAGCATTTTAAGGTTCAGCAAAAGTCGCCATCTTGGATTTCAAGAGGATCTGATAGAGAAATTCCACTTAAACTGATTAAGCCATTATACCCAATGACCATATTGTGGGAATTTCTAGTGACTTTCAATGATTTCAATCATTTTATAGTTCAGTGGAAGCCGCAATCTTGGATTTCAAGATGACGCCTAATTGCGAAATTTGTATTCTACTCGTTGATCCTTTTCAACTTATACGAATTTTGTGGAAATTTCATGTGATTTTCAGTGATTAACAGCATTTTAAAGTTCAGTGGAAGCTGCCATCTTGGATTTCAAGTTGACGTCCGATAGCGAAATTCGACTTCTTGTAGTTTAGCCCTTTCACCAAATACCAATATTGTGGGCCTTCCATGCGATTCTCAGTGACTAACAGCATTTCAAAGTTCAGCGGAAGACGCCATCTTGGATTTCAAGATGGCGTCGAAAAGAAAATAATCGGCTTCTTCTAGTTTAGCCCTTTCAACCAATACCCATATAGTGGTTGTTTAATGCGACTTTTGGTCATTTACAGCATTAAAAGTTCAGCGGATGCCTCCATTTTGGATTTCAAGATGGCGTCTGATAGCGAAATTCGACTTCTAATCGTTTAGCCCTTTCACCCAATACCAATATTGATGGGATTTCATGCGATTTTAAGTCATTTACAACATTTGAACGATCAGCGAAAGCCGCCATCTTGGATTTCAAGATGGCGTCAGTCAACGAAATTTGACTTCAACTCATGATTTATTCCACGGGTGATTAACAACCAATCCGTTTTTATTTAAAATGTATGTCCTCATTTACTGTACTAAGGATCAAAAACTCAGAAATTAGGAACTTATCCTAAGCGTGTAATTGATTGGCTTGCGAGAGAAACGTCAAATCGTTGCTTTTTTTGGGGTCATCATTAAACCATAATAAAACTATGAATGTTTTATAATAGCTTTTTAAAAGCTTTGGTGACCAAAATTGATGACCAACAAAGATATGTCATGATGACGTTTCTAGGGTAGGGCCAAAAAGCCTAATTTTGGCTTTATTAGAGTCGAGGTGATGTTATAGAATGCGCTTTAGCTTTTTATGAAGATTAATGCTATAGTCCAAACGAAATTTTGCTGACCATAATAAAGCTAAAATTGTTACTTGGGATTGGATATGCCAAAATTTCACACATTCGACTAGCTACTTCAATCCTTACGTGCTTACGTCTTCGGTCTTCCATGTTGTCCAATAAAGTTGTGGAGCCGGTTAAATCAATCGATCTAATTTTCTTTTGCGCCAAATGTGTAGGGATGAGATGAACAATATAGAGAAAATAAATCAAATTTAATTAGGAATAAAATAAAATAATAGTTGTATTCGGCAACACTGTAGATGAATAAAATAAAATAAATTTCTATGAGAACATTTGCTATTTTGGCAGCACTTGACAAACAAACAAAACAAAGTCAGTCATTAAGTGGTATGAATAAGGTTTAGCAATTGCTTCGGTAGCTTTTACTTAGCTCGAAATCAATCAAAGCAAAAGTCCAAAGCATTTGCTTAGTTTGGTATGAATTAACATTTGCTTAGCGGATGTGTACTAAAGTCTTAGAACATAGCTTTTGCTTCGAAAAATAGAGCTATCCAACCAGCAGAATCTGAAGTTTTCTAAAGTAAAATGAAAGAAGACGATCAGAAAATTGAAAAGTACGGCTAAAGTAGCCTTGAAGTCGACGAAGCGGGTGGTGGGTGTAAGAACGACCGTAATTTTTTGTTAATGCGTGCTCGTATGCGTTGATGTTTAAAGAAAAATTAATACATATTCGAAAATTGTCAAACAAAAAACGGCCTAACTTTAATATTTATCATAAGCTCTCCCACATGTATTCGGATCGAAATAATCCGATGTATGAAAAAAATAGGCAATAGGCGGGCATTTTAATTTAGATTTTTTTTTAAATCTTAGGATTATAAAAAAATATATAAAAATGAGAGATCTGTATAATCTTTTAAATTATTACAATTTATTTCTTACTTTGAGCCAATTGGGACTTCTTCCACTATAGCCGGATTTTTTTTTAATTTGAAATATTTACTAATTGATTTGTTTATTGTCATCTTTGACGAATGATTTTTTACAACGACAGGAATATGAAAAAAGTTGGGTTATCCCTTCGACTTTTCTTTATCCATGTTGAAAATACCTTTTTGAATTGTTTTGAAGTGAAATATTGCTAATTTGATAAGTTCACGACGTTATTAAAGATTTTTTTTTATTGGAAAAGTCTGCTACCGAGCATGCTTAGAAAATAAAGCAATTGCTATGAGATTTGTCAAGCAATTGCTTCAGATTTGAGCTTTATTCATACCAAACTAGCTTGTTCTAAAAGTAAAAGCTCCTGACTGAGAAAACAGCTGTCAAAAAAACTTTATTCATAACAACCGAAGCAATTGCTTTAAGCGACTGCTCGACTGCTCGATTCAGTTTAGCAAAAGCAATTACTAAGTTTTTTTCATACCACCCATTGATCTATTCTTGCGAGCGACAGACGTGTTTAGGTGAATCTCTGAATTGAGATTCGTAAAATCTCGACAATGGCGTGGTTGGTAGAATAAGCACAAATAGCGCAGATATTTAAGGCTGCTGCTGCTGATTGTTTTGATTTGGCCTTCCGGTGGAAATAAGACGGAATTGCCCCTGAAAAGCGCAGATATTTAAGGCTGCTGCTGCTGATTGTTTTGATTTGGCCTTCCGGTGGAAATAAGACGGAATTGCCCCTGAAAAGCGCAGATATTTAAGGCTGCTGCTGCTGATTGTTTTGATTTGGCCTTCCGGTGGAAATAAGACGGAATTGCCGTTAAAAGTGCAGATATTTAAGGCTGGTGCTGCTGATTATTTTGATTTGGCCTTCCGGTGGAAATAAGACGGAATTGCCCCTGAAAAGCGCAGATATTTAAGGCTGCTGCTGCTGATTGTTTTGATTTGGCCTTCCGGTGGAAATAAGACGGAATTGCCGTTAAAAGTGCAGATATTTAAGGCTGGTGCTGCTGATTATTTTGATTTGGCCTTCCGGTGGAAATAAGACGGAATTGCCGTTAAAAGCGTAGATATTTAAGGCTGCTGCTGCTGATTGTTTTGATTTGGCCTTCCGGTGGAAATAAGACGGAATTGCCCCTGAAAAGCGCAGATATTTAAGGCTGCTGCTGCTGATTGTTTTGATTTGGCCTTCCGGTGGAAATAAGACGGAATTGCCACTGAAAAGCGTAGATATTTAAGGCTGCCGCTGCTGATTGTTTTGATCTGGCCTTCCGGTGGAAATAAGACGGAATTGCCGTTAAAAGTGCAGATATTTAAGGCTGCTGCTGCTGATTGTTTTGATTTGGCCTTCCGGTGGAAATAAGACGGAATTGCCGTTAAAAGCGTAGATATTTAAGGCTGCTGCTGCTGATTGTTTTGATTTGGCCTTCCGGTGGAAATAAGACGGAATTGCCCCTGAAAAGCGCAGATATTTAAGGCTGCTGCTGCTGATTGTTTTGATTTGGCCTTCCGGTGGAAATAAGACGGAATTGCCACTGAAAAGCGCAGATATTTAAGGCTGCCGCTGCTGATTGTTTTGATCTGGCCTTCCGGTGGAAATAAGACGGAATTGCCGTTAAAAGTGCAGATATTTAAGGCTGCTGCTGCTGATTGTTTTGATTTGGCCTTCCGGTGGAAATAAGACGGAATTGCCGTTAAAAGTGGAGATATTTAAGGCTGGTGCTGCTGATTATTTTGATTTGGCCTTCCGGTGGAAATAAGACGGAATTGCCCCTGAAAAGCGCAAATATTTAAGGCTGCTGCTGCTGATTGTTTTGATTTGGCCTTCCGGTGGAAATAAGACGGAATTGCCCCTGAAAAGCGCAGATATTTAAGGCTGCTGCTGCTGATTGTTTTGATTTGGCCTTCCGGTGGAAATAAGACGGAATTGCCGTTAAAAGTGCAGATATTTAAGGCTGGTGCTGCTGATTATTTTGATTTGGCCTTCCGGTGGAAATAAGACGGAATTGCCCCTGAAAAGCGTAGATATTTAAGGCTGCTGCTGCTGATTGTTTTGATTTGGCCTTCCGGTGGAAATAAGACGGAATTGCCCCTGAAAAGCGCAGATATTTAAGGCTGCTGCTGCTGATTGTTTTGATCTGGCCTTCCGGTGGAAATAAGCCGGACGTGCCACTGAAAAGCGCAGATATTTAAGGCTGCTGCTGCTGATTATTTTGATTTGGCCTTCCGGTGGAAATAAGACGGAATTGCCCCTGAAAAGCGCAGATATTTAAGGCTGCTGCTGCTGATTGTTTTGATTTGGCCTTCCGGTGGAAATAAGCCGGAATTGCCACTGAAAAGCGCAGATATTTAAGGCTGCTGCTGCTGATTGTTTTGATCTGGCCTTCCGGTGGAAATAAGACGGAATTGCCGTTAAAAGCGCAGATATTTAAGGCTGCTGATGCTGATTGTTTTGATTTGGCCTTCCGGTGGAAATAAGACGGAATTGCCCCTGAAAAGCGCAGATATTTAAGGCTGCTGCTGCTGATTGTTTTGATTTGGCCTTCCGGTGGAAATAAGATGGAATTGCCCCTGAAAAGCGCAGATATTTAAGGCTGCTGCTGCTGATTGTTTTGATTTGGCCTTCCGGTGGAAATAAGCCGGAATTGCCACTGAAAAGCGTAGATATTTAAGGCTGCCGCTGCTGATTGTTTTGATCTGGCCTTCCGGTGGAAATAAGACGGAATTGCCGTTAAAAGCGCAGATATTTAAGGCTGCTGCTGCTGATTGTTTTGATTTGCCCTTCCGGTGGTATAAGACGGAATTGCCCCTGAAAAGCGCAGATATTTAAGGCTGCTGCTGCTGATTGTTTTGATTTGGCCTTCCGGTGGAAATAAGACGAAATTGCCCCTGAAAAGCGCAGATATTTAAGGCTGCTGCTGCTGATTATATTGATTTGGCCTTCCGGTGGAAATAAGACGGAATTGCCCCTGAAAAGCGCAGATATTTAAGGCTGCTGCTGCTGATTATTTTGATTTGGCCTTCCGGTGGAAATAAGACGGAATTGCCCCTGAAAAGCGCAGATATTTAAGGCTGCTGCTGCTGATTGTTTTGATTTATTTTCTCTATATTGTTCATCTCATCCCTACATTCCTTCTCACCTCTATTCTTAATTAAAACTTTTCACACATCAACATTTGTTTTTTTTTTCTTTAGTGCAAAATTTTATTTACCAAATATCCTCAATTTTTATTCCATATTCCACATCTTTATGTAGGGATGAGATGAACAATATAGAGAAAATAAATCAAATTTAATTAGGAATAAAATAAAATAATAGTTGTATTCGGCAACACTGTAGATGAATAAAATAAAATAAATTTCTATGAGAACATTTGCTATTTTGGCAGCACTTGACAAACAAACAAAACAAAGTCAGTCATTGATCTATTCTTGCGAGCGACAGACGTGTTTAGGTGAATCTCTGAATTGAGATTCGTAAAATCACGACAATGGCTAAAGGCCGGATAAAGGGTCATCGCATTATGCCAAAAAAACACAATCCTTCCTGAATACCCATTCGATCCCATTTGTACCCAAGAACCACAACCCGACAAATCTGCCTCAGTGTCGCCCACTGGAAGATTTTTTCGGAACTTTGAGCTCATTGGTGTACAAAAATAAATAGAGAGTCTGCAAACTGCAAACAAGTAATTGGTAGAATCAATAGATATATTCACCAAGTTGACATGGAGGCCGTACAACGCTCCTGTTCCAACATCAAATGGAAGCTTCGGATAACAGCCGATTGTGGACCATTTTCAACTGTTCACTTTTTTATTTTCAACAATGGACAATGTGCCTATAATTCTAATAAATCAAATCTTTTCCAAGTACACTCGACATTTTTTCATAACTTGAAAGAGAAATTCCAAAATTTTAGTTGCCACCCGTTCGACCTGTTTAATTGAATGATAAAGTTTTTTTTTTCCTTCAAATAGAGTGTAGATATGTGTTTGCATTCGAGCACAACATTATTAAACAACCTGAATATTTAATTCGCAAAATAAAACACGAAACGATCATCGAAAGTGTGACGTCTGATGGAAAGCTCGAGCTATAATCATCCAAACCAAAGGAGAAGTTCAAAGATAAACTAAGCATCAATAAAAAAAAAACACAAAAATCAATTCATTTCAGATACGTTTTTACTGTTCAATTTGTTTTCAAATGCATTCATCTCATCACACATTCGACTAGCTACTTCAATCCTTACGTGCTTACGTCTTCGGTCTTCCATGTTGTCCAATAAAGTTGTGGAGCCGGTTAAATCAATCGATCTTATTTTCTTTTGCGCCAAATGTAGATTAACATCCTAACGTCAAGATTGGCACTCTTTCGTTCGCTGGAAACGGGTTCAATAAGCTCTCATTTCGTGGTTTTGATTTTTGATTAAAAAGTCTTCCCGGAGATATTATTAGTGACGTGACGTTCCATGCAAATCTAATTCATTTTACAATGAAAACCATCTTCAAGATATGCCTAGCATTATTCAAGTTCACTGTTGCCCTGCAGATCGATAAGGTCAATTGTATTGTTGAGTGTATAGTGCAGACCTTAGATCAGGTTAGGTATTGTATAGTCACGCGAATGGATGCACCAAAACACGACCATTCGCTGTTCATATACCCAGATCTGGCACATTGACGGCGAAGGTCGTCCCTGTTACGTATCAATCAGTATTGTACGGCTACACGATCAACCAGTAATTACCGGTACCTGTTTTCCCGCAGCCAGCACCCCTTTTTCGAATCCGATCTGAAGAAGTACGACCGCTTCAAGGTGATGGGTCTAAACTCCCAATGCCACCAGCTCAGCAGCAGCAGCTTCCATGCCCAAATGCCCATGCCGTTCGGGGAGCTTATTCCGATTCAAATTGAACGATGAGCGTCCAAATGGCTCCACGCTCTTGAAGATGATAGTTTTTGCAAGCTTGATAAAACAGAAGAATAAGCGCAGATCCGTTGTACCCACGGCATTGCCAGGGTGGTCGAAGTTAACGGGTACGAGCAGATCTCAACAAGCAGTCACCGGAAGTGCTGCATTCTAGGGGTTTCGGTAGTGTTTTGAAACCATATGGTGTCCGTTCTAAGTATCCTATTTTAGATTAGTTTTTGGTATTTATAACCAGTCAATTGAAGTGATAATCAAATACACTGACGGCCAAAAGTTTGAGATCGCCCTTCAAAATGTATATTCAATGCTGAAAAGTGAACTGGAGACACAAAAAAAGTATCTAAATGGGCTACTTCTCGATACTGTTTTTTCTTGCATCAACTACTTGATCAAAAATTTTCGTCCACATGCGGAAATTAGCTGAAAGTTGCTCCTTGTATTTAAGTAGATTAATGAATTTTCAAGAGATTTTTTTCGAATTTGCCTAACATTTGTATGAAACTCGTTACAAAACTCGATTTTTCAGCATTCGACGTAATCATACAACTCGGCTTTGTTGAATAAATTAACGACTCCAGCGGAAAAATGCACTTTTTTAAACCTTTTGCATGAAAAACCTATTTTTAGGATTGCTAAACATCAAAGAGTTTCTAATGATAGGCTACCGATTACATAGACTGCTTAGAGAGGTAAACTGCTTCTAGACAATAATTAATAACCAAGTTTGGTTGTAAAGCTTTTTACTCTATATTATTTATAGAGATCGGTTCCTCCAGAACAATGCAAAGATAAGTAAGATACAAACTGATTCATTCTGAATGTTGCTCTGGTTCTGCCAGCCTTATTTGAAATTCAAAATATTTTTTTCAAAGGTCGCTCAGGGTTGCATGTATCACTCACTCACTGCATAAACCAATAACTTCTGAACTTAGACCAACATGGTTCGCACTACCCAAGTAACACAGATTAAAGCCAACTAGCATTAGAAAGTTTTGTTATGGTTTTATTGTGGTATTTTATATACTGCTAATTTTATTGATGTTTTATTATGATCACGAAAAATGCTTAGATTCTTGATTCAACTTTTTGTTTTCAGGTAGTTCTGAAAACGCTAATATAGCTTTAAATTTGTTTAAGTTGTTTAGAAAGATTTCTGAATGCTCTATCAAAACTTTAATAAAACATAGAAGTTCACTTTAATCTTTTTTTGCATGTTTTATAAAGGCACGCAGTTCTTGATTCTAAAACTGTAATAAAATTTGGTGACAGTTCTCGATCAAGATGTTAAAACATGACACGCTCAGGCTAGATTTTACATATTTGAATTAAATTCCCATTTTTACACATTTTTGATAAGTCATGTGTGTTGATTTTGAGTTAAATATTAATCGCAGCGCACTAAAATGGACTGCGCACTCATGACTGCGACATTTGTGCGAACTTGCACATTCGTGCGACCTGTCAAATCAGTGTAAAATCTGTCGGAGTTCTACACGCTAACCTCTTTTCAGTCAATCTTTGTACGGATTACTGCGACTGCAAAACATTGCACGAAATCCAATTTTCAATTAAAGAGATAATAAAACATGTATAAAAATCTTTAAAATACTTCGAATTAGTGGTATGACTATCTCTACTATATGAGTATTGAGTGAAAGAGCCCAACTAGTAGGAGAAAAAATTTTTTCCTTGATGCCATCATTAATCCAAGATGGCGGCTTCCGCTTTTCTTTTCATAGCTTTAAATTACTGAAATTCTCATGAAACATCCACAATATGGGTATCGGGTGAAAAGGCTAAACGAATAGAAGTCGAATTTCGTTGTCCGACGACATCTCGAAATCCAAGATGGCGCTCAACTTGAAAATGCTGTAAATGACTGAAAATGGCGTGAAAGCCCCGGAATATGGGTATTTGTTGAAGAGCTCAACACGAAGAAGTCGAATTTCGCAATCCGATGCCATCTTGAAATCCAAGATGACGACGCCAAAGTTAAAAATGCTATGAATAACTGAAAATCACATGAAAACTCCTCATTTTCTGTATTAAGTGAAAGGGCTCAGCGAGTACAAATCGAATTTCGCTATCTGACACCATTTTTAAATCTTTTCTTTTCAAACCTGCATATTACTGATAATCGCTTGAAATCCGCATAATATGCGTATTGGGTGAAAGGGCTAAATAAAAAGGAGTCGAATTGGCGGCTTTCGTTTCAGTTTAAAATTATGTAAATCACTGAAAATCAAATGAAATCCCCACAATTTGTAACAATTCAAACGACAAATCTAACCTGTGATTAACATGTACAGTAGACTGAGTCGATTTGGGGTCAATTTTGAATTTCTTAAACCCTGGGGTCTAAAAAGCTTCGTATTGGTCCGAAACTTATCCATGATTTTTTGCAGAATTTTTGAGTAACGTTCACATGAGTAAATTTGAACTTTTAGGTTTGTATGGGAAAGGCAAAAAAGTTATTAGCTGTTTAACAGAGGTATGTCTTTTCGCATTGATAAACGATTAATTCAATTGACATCACTGCTGGGTGCCTAGCGAGGTATTGCATGACTACTTTTCATGCAGTACTTCGCGAAGCTCCAGCAGTGATGTAAATTGAATTTAATGTTTATCAATGCGAAAAGACATACCCCTGTTAAACAGCTAATAACTTTTTTGCCTAATAAGATACGAAGTTAATATCTTCAACAAATTTGTTAAGCGGAAAATTTCCTTTAGGAATTTTATAAATTGGCACAAAAACCATCAGCTGGCTCGGTTCCATAGAAGAAACACAAATGATGTTGATTTTTCAGTACAAAATATTCAATACAAACCTAAAAGTTCAAATTTACTCATGTAAACGTTACTCAAAAATTATGCAAAAAATCATGGATGAGTTTTGGACCAATACGAAGCTTTTAGACCCCAGGGTTTGAGAAATTCAAAACTGACCCCAAATCGACTCAGTCTAATGTACAGTGTTTCCACAATCAGAAAATCTAATGTTAATGGATTCAAATGGATCCAAATTATTCCAGATAATTCTAATACTTACAAACAATTTTACCCTCTCAGACTGCAGACAGAATTTGCCAGCTGATTTTCTAAATTTTAGTATTAGAAGATTTTTTTTGCATTTTTCTTCGTTTCCATAGCTCTGTAACTAGTAATAAATAATTTTAAAAATTTATCAAAGTTTTTAATATCATTGTTGAGCCACCAGTTCAATTCAAAAATATTGAAAGTTAGAACTAAGAGTATTAGCACCTCTGAAATTGAAAAACACTTAAAATATATGTTTATTTTTTTAAAGATTTCAAGAGGAAAATTTGCAAAGAAAAATTTTGTATGGGAGGTCACTGACCAAATATTTCAATGTTTAGTGGAAATGAACCGGAAAAAGCTCTATTTTCTGCCCATGAAAAAATTAGAGTTACTGTATTTTTTTTTCTTGAAGTCCTTCTACAAAACACACCGTGATGTGTCACCACTCTGAAAATGTAAAATTCTTCTTGTCTTATGCCTGGCTTAGTTTTGGTGATGAGTAACGCGATGACATTACATAGAAGGTAGTTGATGACTTCTTCAAATTCAGCCAAAGTGACTTAATTCGAAGTAGGTAAGTCATCGACTACCTTCAAGCGTAGGTTAATTCAGTCAAGATGTTCTTTAAATGCTCTTTTTGAATTTTAGTCATCTCATTGTAGTTTTAATTCTAAGGAGTGTATTCGAAAAAAAATGCAACACTTTGTTTTATGAATTACTTTTGAATGCATGGGTGTAAATTGCTTAAATTTACAGCGAAATTACCTGGCTACATATGTAAATTTTTGTGTTGTTCGGTCAAGTGGTTTTTGAGTTAGCTAGCATCCTATGAAGAAATTTTTCGACTTTAATTTTTGTGCATCACACATCTATAATCTATGAACAACATGTTTTATCCAATCAAGGCTATTTTTGATTACGTTTATTGTTTCCTGAAGCTTGACCTTTAAAATAACTCAAAATTTAGAATTTGGTCAAAGTTATAACATATTTAGCCGATTGTCCTCCTTCGGCTCAAAAACTACATATTTGACTTTTTATCACTCCACCACTGTTTTTTCCTTTTGGCATGAATCCAGATCCAACTTTAACAGACTATAAACGTTGTGGGACTTATTGAAGTGCTTTGCAGAGAAAAAGGTCGAATTTGGAGGCCGTCTTCTTTGTATTTTTAGCTATCCATCCTGTCAATCGTTATGAAAGACTGAGTTATTTGCAGTTTTCACAGATCGCCTTCTCAAGTACTAGACATTTAATTTTTCAGTTGTCACTAAATTTTATACACGTATACATCACATTACTGGGAAGCATCACTAAAAAATTTCATCGATTTCCATTCATACATTCAAATGCTATTCACAGAACAAAGTGTTGCATTTTTTTTTCGAATACACTCCTTAAGTAGTTTCATAATTTATGAACATGTAAATTTTATTATGAGGCCCTTGGAGACAAAGGAGTATGAAGCAAAAAAGCTATTTTCGAGAAAAGTTGAAGCTTCCTTTCAAACAAAAAGGTATGAGGAAAAAATTCGCAAAACTTGGAATTTGCACTAAATAGGGGAGCATGGCGGTTCCTGTTCCCATTTTCTTGTTTCTATCATATCTTTTTAAATAAATTTACAAACCCACTGCCTTTTGCATTTTCTGACAGTGTGTAGTTAATATGCTCCAAAAACTAGAACGATACTCGATCAAGTTGATGAATTAGAAGCACGGGGTGAGAAAAAATTTCTTTATCGACTTCATTCGGAATGGAAGTCGGTTCTTGATTTGATACGATGTAATTTTACAAAGAGGTTACCGTCTCTGAATAAAGCGTCAATTAAAATTCCAATAAAAAAAAAATTGAAATTTTCAAAATGGCACAATATTTCACACATTCACAGGGAAAAGCATTTTTGCTGCATATTTTTTAAAAACTGATTTTTAAAAATGCGGGCGTCTGGAACATAAATCATTTGTCAGAAATTTTCTATCACTTCAAAATTTAATGAAATAAATCGTGTGAAAAATAAAAAATTTATCAGTTTTTAGTACAACCGATCTTCGATAATTAATAAATAAATTTATAAACCTAAGTGGAAATAAAAACCAGATGTTATATCTGTTTATTATCCTTTATTCGATCACAGATTCAGATCTTGCTTAGCTATTCATTTCAGAAACACGCTTAAAAAATTAAAGTTCACATTTTTTAGAACTTGTAATAGATAAGATTACAACTATTTTTAATCTCATTCTAGAAAGTCTTTGAGTTTTATATATCGATGATTTAAACTCATTTATCAAATTTATTGCAGACTGTGAAACGATTCGAACTTTGCTTAAAAAAATCAAAAATTCAAATGGGCTTAAATCTTTTTTTTAATTCCGACTAATTAACCGTATTTTTGCAGGATTGGGAAAAATTGAAAAGAAGATAACTACTATAACTTTTTCCTCAGATGACAAAATTATACACGGTCTTTTGAAAAGTTGTTCATTGAGTTGAAATTTTGTTTTTGAAGTCTTTGAATGTTCAATAGTTTACCAAAAAAGTACACAAATTTATTTAATGAGTTTTTCCCTATTTAAGGAGTTATCTTGAAAACAAGAGCTGAAACGCCTCAGGAAAACAGATCAAATCAAACTTTAGAAATTCTCGAACCACATTCACATCATAATCAACATAATTTTTTTAAATTTTGTTTCAAAAACATCGGATATCCATCCAAATTTTACAACATTCAATTATAATGCAAATAAAACCAAATTTCCAAAGCTAAATATTGGTAACGTGTTCTAAAACTTTAAATATTTGGAAAAAAAAACTGATTTTCTTTTTTCTGTGAGCAAAAAAAAGGTAAATTTTGAGATTCAACTCGAAAGAATTCAGGAGGTCCGTGCTTATAAGTACTTTAATAAATAAATAGTAATAAAAAAAAAAAATAATAATAAGCTTATGAACGGTAAAATTTTTCAATAAGTCCATTCCATGTAATTTTTTTTATTTTAATTCGAAACACTTACAGGGAGACCGGTAAACTTAAAAACTTTGGAAATGGGTGGCGATTTGATATTTATGGATTAAATATAGTTCAAAACATTGAAGAATTCGTAAAAATTTGTAAAAAAAAATACATGGAACAAAAATTTCTCACTAAGGTGAATCTGTACTTAAATCAAATGCATATGCAGCAATTTTCAATTGTAATAGCGTACTCTGTTTTTTTTTCCTGGAATATTAAAGAAAAAAAATTGTTTGGCCCGCGAGAAAATCTCATGTCCATAATTTGGCCCGCCTGTTGAAAATGTTGGCCACCCATGTGTTATGTGTTAGATCTTATTTTACAGTTTAAAAGTTCAAGAAGAAAAGAATTCTAAAATTTTGTCTCAACCCTAAAATTATTGCATATTTAAAAGCCTTATTTAATAAATTTAAGATAAAAACATTTTTAGGATTTATAGGTACTAGTTTTTGGAAAAATATTAGTAATATCGTTATCAGCAATAATCACGATCTATTCCGAAGAAAAATATACTTTTTTGAACTCGTTTCAAGTGAACATTTTAGAAAAAAATTTCTGGAAATTTTTTTGAGTATTTCCAATTGATTTTAAAATATTGCATTATGAAGTTCATATTATACTCAAACGGTTGATATATAAATATATTTATTATATCTAAGGAATGAAGTATCCCCAGTGATCAAGGGTTCTTATTCTCCCCTATAGTTTAAAGTATGAAGAATTGTTAGGCATTATTGACTCGAACTTGACCATTTTCACATAGCCTTTATAGCCCTTTGTTTTTGAGGGTCTCATGTGACCTCACCGCCCCCCTGAGCTCTTCAAACGCCCCCCAAATTTCAAAACTGCGTACCCGCCCCTAGGCACAGTGGTTTAAAACTCGAAAAACGTGATTATGGGCTTTTTGATGCCTTAGATTTCAAAATAGCTTAATGACATGCTCTACAATGTTTCATTATTTTTAATTGCTCATATTTTGCCATCATTTTTTTTCTGATCGATCCACCTAAAAGTGAGATAATTTTTTTAATTTTTTAATTTGTCATCCAATCAAAATGATGTCTTGATAAAACTTGTAGACAATACAATTTTAAAAAACTTTGTAAAACACTTTAAAGCTCTATCTTTTAAAACAACAGATTTATAGACATTTTTCTAAAAACTAACCTCAAAAAATGAAATTTTCGTTTAACTTTTTTCAAAGCGACTTTCGAGTCTTACTTTATATGAGAGAGTTGTAACAATTGTAAAAGTTCACAACTTCATTGAAGGTGTCAAGTTTCTATCTTGACGTTAAATGGTACTTTTTGTGTAGTTACGTTTTAAAAAAGCATATTTTCAATGTTCCATATCTCTAAAAGTTGCAAACTTACGAAAACAAGATTATATGCATTTGAAAAGCACATTCTTCAGCTTTAATGACCATATAATTTCATTTGTATGTATTAGGTTTTACTACTAAAATCATTTATCTGAAAGATGGTAGTTTTGAAGTTTTTGTTAAGCCAGCCTGGCAATCTCTTGCTATTTAGCTAAAGGAAGGATGAAATCTTCTTTTTCTTCTATTCCTACCGTTGAGAAGTGAAGACGACAGTTTTTAATTTGTTAAGATTGAAGAGTTGGCCCTGCCTAGATGCGTTGGTTCCATCGTTCGATGCGTCAAGTTAAAGTTAAGTGTTCCATTCTCCTTTGAGATTGGATATCCTTTCATCAATTTAAGTTTCCTCTCTTCAAGGTAAGAAGGATTCAAATGTAAATAAATAGAAATTGGTAAAGAGAACAATTAGCTTAAGTGTCTTGATTAAGGAATTAATGTCTACAAAACAACATACCCGAACATGCTCAAGAGTCTAGGAATAAGGATATTTGAAATTTTAGAGAACATCACACTTGAAAATTTACAAGGCAAGCAACAAACATCGGCCTTATGCATCGGATGCTAAAATTTTCGGACCCTCCTATAACAAGCCTTAGAAAATCTAAACCTAGACCACATTTTCCTATTGTTGCCGAAGCAAACTACATGCTCGATTTAGAACATTCAGAAGAAGAAAATCTTGAAAATTATCATTCTTATTTACTCTCTTACACAACTATTTAACTAAAACTTCATAAATAAAGAAAAAACTGTAAAGAAGGCCATGAAAATTAAAGGTTATCAAATCATCCATATATGCCCCTTTCGTGTTAGAGCGGAAACATTTGTAAATATGTGTGTTGAAAAAATACGCAAAATGCCCATTACTTCAAAACTACCTTTTTTCAGATAAATGATTTACTAAATATAATAGAACTAACGCTTCTAGACAGGGCCAACTCTTCAAGCTTAACAAATTAAAAACTGTCGTCTTCACTTGTCAACGGCAGGAATAGAAGAAAAAGAAAATTTCATCCTTGCTAAACAGCAAGAGATTGCCAGGCAATCTGGCTTAACAAAAACTTCAAAACTACCATCTTTCAGATAAATGATTTTAGTAGTAAAACCTGATACATACAAATGAAATTATATGTCCATAAAGCTGAAGAATGTGCCTTTTAAATGCATTTAATTTTGTTTTCGTAAGTTTGCAACTTTTAGAGATATGGAACACTGAAAATATGCTTTTTTAAAACGTAATTGCACAAAAAGTACCATTTAACGTCAAGATAGAAACTTGACACCTACAATGAAGTTGTGTACTTTTACAATTGTTACAATTCTCTCATATAAAGTAAGACTCGAAAGTCGCTTTGAAAAAAGTTAAACGAAAATTTCATTTTTTGAGGTTAGTTTTTAGAAAAATGTCTATAAATCTGTTGTTTTAAAAGATAGAGCTTTAAAGTGTTTTACAAAGTTTTTTAAAATTGTATTGTCTACAAGTTTTATCAAGACATCATTTTGATTGGATGACAAATTAAAAAATTAAAAAAAATATCTCACTTTTAGGTGGATCGATCAGAAAAAAATGATGGCAAAATATGAGCAATTAAAAATAATGAAACATTGTAGAACATGTCATTAAACTATTTTGACATCTAAGGCATCAAAAAGCCCATGATCACGTTTTTCGAGTTTTAAACCACTGTGCCAGGGTGCGGTAGGGACCACTTTGAAAATCACTGATCTAAAATAATATCTTAAATTAATATCAGTCTCCTTTTACAAATTTTAAAATTGGATTTTAAAATAACAATTAAAATTTAAAAGATTGCGTTTATTTAAAATTGGTACTATGAAATTGAAGTATTTGACTCAAAATAAACGAACAGTGTAAAGTTTTTATTCCACAAAAAAATCTCCGAATCAACCTTGCAATATATGTAGCATATTTTCAAAACAAGAATTTAAATCAGAAATCTGTTGAAGGTCAAAAACTAAAACAAAACAAAAATTTAAATCAGAAATCTGTTGAAGGTCAAAAAACTAAAACAAAACTAGAATTTAAATCAGAAATCTGTTGAAGTTAAAAAAAAGGAGATCAAAATTGAAAATCAAAGCTTCGAATAAATGTAGAGCTTAGAAATTGAGCCATTCATAATCAGGCTTAATTAAAAAAAATAACATACATTAAAACTCAGAACTGAAAATGGAATAAATAATCTGAATAAAGAGCGTCTTAATTTTAAAGTCAAATTTCTGCATACATCGAGCCTCTTAGACAACACGCAGAATCATGCATAAGAAACCTCAAGGTATTATAAAAGAACATTCAGTTCAAGAATAATTAAAATTGAATGAAAAATGTTTTCAAAGCTCCATCATTTTGCGGTACCGGATGGAGCCTTCATATCAATGATTAAAATAGAGTTTTATTTAAAGTTGCAAAAGATCCGAATATTCCTTTTTTCAGTACATTGAAGTTCACTTTAAAGGCATCATCAAATTTACAAATTCAGGAATGATAAATTTCTGTCTCGTTGACCTTTGATTTTTTTTTCGAGTTATCTAAACGAAATCTTAGTAAGGTAGTTAGTATTTAGAAAACATTTTCCAGAATGATTGTCACTGCAACAAAACGGATAATTGCTACCTGGACTTGTTAATCTTGCTGGAAAACAATCTCGCTAAACTGGATGGAAGTCTTCAGAAACATAATTTGCAACTGTTACCGGGCTGATTAACGATTAAAAACGAGATTCGATCATCATAACCACCATCAACAAGTGACGAGTTGATACAACTTACACATAATGACACAGTCTCAGATGTTAAATGCGCCGTCGAAGGAAGGAAATCACTATCAAGAGGCTGGTCAAGCGCAAGCGCGGGAGGCAGTTGGTTATTAGTTAGAGGAGCAGACCCCAAAAGCTTCTATCCGAAGAAAACACAAACGCCAAAGAACCGGCTCGTTAAAAAGTCCACTTGCCGGGAAATGCTGATGCTCGTTGATGTATTTCCCCCAGCTAGGCTCCCAGGCAGAAGAGAGGGAAAGGAAACCTATAGCGTAAGATCACTTTGCGTCGAAGCAATGCGATTGGTGCTACCTAATATGTATGTATTTTGCTAGGCCAAACGACTGGCTCATTTTAAGATGCTGGAAAACATCTGAGCATCGTTCGTCGTCGTGCTCGGAGCTGGAAAAACAAAACCAAAAACTGCATCAGATTTAGCCGTACGCTATATAAAGACCCATCATTGGGGATCTCGGGTGGCAGTCTAGATCTTACTTTCTTTCCCAGAGCATAGTTGCGAGCACGTGTTCAGTTCAGTGTCCTCGTGTTGCTTAAGATTTGTTTTGATCGACAAAGTTGGGGGTAGCCTAGAGTTGTTCCGATAAAAATCAGTAGAAAAAAGTGCGTGTGAGCCAGAGTACCAGTCAGTGACCTTAACATCTGCAGAAGATGAAGTTTCCGGTAAGTGCAGTTACCCAAGGATCCAGTTTCTTGAGTCACAAAGGTTAGAGGGTTCACATAATTTATTTTGCTGCCTTTTCGCAAAATTAAGTGAATGAACTTTAACGCGGCCAAGTGACCCAAATAACAGTAATAACAAAGGTGCTGCTTTCTTGTGTAGAAGCGTTAAAACGAGTGTTGCGAAGCCATCGATAAATCATAGTCGAGTCGCGCGGGTCATAAAAGATGTCAATATAGCAGCAGCCGGACGGAGCCAGGCAAAGGAGCATGGTGGCACCAAGTGATCTCAATTGCATCTCCCATTCATCGGGGTGCCTTAGTAATATTGGATGCTGTTGCTGTTAATGGAATGGGTTTGGTTCGGGCTGGGTTGGGTCGCCCCCAATGAATGGAAAAACACTCTGCACTCCTCTCGTGATTCACGGTTTGGCAACATGAGGATATTGCCACCCCAACGTCAACAAGCGGCCCACGATTACCTAACATTTAGGTACGGACCGAGAGCAATCGACTAGCAGATGACTTCTAGCCGAGAGGATTGCTCAGAAATATCAAATGTCTTCTATACCTATAAGTGGTTGATAGTTATTTCTTGGGTTGGGTTTGCGGGGGTGCATGCACAATATTTCCGAGCCGCATACGGGTTTCATCTTTCCGCGGACCTGAAAAAAATACCTGTTTGAGCTTAGAAATACATAGGTCTCTAGACACGAGACTTTCAGAACACGGTAGGCATGGTCGTCGTCGTTGGTTTTAATGATGATTGTCTGTGGTAAATAGGGCATGAAGCGATTGGAGCTCCCTCCAACTGCATAGAATATGCTATGTTACAAAACTGTTACCTAGTGATCATCTTGGAAAGAAGCTTGCGATTCGAACCAGATCGAGATGAAAGGGAAATTATGTCGATAGAAGGTTTTAGATCTAGACCAGGGGTGGCCAGGATTTTCAACAGGCGGGCCAAATTTAAGTTCTGAGACTTGCTTGCGGGCCACACAACAATTTTTTCTTTAGTATTAAGTGCAAACGAATTTCAGTGGGCTACTTACAGTATACATTTAGCCAAACATATTTTTTACATGTTAAAAAAAAAAGATTTTCGAGGTTCAGTATAGATTTTTATCAGTTCTTCATTATTTGATCAAAATAAAAATTTAAAGTGTTTAATATACTTTTAACGAGCTAACTGACAAGATTATGCCTTCTAATTCTGATTCAATACATGGGTTATGAATTAAATTTAATTTCCTTGAAAATGCCTCACACACATAGCGTGATCACTCTGTAGAACGGGATTTTCAAAACAAAATACTCTTCCTGAGCTTTTCGCATTTCAGATGAAATTTTCTTACGCTTTTTAATGATAATAATAAAAAATAATATGAAAAGATCTCTTCCTTGCTATGTTCTTGTGTTGTTCTTTAGGAAACTTTCAAAATTTGGACAAACCTAATCTAAATGTTTAAAATTTTAATGATCGTGCTTTCAAAATTTTCCATTTGATCAAATTCAAATTCGATAAGTGGGAAAGCCGTTCATAAAATGAATAAAAATATTTCTTTTTTCAAATTATCATTGTAATTTTACCTTTTTGATATAAAAAAAAACAAGCAAAAGCAAATGACTATAAAAAATATATTTTAAAAAAAGTCCCTTTTCACCGTTATATGTAAGTACCAAATAAGTTCAAATTGAAATTTAGATGTGAATATTTTAATGGAAGAGTCTGGCTTTAAAAATATGATCACTTATTTTTAAGGCTGCTAATTTCATATTTTATAAATTATTTTCACTGCTTATTTTTGTTGAACTTACAAATAAAAAATCTCCACAATCTTAGGGTTACTTAATATTAGTCCTCTCGCTTGTCAAATTGTTTTTGATGGAGCTTTTGTGGTAAATTTGGAGAAAAAAATAAATTTTCTAACAAAAAAAAAGCACATTATTTAGCGATCAGCGTTTAATACCCAACTCTGTCTGTGAGTTTATATACCATTGCACATATATTAAAAATACCTTGACCTTTTTCTGTTACAGTTAAGTACAAATAAAGTGTGTGAGTTTTTATATTTTTGAAATCAATTTTAACATTCTGAATAAATTTTAGTTGGTAAACAAAGTTTCGAAAATAGAATTCTAATGACAAATAGTAGAAGTTTTGTACCAATATAACTCTAATAATGCTGTGATTACAATATAATGTGATAATTTTGCAAACTAGATTTAAATTATTTTGAGCTTCTGTTTTCCTGTTTGATTTATATCAATCGAAGCTGACAAATAAAATTTTGGACAATAAAGTCAAAAGAAACTAAATTTATGTTTTGCAAAAATCTTGTGAGTGACATGAAATAAACAGAATTTTCAGCTCAAAATAAACATAAATATTTTTTTTACTTTCTCATTATCATTTTAATGTACTGAGTTGTTCGAGTTCTTTCCTAATTTACGAGCAAATCTCCCTGACACCTTCCAAACTCTTCAAAAATAGACTAGTTTCCGCTTGAAGACTCTCAACTCTCCCAGAATAGTGGAGGCCACTTTCAATACCATTTGTATGATGCAACAAAATAGCAAATATTTATTGCATAATACGTGATTGCAAAGTACAAACAATATGTAAAATGTTGTAAAAATTGAAGAATATGAAAATGTCTCTCTTTTGCTTGATATAGTCGGTTTTTTTAAATGATGTAGAAGGAAAACATCCAATTCTGAAAAATGCTTCGCGGGCCACAAAAAGACAGACGCGGGCCACATGTGGCCCGCGGGCCATGGTTTGGCCACCCATGATCTAGACGATTTATATTTTGCCTTTTCAATTATGATACGCTTTTCCCAGTATGACGGATTGGCTTAATGATATCACCTACAAACTTCATATTGCTTTTATTAATCTATACCATCATCGTTGGTGTAAAAATACTTGTCGAACAATCACCAAGTTTAAAAAATTCCAGCGAAATTGCATAGAGGCCCCTTCCCACTTTCTTCTCGAGTTGTGAAAAAAATGTATAGGAGCCTTTATCCTTAATGGAAGAATGGATGGGTTTCAAATTGTCATATAATCATATCTCGTATCACATGCCCTCCCATGCCAAATTTTGTTCCATT
Organism: Uranotaenia lowii; assembly: GCF_029784155.1. Taxonomy (NCBI): domain Eukaryota; kingdom Metazoa; phylum Arthropoda; class Insecta; order Diptera; family Culicidae; genus Uranotaenia; species Uranotaenia lowii. The sequence goes on along the minus strand of NC_073692.1, from coordinate 83,807,211 downwards.
TGCTTGAATAGTTTTCGAAATATGTAAGAAAATCTTCCTATCTCCAAAGATTCAAGGAAATATCTATCGTACCCTAATACCCATCCATGCCAAATCTGGTTCAACTTGTTCAATTGGTTCGGCAGTAGAGTACTCCAAATGGCCAGACTTAAAAAAAAAAGTTATGCGCTGCAGGCTAAAATCAATCCTATGCCTAGTACAAGATCTCATGCCAAATTTGGACCAAATCAAATCACGGGAAGGGGTCGCTCAACGAGCCTGAAGTTTGTTTGGGATTTTGAGCCATGCTGCTCGGGAGAAATGTGGAAAACCAGTTGTTCATCAATAACTTTATTTCCTTCGGCCGATTTCTTTTGAATATGATTTTTCTTAGAGCCCAAATTATGACAAATATTCCATCCGAAGACTGCATTTTGATTAGAGTCAAGATAAAGAAGTTATTGGTCTTAAAAAATGGGATAACTTTTTTAAGGGTAGTATTTGTCTCTGTTAATAAGGCGTCAATACGTTCGACCGCCTCGACTCATTAACATCGATGAATACCACCCTTGAAAAAGTTAGCCCATTTTTGAAGCCTAATAGAATTTTTATTCTATCTCTTATCGAAGTGCAGTCTTCGATAACGAGTTAACGCTTTAAGAAAAACCATATTCAAAAGAACTACTAAAGTTGTTGATGAAAGACTGGATTTTCATGTTCCTCCTGGACAAAATGTCTCAAAATCCCATACAAACTTCAGGCTCGTTGAGCGATCCCTTCCCGCGATCCCGTCTGGCCTAAATTTGGTGTGAGATCTTGTACTAGGTCTAGGATCAATTTGAACCTGCAGCGCATAACATTTCACAGCATTTGAATTTCCCATACAAATTTGGGGCAGTCTTTTCGGCAGTTATACAAAAGTTTTATGGAAACCCTCCTTCCCTCTTCCGATCTCTCAACTGAAAGAAGGGAGGGTGCAAAAAATTGATTGAAATATTTCTGTACCCTTATACCATCCCATGCCAAATTTGGTTCCATTTGCTTGAATAGTTTTCAAGTTATGTAGCAAATTGTAAGAGAGCACCCCTTCCTATCTCCCTACAGAAAAAAGAGGGGTATAAAAAATATTAGAAATATTTCTCATACTCAAATAGCCTCCTATGGCAAATTTGGTACAATTTGCTTGATTGGGTCTCGAGTTATGCAAACAATAGTCTTTTGTTTGGGACCCTTCCTGTGAGGGGGAGGGGTCTCAATTCATAGTAGGAACCTCCCCTGGGGTCCAATATCCTCACATGTCAAGTTTCACGCAAATCGGTTCAGTAGATTTGGAGTCTATAGGGAACAGACAGACAGAAATTCATAGACTAGCTGACCAAGGTTGCCGAAAAAAAATCTGTGTTTTGACGAAAAAAAATTCTGACTTTCTGGAATTTTACCCAAAAACTCTGAGACGGTTTTCTGTGATGTTTTTTCCATAAATTTCATTGAAAAGCCATGTCAACATGCGTCTTTTTTACTTTTTACTTGAGAAAAATCAATTAACATCACCATTTTAATCATATTTTTCCAATTCAAAGATAAAACTACAAAATTTATATTGACACGAAAAATTGAATTTTGAAAAAAATATCCCTAATTTCAAAATTCTGTGAAATCTGTGAATATTTTCAAAATTCTGTGCTCTTTTACACAGATTCTGTGACGAAAATTGGCTCTTAATTCTGTGAAATTATAGATTTTTCTGACCCGGTGTGCTTTGCTACACCTTCCAAAACTAAATTTAAATTTGTTAAAATAATTGACATTTAGTTTTATTTCTTTGGCAGTGTATCAAACTAAATTTCAACATAATTTTGAAGCAAAGAAAGCTACAACTGGCGTTTCGAGTTTCAGTACAAAGATGATTTCATAATAATTTCATAAAATTGATCTCTAAATTGGTTTTTCAAGATTTCCTCGTTAAAAACCTCAAGGTTTGAGCCGTTTCAAATATAGAAATTACAAAAAAGTTAACAATTTTAAAGTTTCTTTTGATTCGTTTTTTTTTTTATTTCAATCTTCATTTCAATTCCGATATAAACCGGGGAAAGTGTAAACGGATTTTTGTCTAAAAATATGAATTTAGTACTGATGCATATGAAATAATTGTATCACTCTTAGCGGACGTTTGACGTTAATTTTCCTGCAAAAAAAAGCAATAATCTGTTACACTTTACAAAAATATAAAATAATAAAAACAACGTGGTTCTCAAGTGACGAAAAAATTATGATTTTTCATCACCGGAAAATAAGCTCTAAGCATCGATAAATCATCTGGATCTATAAATAATGTACGCAGTGTTAAATGATGGACACATTGTTCCTCAAAATACACCTTCATTGAAGTTTTGCTTTTTCACTACATATAATCTTTTACTTTAACTTGAATTATCTTTTACCTTAACTTAAATCACTAGTCAATTTGTCTAGTGGTAACGTGTCGGAGAGGTGACTCAGAGGACACGAGTTTGATTCCTGATCGAGGTGAGTTGTTTTTTCATTGACCATTTTCAGCTTTTGGAACACGTTTTAAAAATGTATTTTTCAACGTTACTTTCAACTTTTAAAATTTCCAGCCAGATATGAAATGAACTTCTTTAGTGACTGAACAGAACACGATCATGTAATGCAACTCACTTATTATAATAAGTGTAGATATAACATAAACCATACAATTAAATAAGCGTTTTCTTTGAGGTGGCCGTTATGCTCTTATCTCCCCTACTGTTAGCTATTGCCTGAGTTCATATCAAGTGCAATGATTCTATGTCGCACATTTTCTTTAAAAAAAAAAGAGCCATTATAGCCTGTGTATTAGACTGAGTCGATTAGAGGTCATTATTGAATTTCTTAAACCCAGGGGTCTAAAAAGCTTCGTTTTGGTTCAAAACTCATCCAGGAATTTTTGCAGTATTTTTAAGTAACGTTTGCATGAGTAAATTTGAACTTTTAGGTATGTATGGGAAAATTGAATATTTTGTATACTGAAAAATCAACATCATTTTTGTTTCTTCTGTGGAACCGAGCTTGGCAATACTTTTTGTGCTTATTTATAAATTCTCTAAAGGGAATTTTTCGCTGAACAATTTTGTCCCGAACTTTGTATTTAATTGGGCAAAAAAAGTTATTAGGTGTTGAATGGGGCCATGTCTTTTGGCATCGAAAAACAATAAATTTATTTGACATCACTGCTGAGTGCCTGGCGAGGTACTGCATGACTACTTTGCAAGCAATATTATTACTCCTAATGTTTTTCATATCAGTTTGAATTTAAATTCAATTAAGTCTGCCTTTTTTAAAGATGAATTCAGTTGGTTTATAACCATACCTATTATGCCTCATCAAGCCCACATATTTGATAACAATATTTGAATCAGTGTTTTATGCTTTATTCCAGATTTTTGCAGCTTTGCTGTTAATAGCCAGTGCTCGTCCTCAGCACAGCAACAACAATAATTACAATCAGCAGCAACAAAACCACGAGAAACACCTTGGCCCACAAGAAACAACCACATGGATCCCGATTTTGAAATACAACAAAGAACAAGGCGAGGATGGAAGCTACAAGCATGAGTAGGTCCCTTACTTCAAAAAATATTGTTCTAGGTATCTGTCTAAAAATTATAACATTCTCAACAGATACCAAACCGGAAACAACATTGTCCACGAGGAATCCGGATACCTGAAGGACTTTTCCGAAGCGCACCCCAATGGCATTCTGGTACAGCAGGGAGCCTACTCGTACGAAGCCCCCGATGGCCAGATCATCCACGTGCAATACACGGCCGATGAGCGTGGCTTCCGAGTAGTTAGCGATCACCTTCCAACGGAACCTCCAATACCGGTCGGAATCCAGAAAGGACTGGAGGAGATCTATGCCGGCATAAAACGTCGGGAGCAGGAACTGAAGTCCAATCCCAAGTACGCGGAAACGGCTGCCCAGAGAGCGGAACTCGATTATCACGGCCAGTATTATCAGCAGTAGGTTCGAAACTGCTGAGCTGAATCGGTTAGCGCGCTAAGATTCCATTCCGTTTATTTATAATAGCTAGTAGTACAGTGTAACATAGCGAAACTCCTGAGCTTACCATTAGCTTCTAACTGCTGGGCTTCATCCCCGGCATATTAACGTTGAAAAGATTTGCATATACAAGACTGTGATTTCTTACTCTTTTGGTTAGTAAATGCGTCGTTTTACTAATCACAAATAAATAAATTTTAAAAACAAAAAGAGGTATTGCGTTTTGATAAAATGTTTAAGTCTTGCCAGTTTTCCTACTAATGTTGGTCCATGACCTTATGACCAAACTTTTTAAGCACCTTTCTCAGTTACTAACTTACTGAAGAACCTTGAAGCCAACATCGATAACATAAGAACAAAATTCACATTTATCTGAGATGCCTTGTGTTGTGGTGACCCATATAGCTTTTTTACTTTTTAAGTCCCCCGAATGTATGCAAACATTTTTTTTGGCGTAGAAGTACGTCCTACGGCAACAGATTGCGGGTGCAAAAGGTAACGTGCGATCGAATCTTTTCTGAGATCACTGTTGGTGAAAACGAAATTTTGTCAAAATGTTTGTTGAAAACTGAAAACTATCTACCCTAAAGGTTTTTTGAGTCAGGGATAGTTATGCGTGAGTCAAATCCGCTCCCATTTTTTGAAAATAAGTCCTTCCAAACATTCTTGAGTAATAAATGACAAAAATTATAAAAATGACAAAAATGACAAAAATGACAAAAATGACAAAAATGACAAAAATGACAAAAATGACAAAAATGACAATAATGACAAAAATGACAAAAATGACAAAAATGACAAAAATGACAAAAATGACAAAAATGACAAAAATGACAAAAATTATAAAAATGACAAAAATGACATAAATGACAAAAATGACATAAATGACAAAAATTACAAAAATGACCAAAATGACAAAAATGACAAAAATGACAAAAATGACAAAAATGACAAAAATGACAAAAATGACAAAAATGACAAAAATGACAAAAATGACAAAAATGACAAAAATGACAAAAATGACAAAAATGACAAAAATGACAAAAATGACAAAAATGACAAAAATGACAAAAATGACAAAAATGACAAAAATGACAAAAATGACAAAAATGACAAAAATGACAAAAATGACAAAAATGACAAAAATGACAAAAATGACAAATATGACAAAAATGACAAAAATGACAAAAATGACAAAAATGACAAATATAACAAAAATGACAACAATGACAAAAATGACAAAAATGACAAAAATGACAAAAATGACAAAAATGACAAAAATGACAAAAATGACAAAAATGACAAAAATGACAAAAATGACAAAAATGACAAAAATGACAAAAATGACAAAAATGACAAAAATGACAAAAATGACAAAAATGACAAAAATGACAAAAATGACAAAAATGACAAAAATGACAAAAATGACAAAAATGACAAAAATGACAAAAATGATAAAAATGACAAAAATGACAAAAATGACAAAAATGACAAAAATGACAAAAATGATAAAAATGACAAAAATGACAAAAATGACAAAAATGACAAAAATGACAAAAATGACAGAAATGACAAAAATGACAAAAATGACAAAAATGACAAAAATGACAAAAATGACAAAAATGACAAATATGACAAAAATGACAAAAATGACAAAAATGACAAAAATGACAAAAATGACAAAAATGACAAAAATGGCTAAAATGACAAAAATGACAAAAATGACAAAAATGGCAAAAATTACAAAAATGACAAAAATGACAAAAATGACAAAAATGACAAAAATGACAAATATGAAATGAATGACAAAAATGACAAAAATGACAAAAATGACAAAAATGACAAAAATTACAAAAATGACAAAAATGACAAAAATGACAAAAATGTCAAAAATGACAAAAATGACAAAAATGACAAAAATGACAAAAATGACAAAAATGACAAAAATGACAAAAATGACAAAAATGACAAAAATGACAAAAATGACAAAAATGACAAAAATGACAAAAATGACAAAAATGACAAAAATGACAAAAATGACAAAAATGACAAAAATGACAAAAATGACAAAAATGACAAAAATGACAAAAATGACAAAAATGACAAAAATGACAAAAATGACAAAAATGACAAAAATGACAAAAATGACAAAAATGACAAAAATGACAAAAATGACAAAAATGACAAAAATGACAAAAATGACAAAAATGACAAAAATGACAAAAATGACAAAAATGACAAAAATGACAAAAATGACAAAAATGACAAAAATGACAAAAATGACAAAAATGACAAAAATGACAAAAATGACAAAAATGACAAAAATGACAAAAATGACAAAAATCACAAAAATGACAAAAATGACAAAAATGACAAAAAATGACAAAAATGCCAAAAATGACAAAAATGACAAAAATGACAAAAATGACAAAAATGACAAAAATGACAAAAATGACAAAAATGACAAAAATGACAAAAATGACAAAAATGACAAAAATGACAAAAATGACAAAAATGACTTAAATGACAAAAATGACAAAAATGGCAAAAATGACAAAAATGACAAAAATGACCAAAATGACAAAAATGACAAAAATGACAAAAGAGAAAAAAAATTACAAATGAGGAAAAAATGACAAATGAGAAAAAAATGACAAAATGGATAAATGACAAAAATTACATTTCAAAGTACCAAAATTACAAAATTATCTATTTGAAAATTTACCGATTGCTTAAAATATGAATTTTTAAAATAATAAACTTTTCGATGTGGTACGGGCAAAACCCCAAAGAAAAATAGTTGAGAAATTTAAACCTTGAAAGCATATAGGGTTGATAGTCTTGTTTGAACTTCTAAGATATAAAATATTTGATTAAATATTTAATGAATTCCCTACATACCTAATCATGAGAAATTTCACGTTCAAGATGCAAATAATTTACCCGAAAAAAATGATCATGAATTGTTAACTGTTGTCCATGTCGAAAAACATATCGAAATTTTTATCGATTCATATATTTTGACGAATTTTTTTTTATCTTAAACAACAACATAAAGTTTCTTTATATAATTATATGAGTTAAGAACATGATGTAATTTTTTAATCATTAGCCATATCTCTGGTGTTTCGGAAATGGTTCTTTCTTATGTACTTATTTAGTATTTTCCAATTTTTATTTTGAGCAAATACCTACAAAATTGATAATCAGACAATTTTACTAATTTTTTAACAAATGAAAGTGTACATGTAATTGTTAAAGTTCTTCATCAAGAGGTTTATTGATAGGTTTTTTTTCGGGATTGAGGTTTTAAAATTTCGTCTTTCAATAACACAATGATACTTCGTAGGAGCCATTGAAGTTCCAAATTTCCAATATTCTTCTTGTGAAAGTTAACGAACTTCAAAATATTCGACAATTAGCTCAACGGTGTATGAGCCAGATATTCTTTGGCAGTTTTCTCACTCTCAGTTCTGCGAGAAAAAATTTGCTCAAATCTTGCTCTGTTTTGAAACACGACACCCCGCACACCACCTCATTTCGCGCATTCACGTGCTTTTCGTTTCTATTCTAGTCGCGCCTCTGGCGGTCGGTTCTGAAAACTTACCCAATCTTTCACTTTTCGAGGGGTTTTTCTTTATTTATTTTTAAAATTGTGAAATTATTTTTGAAATTTTTAAATTAAAGTTTTCAACTTGCTTTTAAGTTGAAATTTAAAATTTTGGCTTTGCGAAAATTACGAAAATTGAAGGTCACCCATTGCTGGACCCCTCAGCAAGAAAACACCTGATTCACGCGCGCCTCAATATATTGAACAGTGAACGGTGACGTACTCACTTCCCCGTTAGCCGTAGTTCTAATCGGCCAGTCGCGTTGACCTCCGCTAGTTTATTCCTGCTTGAATACCTAGGCATCAAACAAGTGTAGTGCACTTCCTATCGCAGTTTTTCACCTATAACTGATGGATCTCTTCCATTAGTAGAAGCGTCTTTTGTGGAAAGAAGTTTTCCTTATGTAATATGTCTAAACTTGACCTCGAAAGTGTGCTCGGTGGAAATGTTCCTAACAAAAAACTCAGCGCTCATTGCTAGTGTTTGGTTTCGGCAGCCTTGTCCTTGCGTAATAACAGCAGTAAATTCAGGACTCAATGGAGCAGCTATCAGTATCCGAAGGTGGATGGCCTCCGGGTCAAAGGGACCCGTCGAGACTTTGCGGGAAAAGCTGGTGCGTAAGGAAATTCGACCGGATGCGCACCAGGAAAAGATCACCGGGGCGCTGCAGATTGTGTATGACAACATCCAGGGCTACGAGCCACCCAAACCGGCCAGCGGTCTGGCAAAATGGTTTTCGAGCGGGGCAAGGAAAGCTGATGCTCCCAAAGGCCTGTACATCTACGGCAGTGTGGGTGGAGGAAAAACCATGCTGATGGACATGTTCTACGATTGCTGTGAGGTGAGTGGACTCGTTGGAGGACGAAGCGGTAGTTATTGTATCTATAGCTAGATTAACCCAATGACATAGTCCTACTGGCAAATAGCAGCTGTTCTGAGCTTGTACAGAAACGTGTGCGTATCATACTAGAAAGGGCGAATGGTTTGTTTGGCGTATAGCGTTAACTTTTAACTGAAAAGCGTCTAGTTTGATTTGCATACAAAATGGTTTGCATTTATTTATACGTATCAACTATTAAGCTTCAGGTAACTTTTTCAATGTAATTTGACTATTTCTTTGTCATTTACAGCTGCATATTATGTAGGTAGTTTAAAAATCATTTAAAATTTGTATCCAACTTATCATAAATGTTGAACAGTTATCGATTTTCTTCTCTCACTTGTTGCAGGTTGACCGGAAGCGACGAGTGCATTTCAATTCGTTCATGACCGACGTCCACAAGAAGGTGCACGAGATCAAATCCAAACAGGTCCGGGACGCCAGCAACAACAAACCGCAACCCTTCGATCCGATCAAACCGGTCGCCGAAATCATCACCAACGATTCCTGGCTGATATGCTTTGACGAGTTCCAGGTGGGTGTGTTGTTCGTCTGTAGGAAGTATTTCTCGTTAAGTACAAGTAGTGTGGTATAAAATCAAGGGCGAGCCTCCCAATCTGTACGGATCACTTTTTCAAAATGGTTTAGATCCTCAAATGTTTATAAACATGAAATTCAAATTTCACTAAAATAACCACCATTCAGGTTGTTTTCAAAAATTAGTCTTGAATTTCAAAATTTAGACGATTTGAAAACCTAAGAAACTTTTGAATCACCGATGAACCAGTAAGCATACATTTGCGTATTGCTTCAGCCTGTTGCCGGGCAGAATATAACGCTTATCGTTAGCGGTTTTTTAATTCACTTTTCTCTCACACTTTGCAGGTCACCGACATAGCCGATGCGATGATCCTCAAAAGATTGTTCACATACCTGTTCGATAGTGGCGTCATCGTGGTGGCCACCAGCAATCGAGCCCCGGATGATCTGTACAAGAACGGCCTGCAGCGGAGTAATTTCGTTCCTTTCATAGGCGTTTTAAAAAGCCATTGCGATGTCATTACGTTGGACAGTGGAGTAGATTATCGAACGGCGACGCTCAAGGGCGAAGGAGCGCATTACTTTGTGTAAGTTTGTTTTTAAATCAAAATTTCAAATAAGAAATTATTCGAATCTTTCTTAATTTAGGAAATCGAAAGTCGATGCTGATGCAGCACTAGATAAGGTATTCAAAGTATTATGTAGCCAGGAAAACGACATGATCCGCCCGAAGACGTTCACCCATTTCGGTCGTAACGTTTCGTTTGCCAAAACATGTGGTCAGGTGCTGGATAGCACGTTCGAAGAACTTTGTGATAGAGTAAGAGACTGTTTATTTTTTTTTTTTTATATTTATTATAAGAGATGAACCAGCTGAAAGCTGAAAATCTCTATAATAAAGACATTAAAAAAAAAAAAAATATTTATTATGGTTAATAATTTTTCCTATTTTTTCAAGCCAATCGGTGCATCGGATTACATTCAGATAGCACAATACTTCCACACCGTACTGATACGAGACGTTCCGCAACTGAACTTGAAACTGAAATCGCAAACACGCCGTTTCATCACGTTGATCGACACATTGTACGACAATCGTGTGAGGGTGAGTTATCTGTGTTATTATTCAGGTTTAATATTGTTTTTTATGCTCTACCCTTAAATCACGGAAGTGTAAATATGCTATTTAAAAATGCTTTTCCCCATACAATTTCAGATTGTTGTTTCATCGGACATGCCGTACAAGCAACTGTTTTCGAACGAAAAACCAACGGACATTCACACCTCGGACGAACACCGGATGCTTATGGACGATCTAAAAATAACAAAGGATTCTGGCGACGCCAGCTCCAACATTTTTACCGGCGACGAGGAGGCATTCGCTTTCGAGCGTACGGTTTCCCGTTTGGCAGAAATGCAAACTGCCGAATACTGGTCCTTGTGGGAGAAACACAGATAAGAGAGGCTGTATAGAAGCAGTACTTATTTATTGTATGAAATGTGCCTAACCCGAGGTACACAAGCTGGCTTGAGGTTTCAGATTAGCTGAATGAATGCTTTCGCGGGAGCTTAGTCACGCACACGGGTTCTACCTGTTCATTGTACATATATTTAAAAAATATTTAAATAGATTGCTAACATCATTTTGTTCACTGGTGCGAAAGAAAGCCGTTTTAAAAATTCTGTTGTACCCCTCGTTGTGCAAACATCGGATAAACAAATGGCAACACTGAATTTGTACACTGAGGAAAAAATACTTAGTTTTTTGTTTGTAATTTATTAGTTTTTTGTTAATTTTAAGTAATTCGAATTTGAATACTCTTTAAAAGAACTCATTTAATCGGGCAAAATTCGGTTTAAGGTGTGATTTTTGCTTATCATAGCACTACTGAAATTTTAGAACCAATCCAAAACCAAAATGAACATGGTTCTGCAGAATAGTTGCTCCTCTGTAAACAGCAACATAGACATAACAAAATCAAGCAACAATCTAATTGAGCGTGTATGGTCGCCATCGCAGCATAAATTCTGCACAATCTGTCCTTATCACTTGAAGCGGAGTTATATTTCTGATCTGAAGACTTCACGAATACATTCCATCTCCGATCCGTGTGCTAAAATGTTGGTCAACCAGCAAATACCCTTAGGTAAAACTATTCCCACTCGTTGATTGCTAATTTTCTATCTAATCCTTCCACCCCTTCTCAATCTTCCAGACTCCAAGGTGCTGGAGAAGGTGTACGTGAATCTACGCAGCGTGGAGCGTTCGGTTGACCTGTTGACATCGGCGCTTATCAACAAACATTCGTCGTCATCGACGCAGTTGCTTCACTGGACATTGAAGGCCCTAAGCCTTACCGATCTGACGACGCTTAGCGGTGACGATACCGCAGCCAATGTGGATCGGTTGTGCTTTCGGGCGGCCTATCCCTTCTCGGAACGGTGCGTCGATGCAAAACTGTATGGGAAAATTCATACGGCTGCCGTGTGCGTGTATCCGAGCCGGGTTGCTGATGCCCATCGGACGCTCAAACGGCTAGGAAAGCTGGACGACATTCAGATCGCTGCTGGTAAGTGATAATAGTTTTTAAATCACCTTCTAGAGAGAGCCGATTATCATTTATATTAGTTTGACATAATGTGATTGAGCAAATTCAGGTGTTTTAAGTCATCACTATCACTGTCGTTTGTTTGTTACTAGTTCGACCAAAATTACCCCTGAATGTATGCAACCAAACCAATTGACCGTTAAAGTGTCTTGCTCCTCGGAGAGCAAGCGTGGCGTTCGTTTCGGTTCCGATTCCGAAATTCTGGTTTCTTGCTGCAGTACCAGTTAGGTTATTTGATAAATTATTCACAAACAAGTCTTCATCAAATTGCAAATTGTATTTGATAATATTTAAAACGTTGTTGTCCGCAACAAGCGAAGCGCAGACATTGCATCTGACCATCACCTCGTCCTTGGCGAGATACGACTGAGAGTTGCGCGTGTCCAACGGCGCGAGGAGAAAGTCGGGTGTCGATACGACGTCCGCCGGTTGGAGAATCCAGAGGTGAAAAGGGCATACGTTGAACAGCTAGAATCCCGAGCCTTGGAGTTGCCGACAGACGGAACAGTCGAAGAACAGTGGTGTGGAATCAAGAATGCCTTTACCACGACAAGCCATGGTACTCTCGGTAAAGTTCGTGGAAGAAGAAGTGAATGGATGTCGGATGAAACCTGGAGGATGATCGATGATCGGAGAAAGGCGAAAGTCGGAATTGAGCAGGCATGTACCGGGTCAGCCAAAGCAGCCGCCCGCTTACGATATGCGGAGCTGGAAAAGGCAGTTAAACGAGCTTGTAGACGAGACATGAGAGCCTGGGCAAACTCCCTAGCCGAAGAGGGAGAAAGAGCCGCCGCCATTGGAGATATCCGATTATTATATGATATTTCTCGCCGCCTTAGTGGTGCAAGGACTAATGCAAGAATGCCGCTGAAAGACCGAGCAGGTCAGCTGCTGACAGATCGAACAGATCAGCTCAAGCGTTGGACTGAGCATTTTGAACAACTTTTCCGAGTTACAAATAGCAATGGCCAACAGAACCCGCAGCTCGAGGCGCCCACAGTAAGTCGCATAAATGGCGTCAACTCGGAAGCGCCCTCGCTGGCTGAAATAGAAGCGGCAATCAAAAACATGAAATCCAACAAAGCGCCTGGAATCGATTGCATTCCTGCTGAAATGCTCAAAGCCGACCCTGCCTTGTCAGCACAAATGTTGCACCGTCTTTTCGCTGACATTTGGGATACTGCAACATTCCCGGCCGACTGGATGCAGGGTATCCTCGTAAAGGTCCCAAAGAAAGGAGACCTAACAGAGTGCGGTAACTGGCGTGGCATAACTTTGATCTGTACAACCCTCAAAGTACTCTGCAAAGTGATCCTGAACAGGATCCAGGAGAAAATCGACGCTACACTCCGACGGCAACAAGCTGGATTCCGATCCGGACGATCATGTGTGGACCACATCACAACGCTACGAATAATACTGGAACAAATCAACGAATTCCAGGACTCTCTTCTGCTGGTGTTCGTTGATTTCGAAAAAGCATTTGACCGACTGAACCACGAAAACATCTGGGCTGCTCTTAGACGACGAGGGGTCCCAGAGAAACTAGTCCATCTCATCGAAGCACAGTACGAGGCATTTTCGTGCAAGGTCTTGCACGACGGTGTCTTGTCCGAACCAATCCCGGTAACTGCTGGAGTGAGACAAGGATGTATTTTGTCACCGCTGCTTTTTCTTATCGTAATGGATGAGATCTTGACTGGATCGATTGACTGTAGACCAAACCGAGGATTGCCGTGGAATCCTTCAACCATGGAGCAACTGAACGACCTTGACCTGGCAGACGATATTGTTTTGCTCGCCCAAACACAACAAGACATGCAGAGCAAACTCGACGACCTCACCGAAAGCTCCAAGGCAGCAGGTCTCAAAATCAATGTCGGAAAGACCAAGTCGATGGAAATCAATACAGAAAATCGTTCCAATTTCGTGGTAGCTGGACAACAGGTTGAGACAGTGGAGTGCTTCCAGTATCTTGGTAGCCAGATAACGCCTGATGGTGGTACCAAGAAGGACATCGAAACCCGGATCAGAAAAGCCCGATTTGCGTTTGCGAGTCTCCGAAACATCTGGCGGTCACGCCAGATCTCTCTACGAACTAAGATCCGAATCTTCAACTCAAACGTCAAATCCGTATTGTTGTACGGGTGTGAAACTTGGTGCACATATGCGGTGACGACGCGAAAACTGCAAGTTTTTGTGAATCGCTGCCTGCGGAACATCATCCGCGCTTGGTGGCCTGGCAACTGGATCTCAAACGTTGAACTTCATCGCCGGTGTCATCAAAAGGCGCTAGAAATCGAGATTCGGGAACGTAAGTGGAGATGGATTGGGCACACGCTGCGAAGAGATGAAAACGAGATTTGCAGAGAGGCGCTTGACTGGAATCCAGATGGGCATCGAAGAAGAGGCAGGCCCAAAAGCTCGTGGCGGCGAAGTCTAGCCGCTGAAATCCGCACAGTTGACGAGAACCTTGGCTGGCAGCAAGTGAAGACGCTGGCTCCGGATCGCCAGCAGTGGAGATCTTTTATCTCAGCCCTATGCGCCGGTCAATCGGCGCTGGACCCTTAGGTAGGTAATATATCGTCGTGGAGATAGCCCAAACTCCCCCCCTTCTTCTACGTGGACTTTTCCAAAATCCCCTTGTAGGATACAGATTAGGCAGGGAAAAGATTAAAGCCGAATGTTCATGGATTCTGATTCTGTTCTGGGACCATCTGACGGACAGATAAAATGAGATATTTGGAAAGCACGGCATGCCTACATTGTACCATATTTTCAGCAAAATGCGTGGACAAATTTCCTTTAAAAAGAAAAGCGCACGTGCGGAAAGGTCATTCGTAATTCGGATCATAATCGTAATCGGTAATCATCGGTAATCGGTAATCAAGAGAAGACGGCAAATAAAGGCGACGGAATATCCTGGGTTTACGACATCCCTCTCACTCCTCCCCCCTACCTTCCTACCTACCTACCTAAGGGTCCGGCGCCGATTGACCGACGGATAGGGCTGAGATAAAAGATCTCCACTGCTGGCGATCCGGAGCCAGTGTCTCTTTACTTGCTGCCAGCCAAGGTTCTCGTCTACTGTGCGGATTTCAGCGGCTGTACTACGCCGCTACGAAAATTTGTGAAAATGGAAAATCAAAGTCCATCTACTAAATATCCTGTGTATTTTCCTTGACAATAGAACTGTTGTGACTTGACTCTAGCTTTGGCACTATTTGGGCCTTAAGGACATCAATAAATATAGAGAGAACAAAGTAAGCGCATGGGAAGAAAAAGGCAAGTAATTTGACAGACAGTTTTCGGGATTCGGGACGCATAAATCTCTGTTTGGTCGGAACCAGAAACCTAGAACTGGCGACGAGGTGCGGATTGTGTGAGTGGTGAGAATTTTGCAGGAGGAGAAATACCCTTCAGCAATTTTAGTTAGTATACGATTAGGTTACGCTAGCCAAATTCCGGAGATTCTTCGAGGCGTGGAATCGTCGACAGGTACTGCAGCCTTCGGAATAATCATGGCCGCGCCATCGTTCCGGGCCAGCAGAAAAAATCTTTGTAAAAGCTGTTGCTGCGTGTGGTCAGTAAGTACACCGACCAGGGTGAAACAAAAATACAGGTATTCGAGGTCATCGAGCAGGGCTTGAAGCAACGTTGATCGTTTAGAGTAGGGTTACCATATCCTGCTACGCCAAAAAGAGTACATTGAGAAATATTTTCAAAATTGTTGACAAACGCCATCTATTCAAAGCCATGATGTTTTAGGTCATTCGAATAGCGCCAATTTGTTGCAAGATATGTGATTGAATTGACAAATAGATTAAAAAAGTTACAATTAAATTAAATACTTACTGAGAAAGCGAACGAAAGTTGATAAAAAAAAAGAAATTTTTAAATAGTTTTTTTTAGACGCGTAGTTTTTCACTCTTCAAAAAATTATTGCTGATTCGTTGGCTTTTTATTTGTGCACTATGTTTTTGTTCTTGTTATGCATATTGCCTACTGTTCAGGAGTTCATTGCATACTGAAAGGCGCTTATTTTGAACGAAAAATCCAGATTGAAATCATTATTCCTTCCATAGGAATTCATCCTTTTAAACATTTAACAAAAGAAGCACAACTGAAGTATTTTGCAACGAATGCATAAAAACTTGGAGTTTTTGGATTTATAAGAATACAATCTTCATGTATCGGAAGAAATAACTTAATTTATATGAGAAAATTTCATTTATTTCCTTTCACCAAAAAAAGAGTACATTTGGTAAAATTTTACAAAAAGAAGAGTACGCTAATTTTTCGATCGAAAAAGAGTACATGTACTCTTAAAAGAGTACGTATGGTATCCCTAGTTTAGAGGGCTCAAAAAATTACCTATATAATAGGAGGGGTTGTTCTCGGGTTAAATGATTTTTTTTCTTTTTTCTCAAGAGATTTGAAGCAACAATTGCTTATTCATCCCGATCGGGTTCAATGATTCAAGCATGTACCTTTATATAGGAGGAAAACAGGAAGTTCTCGGGCTTGTTATGAAGTGGTGTATCCTCGATAAGATGGCAAATGGCACAGGGAACAAAATGTGCAAAACAACTCCAAATGTCAAGTGGGAACCTGCGGTGACACGATGCGCGAAGTGGGAGCACGCTAATGGACATAGACCCGCCAAAAGTAGAGAAAGAGGGGAAGTTTTAGTTAATAAATTGCGTGTATCTTTATACACAAGTGGAAATTATAAGAAAATAAATAAATACAGCTGGGAAAAAAATGCTACATGGAGATGGGACAATGCCCGGGTTGACAACAGGTCTTAGCATCTAACAGTAGGAAACGAGCAAGTGATCACCAGAAAAGAAACAAAAGTTACGTTTCAAGATTACGTACTGTACTGGAAAAAGTAAAAGGGGGATTTACCCAAGTAACCATAAGCACTAAAGCTTTGCCTTTTTATAGCATGCAAGTGCTAAATGACCCTATATCAGCACATCAAGTGCAATTTTGCATTACAACAGCTCTTCGAGTGTTATGCTGCATCATTTTAGAATTATGCCACTCTTTTCAAATGCAACCAGCATTTTATCAGCTTTGCACAATGCTTTTGAAATGCAACATAGCTCTTAATCAGAGTGACAAATGCTATATTTTCTAAGCATTAAATTTGCATTACTTAAGCTTGCTTTAATGCTTTTTAGCACTATGTTACTTACATAGTGGCATTAGGCCAAAGCACATTACCATTGATTGATGCTGAATTATTGCAAATTATGGGCCCCGGTTTCCAAAAATTTGATTCAAATAGGGCTTTTTTCAAAGATTTAACGCGGACCTGATAGGTCCACAAGCAGAGTTACTGAAAAATGTACGATCCATGGATGTCATGAGTTCGATTTCAGGTCATCTTCACCCGAAAAATAAAAAAAATATAGAAAATTCAACCCGAGAGATCTCCTTAACATGCATCAGCACACACAAAATTTTCGGGGCCGAAATTTAGCAAAATTTTGCTCAAATTTGACCAGCTAAAAATTTAGCACTCAAATTAGCAAATTTTTTTAACTTAAATTTTAGCAAAATTGTAAAATTGTGTCTGGGATAAATTTTACTCATTTTATAGCAAATAAAAAATGGTCGTTTGCTAAAATTTGAGCACATTTTTTATTTTTATTTATTACTAGAATTATAGTAAATTCCAATCTATCCGTTGGTTTTCTTTTGAATTATTGTTGGATTGTGATATTTATTTATAAGAGATCGGTAGATTTGTGTTAATTTATTTAAAATTAACCTCGCATTATTGTTCATCGTGTCCGACTTCAAAACTTGAACAAAACATTGCTGCTTCTATCGGTCATAATACGAGGTGCTTGTCTGGGATTTCGTTGTAGTATTTGCAATACTCGGTGCGATCAATTACATCTCTGACCATTGCCTCGGGAAATCGGAATATTTGTCTGCCGACCTGAGCGCCCAACTGATGTGTAACGCAGCCTTTGTGCGTGGGATTGCTTTCAATTTCTAAAATTAAAATCAATGATAATGAACAATTTCTTTTTTAAGTCGAGCAAGATACTTACTTTTACCGGAAAGCACGATATAGTGTAATCCGGAGTTGATGAAAAGCTGCCATCGGACTAGTGAGCACGGAAAGATATACCGCCAGCTCCAGTGTCTTTTGGGTTGAGTAATTAGAATTTATCACTGCATCGAACTCTATTGATGCTCTTTGGGATGCATCATATTTAAGAGATGGCTATAAAATGTATGAGACTTTATAAAATTGGCTCCCTACGAAACTTTAAAATAAGATTTTAATTTTTCAACTTTAAATCATATGCAATTTTTTAATTTCAACATTTCGAAAATAACTCTGATTAAGACATTCATTTATTTTTTTAACATGAAAATACGCAAAAATCATTAATCAAAGAGATTCCAAATGAAGTCAGAATAAGAATCGTTTCACGACTTTCAATCAACGTATTTTATGGAAACTGCCTAAGTCATAATAGTATTTGTTCTTAAATCAAAACAGAAATGCTTTTCAAAGCTGAAGATGATGAACATTTATTAGCATTATTTTTTTAAATAGTTTATTGACGTTTTAATCTAAGATTTAACGAAATTTGTTAATTTTAATTTAATTTACTATTAGAAATCACGCCTAGTGGGTTTAACTTTCAGATCACGTTTTTCAAAAATAAGTATCTGGAATTGTTTAAACAGCAATCGCCGTCTATCATTTCCTAATTTCACTTACCCGGTTTAATCATCTGGAAGTGATTATGGTAATCTGTCATTTCTTTGATGACCATCGTTATCTGCAGAGCATTTTGGTAGTATTTTCTTATACTGTCCAGGAAATCGAATTTTACACAATTTCATATCTGAAAAACAATATTTTATGTTGTTTTGTGATCACATGACAAATAATCTCGTTTTTTTTTATTTAAATGCACTTACCAGGAAAAAATCAACAGAATATTTTTCACTTTTCCTTTTGTCATGCCGAATTCCTCTTCGTCGCTCAAGTTTCTGATCTGTCGGATCAGCGGGCACTGCTGGTTGGACTGGTTGGTTTAACAACTTATGCAGATGCAGTGGTTGTAGAACTAGAGCGAACAGGATCAGCTTTACCCTCACCTTGATACCCGCTGGGACACGGAACATATCGGATCCGACAACACAAAAAGCTGAAAAGATTAGAAAGGAACCGGAATTGAAAAATTAGAAATGCTTTTCTTGTGTCAATTTACGAACTGTTGATGTGAACTTACCAGGAAACATCGGCAGAATATGTACGCCTCTTGCCATGTCGACCACTACTTGCAATATGCAGTTCCTGTGTAAACAGGTGCCCCAAACGAAGTAACTGTTGTCCTCCCGGTAGCAAGCAAACCGGACAGTTATACAGTCAATCAATCGGTGGTAAACCGAACGCATCGGAATCGAAACCAATAACAGCTGGCACAGATTCGAAGGGAATTGAAAAAAAAATTAAACTTTTTCCACGCACCGCACCGAAATCGCGACCGAACGTAAAATTAGAAGATAGAAAACAAAACATCAAACGTGCACGGTTTGTTCACAGACTAATAGTTTGAGTCTATGCTATACAAGAATGCTAAAACTAGTAGCAAATGGGTACTTTTTACTCAAGTTTAGCAAAATTCACGACGAAATGCGAAATTGCTAACTCAAAAGTAAAAAAATATTTTTGCTAACGGAAAGTAACAGCGAATTTTTGCTAAGTAGAGCCCCGAAAGTTTTGTGTGCAATATCAAAATGAGCCAACACTCTAGGCAGCCACAACCCAAAACCAAGTTGTAATGCCGCAAAATCGGATGAAACTGGCTCCCGACGAAAATAAGTTTGGAGGGGTTTTCCCAAACTTGAGAATCGAGCTCTTTTTCACACCCCAAAATCGAGAAAGCCATTCTGACGAGAAAACGATATTTATTTTATGTTCATATTCATAACATTTTAAATGGGCATAGAATTAATTCAAAAATAAAAGGCGTTGTTTAAAGTTTTTTATTTATTTTCAGTCAATTTAGTTTTGAACTTGTAGTTTTTTGTTTTGTTGTAGTTATATTTTTAATTCCCATGATTAATTCGAGCTCTGTAACGAAAATGGAAAACAAAAAAATAATTAAGATCAATATTATGATTTCTCAAAGTATAAAAATACAAATAAAATAAATAAAATTGCAATTACAAAAATAGATTACATATATTAATATGTCCATGAAAATAATATATGAAATATTCAAAATAATCTAAAGATTTAACAATAGCGATTCCACTGCACGTTTTAAACTTACTCGCAAATCAAGAAGTTATATTTTATATACTCACCTTTTAATATATCTGTGGTATCCCCGTTCAATTTGTTTGTCCAAGCCTGCAATTTTTATTTTCCAAATTGTAACAATTGCTGGTGCTGAAAAGAGAAAATTGTGGTTTTGAATTACACGTGTTACTGAAATAGTTGCTAGTAATCAATGTTTTATAACTCACTAGCGATTTTTCACTGCTTTTATTTGAAACAGATTCAATTTTTAATTAAATGGAACAGCATGGCGACAACAAACGAAATAAATTCCGAACGATAAGTTTTTGGGGCATCAGTTCAAGCTGTGAACTTGTATTTTGGGGTGTTGACAACAGCCCAAAATTAAGAACATCAGCTGAACTTTGTTTTGCTGCTCTGGGGTTCTTATTTTTGGGTTGTTTCTGTTCTGAGTGAAATTCATTATCGTGGTAGAAAAATGGAGCCAAACAAAAATCGAAATTTTTTTCAACCGCATGGTTGTACCTTATTTGAACGCCATTTGCATTTTCCCAGCATTTTGCCCGCCAACGCTATAGCATCAACTTAGCATAGCACAGTGCTTTTATAGGGTTATAAAAGTTTCTGCACTAAAGCCGCAGTTAATTTCGCCAAACCTGGCTCACAGGGCTAATATGATGCACAGAATCAAACTATATAGCTGACGCTAGAGCAGAATTGGTGCAAGTTTTAGTGCTTATTTATGGTTACTTGGGTAGTGTTTAGACTCTTGCTTTAGCACTGTCTTGGCCTTAAGGACATCAATAAATATAGTGAGAGCAAAGTAAGCGCATATTAATAAAAAGGCAAGTAATTTGACAGACCGTTTTCGGGACGGATGAATCTCTGTTAGGTCGGAACCAGATCCCTTGAAGGACCTTCAAAGTATCTGAAAACGAGTCACTCTCAAGCCCACAGACTCGGCTAAAAACGGAGTTCCTCAAGGATCCACGCTATCCGTAACGCTATTTTAAGTAGCCATGCAACCATTTTTTGAAGCAATTCCCGGGAACATTGAGGTCCTTCTCTGACAGCCAAAGGTATGGACAAGACAAATTCGTCAGCAGCAGAGGGCAGCTGTTAACGCTGTCATCAAATGGACAAAGAATGTTGGTTTTACGGTTTTACGATCTCGGCACCAAAGTCTAAGCTCATGTACATATGCAGAACTAAACACCGTAAGCGAGCAGACCCATCAAGTTGAACGAAGAACCCATACCGCAAGTCAGAAAAATGAGGATTTTATAGGCGTACTCCTAGAGTTCAAGATGTAATTTCGCCTGCACTTTGCTCATGTGAAGCAAAGCTGCTCAAATCGAGCCAGGATTTTAAAAATAATTGGGTATAAGCTCAAAAGACGTCACCGCAAAACTTTATTACAGGTTGGCAACTGGATGATGACCTCTAGGTCAATGTATGGAATTATTCTAACCAGCAGCAGTATCAGTGTTATGGAAGAGATGCTTGCCGCTGTGTATAATGAAGCCGTAAGACTATCATCAGGCGCATTTTGTTCGAGTCCCGTAGTATCCATTTTAGTTGAAGCTGGCTGATTACCTTTTCGTCTTTTACTGACCCAGCGATTAGCACAACTGGGAATTCGAATGGCAGAGAAAAGTATTGACCGATTTACATCGTTAATTGAAAGATCGAGGCATATTTCCGTACAACCACCAACTTGGCTAACCCAATTTTTTATCCAGTCGAATCGACAACACTCCAAGGAAAAGCATAATATCTACTAAACTCTGTAAAAATGAAATCAGCAAGATGAATATCACAAAGATGGTAAAGTGTCTCAAATAAAAAAAAACTAATCATTTTTTAACTATGGGTTAAGGCTTCGAAAAGCGAAGGCAAAGCAGTAGCATTTTTTTAAATGGATATTTTTAATACATACTTATGTGCCTCCAAATTGGGATTAAGAATTCTATGTATAAACCTAAACTACACACTTCATGTAGTTTAACTAGACCAAACTTGGGAAAACTGGTAAAATATCATTTCCACTAAATTTTAGTGGCCACCGGTTTCCCATCGGGCTCCTACCCACTGCACAGCCGGCTGGCCGAGATAACGTACGCCATCGAGCAGGGAGCCACCGAGATTGACATCGTCGTCGATCGGAGTCTGGTGCTGAACAACCGCTGGGAGGACCTGTACCGGGAAATCGTCGCCATGCGTCACGCGTGCGGAGATCAGGCACATTTGAAAACCATTCTCGGCATCGGCGAATGCGGAACGATGGTCAATGTGAGGGATTTCGGTTCGGAATTGAAAATTAGATTTTTTTGACTGTTTATTTTAATTATGATTTTAGGTTTACAAAGCTTCCATGGTAGCGATGATGGCCGGATCGGACTTCATTAAAACGTCGACAGGAAAAGAAGCTGTAAATGCTACCCTGCCAGTGGGACTGGTAATGATTCGTGCCATTCAGGAGTTTTATCGGCTTACGGGTAAAAAGATAGGTCTGAAACCAGCTGGAGGAGTAAGAACTGTTAAAGATGCTGTAGCGTGGATGGTCATGATTCAGGAGACTCTCGGAGAGGAATGGTTGAAACCGGAGCTGTTTCGTTTCGGAGCTTCCGGTTTGTTGGACGATGTCGAAAAACAGTACTACACTCTTACCGAAAAACTGAACAATAAGAACACCGCTTGTTAAATTTGGTTTGGGTGAAGTTGGAATTTATTAAAAAGTATATTTGTACAATAACAATAAATAACTAGATGGGTTGCACACTCTCAGCTCTCGATCCGAAAGCCTTTCTCGGGTGACGACGTATATTTCACAATTCGGAACTTACCACTCCTAGTAAAGTATCCATAGCGACCTTTCACGTTTCCGTGATCATCACGCTCTTCTACGTGAAACTGGCGATTCTTCCTATTGGTTAAAAAGATCACGTTGATAGTTTAATTATTTTGTTGAAGAATATCAAAAACACATACAGAAAATCGGTGCACAAAACTATTCCCCACAACCAAAAAAACATCACGTGCAATTAGTCACAATTCAAACCCCCATTACCCTCTACCAGTGTCATAACCAAAGGTATAGCTGTCTGGACCCTTGTGACCATGTAACTGGTAATCAACTCTGGCACCTTCGTGTTCCGACGGCAATCGTCGAGTATTCTCATCGACCCGCCGTTGTTGACTCGGTATGAACTCGCCCATGTTCAGCTGGGTTTCCTTCAGGCTCCTGGCTCTTCCCGTGGCTTCGGCATCAGCATCTGCTTCAGATAACCAGGCTGAGGACATCAGCCGGTCCAGATCCAGACCATCTAGAAAATATTCCTCGTCGATTTCGCCTCCATGCTGGAAACTGTTCTGTTTCGATTTTTCGTTTTCGATCTTTTCCACGTTCTCCGGGTTCTTGATGTTGATCAGCTTCTGGTTGGGAATGTACTTCTTGGACTTGGACTTCTTGGGCTTCACGACGTAGTAGTTGGGTTCCTTCTGCTCCTGGGGCGGTGGAAGTAGGGGTTCCGTAAGATCGTCCTGACGTGGGCTGTATGAATCGTACGTATTTTGTTGGGAAGTAGCAGTTGATTCGCTAGGTACAGCGATCTCCCCAACGGTAAAGAAATCCATCATCCGTTCGAACTCATCCTGTTCCTTGGGCACCAGCGGGGCCTGATAGGTTGGCTTCTGCTGGTCTTTGGATGCTTCGGCGGTTTCAGTTTCTGGATTCACATAGTCGGCTCGGCTCGCAATGACGGCTTTGGGTTTGTTGTACTTGAGAGGGCTGGCATTGGTCCGAAGTATGACGCACGATAGACAAAGTGTAAGCTGCAAAAAAAAGAGAAAAAGCGATTTTGTTAAACGTATGAAAGTACATACACAGTAATCTTAGATTTTTTTGCTAATTTAACAAAACTCTTCATTTGTGCATTTAATCAATCAACAGTCTATCATAAATTTCAAAGGGCTTAGATTCCCAAACCCTGTAAGACTTGTTCTTGAAACCCAATCTATAAAACGAAACTTTACAAGAATCAAATAGGGTCCAATACCAAACCTTAGATTCCATAGAATTCTACTGTTTTCGGTCTTGTAACGATTATTCCCACTGTCACTGGTAGACATTTTATATTATAAATTTTAATTGATACAAAATGTATCAAAAGAAATTTAAAGGATTTTTTTAATATTTTCATAGGTTTCCATCTCACGACATAACTTGATGCACATAGTTCCTAAAATTCACTCGGTCCATGGCAACCGGTCTCCAATTTCCCGGGCACCAGATCACGCTCCACTTGGTCTAACCACCTCGTTCGTTGCGCCCCTGCTCGTCTCGTTCCTACCGGATTCGTAGCGAACACCTGTTTTGCAGCACAGTCGCCCGGCATTTTCTCAACATGCCCTGCCCAGCGTATCCGTCCAGCCTTCGCCATACTAGGTTCGCCATAGAGTAGCGCGAGCTCGTGGTTCATCCTTCGCCTTCACACTCCGTTCTCCTACACGACACCAAAGATGGTTCTCAACACTCGTCGCTCGAATACTCCTCGAGCAATATCCATATCTCGTGCCCGTAGAGGACAACCGTTCATATGAGCGTCATGTACAGGTTACACTTCGTGCGAGGGCTAGGTCTTCTCGACCGCAGTTGCTTGTGGAGTCCATAGTAGGCACGAATTCCGCTGATCATTCGCCTCTGGATCTCACGGCTGGTAACATTGTCTACGGTCACCAGTGAGCCGAGATAGACATAGTCTACTACTATCTCCAGCTCGTCGCCATCGATCGTGACCTTGTTGTTACTGGACAAACGGACTCTGTCGGTCTCGGACCTGCAGACCAGCGAATACTTCATCTTGGACGTATCGATCATCAATCCTATTCTTCTTGCTTCGCTTTTCAGCTTCCTGTAGATCTCCCCCACCGTCGCAGATGATCTGCCGACTATGTCAATGTCTTCGGAAAAGCAGATAAGTTGAGTGGATCTGTTGAAAATCGTGCTCCGCATTTTGCCCACCAGCCATCGAATAACACCTTCAAGCACCACGTTGAACTTGACAATTCACCCGAAATCCGCACACAGCACTGCGTTCCATTCACCGTCGCCTTGATCAGTCTGATCAGTTTCCCGGAAAAGCCGTTCTCGTCCATGATTTTCCAGAGCTCGCCACGGTCGATTGTGTCGTTTGCGGCTTTGAAGTCGATGAATAGATGGTTCGTGGGAACTTGGTGTTCACGGCATTTTTAGAGGATTTGCCGTAGTGTGAAGATCTGGTCCGTCCCTCCATGAAACCGGCCTAATGACTTTCCACGAATCTGTATGCTTGTGGCGGTGGACAGCGGAATAGGATTCTAGATATCACCACAGATGAAAAAGCACTTTGTAGACGGCACCGAGGAGAGTCCAATTTACCGTTCTTCTTGTAAATGGGGCATATTATCCCCTCCTTCGACTCCTCCGGCAGCTTTCCTGTGTCCGAGATCCGGCCTATCAATCGGTGTAAATAAGCAATTGGCCAACTTGTCCGGGCCCATTTTGATGAGTTCTGCTGCGATGTCATCCTCCTTCCTAACCGACTTGTTCCTTTTCAGCTGGCAAATGGTTACCTTAACATCACGCATCGTTGGAAGTTGCTCGTCTACGTCGTTGGCTACGCCGGCGATGTACCTTCCCCTATCGTCTTGGGTGTTCGAATATAAAAGCGGTCAACTTAAATTCACCGTGTTTTGTCTAATCATTCATATAAAAAAAAACTTGAACACCCCTTGTTTTGTAGGTGTGTGAGTGTGTGTAGAATAAGGTTGCTAGATTGCCCGATTTTATCCGGGTTTGCCAGGATATTTAATACAAAATTTGGTAACAGTCCGGCCCGGCCCGGTTTCCCGGATTACATTGAATATTGCCTGGATTTTGGCCGGATTTATTCACTATTTTTTTGCAACTCGAAGAGAAAAAAAATAAAATCGTATTATATATATTTTTTAAATTTATGTCTCCAAAACAAAAGTTTTTGAGCAGTGTCGATGAATTTTGAAGAAAATTTTTTTTTCTAAATTTATTTTCTTGATTTTTGTTGAGTGATTTCTGGGTTTTGAGTAAATATGCCCGGATATTGCCCAGCTTTTGGTCGTCAATTTTGAAATCAAATGCCCGGATTTTTTCATTTCTACAGCAATCGGAAGGGGAAAGCTGGCAGACATTTTCAAGCATATTTAACGATCAAAGTTTTCCAATAAATATATCGTTTATCAAGCTATCTGTACCTGTGACTTGAAAAGCGACATTTTCGTTGCAACCGGGACCAGTCAACCAGGAAATTTACGTGAAAGAGTGTCTTCAAAAGCGTTAGCTGCCTTTCCTGGAAAAACATGACTTGTCACTGCTGTTTTAGCTTGGTTTGACATCCTGCCATAATGGAAAAAAGGCCAAGAAGGGGCAGGGTTCAACAAAACGCACTCTTTTAGCCACGCGCAACACACGCAAACCATTCTCTCGTGCAAAACACTTCATCGTTTGCGTTCTGGCCGTTGACGCACTCTCGCTCTAAACAAAAACACGCTCGCTCTATCTTTTCCACTCGTTCTCGTCGACGAGATGCGCTATCCGAAATCTGCGCGAGCGGCCGAGTCAGACAGGCACGGCTAGCTCACTGCGCGTCCTAACCGAGCGGCGTGCGAGGTCTCTCTTTTGGTTAACAGAACAGCACGCAGCGGCTCTCAATGCAGCTCGCGGCGGCCCTCCAAACGGTCTGAGGCGGCTCTCTTCTTGTCACCGGGCGGCGCGCACGGGCTCTAGTGTGGGGCTTGTGTTTTGTATTTGCCGTGGCCCGATTGATAAATCTGTGTGTTTAATTTCATCAGCAAGATAGTTGGAACAAATGGTAGCAGGCAATGGACTTGGCGGGAGGATTAAAAGAATCAATGTAGGAGGTTTACGTTACATATTATTAATAGCTCCAAGCACTAGTATTTATGAAAATTTTACCATTAACTAGTAAAATTTCGATAACATGAATGACATCCTTTTTTTGGAAATGCTACGGCGACATCGATATTTATAATGTCACGAAATTTCAATCGTAATATTGAAATGTTATGAATTTGACTGTCGCGACCACTTTTAATGCAAAGTAAATTTAGACAATGGGATTCAGATCGATTAAATAAGAATATGATTCAAATTTAATTTGTTGACTTTTCTATAGGAAGATGGTACATACGCGAGATTAAAACAAACTAATGATGATTAACGGAACAAATACCAGTAGAAATTAGTTTATCTCCGATTTTAACTTGCGACCCGTTTAGTGAAAGGGTTTGACTTGTAGGTGACGAAAAATAGTGCCGCGAGCTCGCTAGTACAAGCTTCTAATGTGAGTACCGCGAGAAATGTGTTTAGCTCCGATTTCAACATGCGACCCCTCTAGTGGAAGGGTTTGACTTGTAGGTGACGAAAAATAGTGTCGCGAGTTCGCTAGTACAAGCTACTAGTGTTAGTACAGCTAGAAATTAGTTTAGCTCCGATTTCAACTTTCGACCCCTCTAGTGAAAGGGTTTGACTTGTAGGTGACGAAAAATAGTGTCGCGAGCTCGCTAGTACAAGCTACTAGTGTTAGTACAGGTAGAAATTATTTTAGCTCCGATTTCAACTTTCGACCAGTCAAGTGAAAGGGTTTGACTTGTAGATGACGAAAAATAGTGTCGCGAATTCGCTAGTACAAAGTACTAGTGTTAGTACCGCGAGATATTAGTTTAGCTCCGATTTCAACTTGCGACCCCTCTAGTGAAAGGGTTTGACTTGTAGGTGACGAAAACTAGTGTCGCGAGTTCGCTAGTACAAGCTACTAGTGTTAGTACCGCGAGAAATTAGTTTAGCTCCGATTTCAACTTTCGACCGGTCAAGTGAAAGGGTTTGACTTGTGGATGACAAAAAGTAATATCGTGAGTTCGCTAGTACAAGCTACTAGTATTAGTACAGGTAGAAATTAGTTTAGCTCCGATTCAAACTTTCGACCGGTCAAATGAATGGGTTTGACTTGCAGGTGACCAAAACTAGTGTCGCGAGTTCGCTAGTACAAGCTACTAGCATTAGTACAGGTAGAAATGAGTTTAGATTCTATTTCAACTTTCGACCGGTCAAGTGAAAGTGTTTGACTTGTAGGTGACGAAAAATAAAATCGCGAGTTCTCTAGTACGAGCTATTAATATTAGTACCGATAGAAATAAGTTTAGCTCCGAATTCAACTTTCGACCGGTCAAGTGAAAGAGTTTGACTTGACAAATTCACTTGTCCAAGCTATAAGTGTTAGTACCGGTTGAAATTAGTTTAGGTCAAACCCTTTTCACTTGACCAGTCGAAAGTTGAATTTGGAGCTTAACTAGTTTCTACCTGTACTAACATTAGTAGCTTGTACTAGCGAGCTCGTGACACTATTTTTCGTCACCTGCAAGTCAACCCTTTCACTTGACCAGTCAAAAGTTGAAAGCAGAGTTGAACTTATTTCTACCTGTACTAATACTAGTAGCACAGAGAACAGAGGTCTGGCCCAGAACAAAAATGAGCCGAAAACGTGTGTAAGAATTTGAATCCAAATACGTTAATATTTCGTTGAAATATTACTCGGCATATAGCCACTAGATGGTGGTGATTGCTAAGTGAACGAAAACTAAACGAACCGCCCCGTTACTGAACAGGGCTGCCAGGTGTTTTTTTAACTGCTTTCAGTCTTATGCAACTAATCCTCAACTTCCTAAAACGCAACCAATATCATAATTAAGTTAATTTTTAGAGGGATTTATATTTTTGATTGGATTTGGAATTCGATTGGGTGTGAAATCAAAAAGGGTTTGGATATATTTGCGACAGTGACAAAATCCAAAATGTCACATGATTAACCTTTCCAGGCCGAACAAACCCGGATATTTTTACCAGAAATCTTTGCAATATCATAGGAACTCAAAATTTTAAAATTAAAAACCGGGCTGATCAGTTTCAGGAGTGAACATGAATTTTTTTTTCTCGAGACACCTCAGTGGCATTGATCTTATTTAAAATTTTGTAAAATGTTATAAGTTCAATTTGATTAAGCAAAAATTGTTATTTGATGCAAAAATCATAGATCGTTAGTTTTATTGGAGCTTTTGGTTTTGATTTAGCCAAAATTGTGTATATATCCCAGTAAAAACCGAGCTTTTTTCCTCGAAATCCATACCACCCCCAAACCTCGCTTCCCTAATTTTTTTCTTTGAAAATCCGGGTAAGCTCGTAAATGAAACCGACCAATCTGGTATCATTACACTAGAAAGCATTTCTTTAGAGGAATTCAAAATCTCAAAGTAATGTGAATCGAATTGTGGCCTAAGATTTCTAAGGAAAAAAGAAATTTTCATCGAATTGGCATCCCTGATAATGTTTTGAATTTTCGTCGCCACGTGGTCGAAAATTGTTGTTTACATAAAAATTTGCGTTTCACACGCTCCAATTTTCTCACTAATTTTAATTTATTAACTAGTTTTACATTTTACTCACATAAAATGTAACTGTAGGAATCGATGCATAAAAAAAAGTTGGTTGAGTTTGAATGGTTTGAATCCTGAAGCTCAAATGAGCGTTTTCATCACTGCAAATCATACAATCAATCATTCAATGGTTGGTTTTGAATACTATTTATAACTTACACAGCAAGCACCATTTTTGTTTCCTACGATTCAAAACAAATATTCAAGTGTCTGGTGTTCTAAATTCTAATATTTAGGCGCTCGGAAATGCTCAAATTCCTTACTTTCTAGTAAATTAATCATTTTTAACTGATAAACCAACACACCTTTATGAAAAAAATACTAATTTTGAATCAATTTGTTATCCTCTAATCAATTAAGGTTTCTTTATTCTTCTTGGATGCGTAGCGTGGCTTTTAGGTCTACCATTTTTTTTCAAGGATTTCTATTTTGCTTCAAAAGTAAAAAAAAATGAGAGCTCATTGAAGAAAAAACCTAAGACGCCTCCAAATAAGTCATAACTATGTGCATCTCGGAAAAAGTAAATTTGGTAG
This sequence comes from Uranotaenia lowii, assembly GCF_029784155.1. Taxonomy (NCBI): domain Eukaryota; kingdom Metazoa; phylum Arthropoda; class Insecta; order Diptera; family Culicidae; genus Uranotaenia; species Uranotaenia lowii. The sequence continues at coordinate 83,777,184 of NC_073692.1, read as the reverse complement.
ACCTGTGTTATCAATACCTCTGTAAAATATATGAAGAAAATTTGTGTTTTTCTTGTTGATAATTATAGTTCATCAAGTCTGATAAAGTTTGCACAGTAAATTGCAAACAAAAGATAAAGATTTTACAGCCATTCCTTTAAAATGTTGGATCGATAGCTTTTCAACTGCCGATCAAGTTAGTAAGTAAACCATCTAAAACTTTGTCGTTTGTATACATAATGAAACTTTTATATTTTTATATTCAATTTCATAAGTTAATGCGATGGATGTTAAATGCCAAATAACCATTCAAAAATGTTCAGACAGGTTGTACATTAAGGCTTGAAAGTGATTTTTACCTTAGCGTGCATGTTTAACGAAAATAAACAAATCTTCGTTAAGTTGTTTTTAGCGACATCTAGTGGCTATATGCTGAGTAATTTTTTTCTTTAAAGTAATGGTTGGCAATTTTACACAAGTTTTGAGCTCCAGCCCGACCTCTGTTCTCTGTGCTAGTAGCTTGTACTAGCGAACTCGCGACACTATTTTTCGTCATCTACAAGTCAAACCCTTTCACTTGACTGGTCGAAAGTTGAAATCGGAGCTAAACTAATTTCTACCTGTACTAACACTAGTAGCTTGTACTAGCGAATTCGCGACACTATTTTTCGACATCTACAAGTCCATCCCTTTCATTTGACCGGTCGAAAGTTGAAATCGGAGCTAAACTAATATCTCGCGGTACTAACACTAGTAGCTTGTACTAGCGAACTCGCGACACTATTTTTCGTCATCCACAAGTCAAACCCTTTCACTTGACCGGTTGAGAGTTGAAATCGGAGCTAAACTAATTTCTACCTGTACTAATACTAGTAGCTTGTACTAGCGAACTCACGACACTATTTTTCGTCACCTATGAGTCAATCCCTTTCATTCGACCGGTCGAAAGTTGAAATCGGAGCTAAACTAATTTCTCGCGGTACTAACACTAGTAGCTTGTACTAGCGAATTCGCGACACTATTTTTCGTCATCTACAAGTCAAACCCTTTCACTTGACTGGTCGAAAGTTGAAATCGGAGCTAAAATAATTTCTACCTGTACTAATACTAGTAGCTTGTACTAGCGAACTCGCGACCCAATTTTTCATCACCTATGAGTCAATCCCTTTCATTTGACCGGTCGAAAGTTGAAATCGGAGCTAAACTAATTTCTCGCGGTACTAACACTAGTAGCTTGTACTAGCGAACTTGCGACACTATTTTTCGTCATCTACAAGTCAAACCCTTTCACTTGACTGGTCGAAAGTTGAAATCGGAGCTTAACTAATTTCTAGCTGTACTAACACTAGTAGCTTGTACTAGCGAACTCGCGATACTAGTTTTCGTCACCTACAAGTCAAACCCTTCCACTAGAGGGGTCGCAAGTTGAAATCGGAGCTAAACTAATTTCTACTTGTACTAACACTAGTAGCTTGTACTAGCGAGCTCGCGACACTATTTTTCGTCACCTACAAGTCAAACCCTTTCACTAGAGGGTTTGCATGTTGAAATCGAAGCTAAACTAATTTCTCGCGGTACTAGTGCCGTTAATCATCATTAATTTGTTTTAATTTCGCGTTTAATCTCCCCAAAGACACAACAACTAATTAATATTCCAACCATCGATCAATATGATCGATCTAAACGGTTTCATTTTAACAACCCTTGCGTAAAGCTCTTTAATTTTGGCCTTTTTCACGAAATTTTACTAGTTCATGGTAAAAATTTCATAGTTACTAGTGTTGGTAATTATAACTTATAAATATTTTAAAACTTCTAACATTCATTGTAATAACCCTCCCACCAATCCCGTTGCGCGCTACAAACTGTTTAACCAATTCTATTAATTAAATTATTCGTACAGATTTCTTAATCGCCCCCCAAACACGAAACACACGGCCCACACACCGTGTGCTAAAGAAAGCCGCGCGCGCTGATCGGTGAGCCGCCGTGTCCTCACGGTAGATGCTCGGTGTTCCTAAACGCACGCGGCTAGATAAACGCAAACGCAGTTTTCGAACCGCTCGAGCTCTCGAATAGGCGCGCGCAAATTCGCTCAGCTCAAAAATTTTCAATCTGCGTTTTGGTCGCAAATTTCTCGAGAGAATTTCGAGCAATCAAATGTGCCCGTGAACAGTGATGTCAACCTTCCAGATTTTGTCTGGATCTTCCAGACTTTTTGGACTTTTGCCAGACAATTTTTCATGTTTCCAGACTTCCAGACTTTTGACATTTCTTCCAGACAATTCCAGACTTTTGGCTTAGGACGTAAATTGTTCTAAGAAGCTATAAAAAATTCAAAATGGTCATGGTAAAATTTGGCAGTAAATGATTAGAATTAATGAATTTTGAATGCAGAAGTGGTTGAAAGCTAAGAATAATGGCAAATGTTTGAAGTTGTGCGTTAAATTGAGAGTCAAACAGAACACGTACCTAGGTGATAGTGCCGGAAACAAACGATAAGTGGCTATCTGCAACATTGGGATCTGGCGACCAAAAAAAAAAAAAGATCACCACCTTCCCAAAAGTAAGCTATCCAGACTTTTCCAGATATTTCCAGACATTTTTTCAAAATCTTCCAGACTTTTTCGAAAAACAGTTGGCAACCCTGCCCGTGAACCGAGAACGAAAGAGCTGCGTTTTATTTGCTCTTTCTCATTCGACGCACTCCTGCGTGTTGAACCCTGAGAAGGGGTTTGCCGCTAACAGCATTCAGGTTTTGCCCAAGGACAAGAACCCTCCCAACACACCAGAAGTTCGTCGAATCAAAAAATATTTGGCGATAGTTAAGCAGAACGTTAAGAAGATCCAAACAAGTGAAGCGAGAAGAAGCTAACTGGCGTTCTGCGTCGAAAAAAGTGGATAAGGTGGCAGTACAAAATCTGATGAAAGGTCAATTTGAACTAGATCGACCGAAATATTAACTGATTCTTTTTCCGTTTTTTATACATATTGAACTTCAAAAAAAGATGCTTTGATTTTTTTAATAAACAAAAAGTCGATTTACACGCAATTTTGTTTCACCACTTTTTGATCCGAACACCCTTCATCAAAACATCTCACTGATATTCTGCCGCTGGAAGCATAATTGTCACATGTTACATTTTGATATGTGAGGTATTTTGGTGTCTACCGCCTTGTAGCGATGATTATTTTTATTTTATTTAATAAAAACATGTTTTAAGAGTGAACTTTATGTTTTTATAAAAAAAACCGGCTAACAAAAATTTTGAAATAAGTCCTCTAGACAACAAAAAATAGGAAATTTCAGAATGTAACATGTGACAATTATGCTTCCAACGGCAGTAATTGGATGAAATAACAAATGTAAAACAGTTGGCATCACTACAATGTGTCCAGAGCTGAATGAAAAAGTTAGAATTGTATCACGAAGGAAGAGGCTTTTTTTGAAGCTACCGCAAATAGTTGAAGATGATTAAAATACAATTTTGTCACACAAGTTTGGTAAAAAATTGTAACGATCTCAAAAATACATTTATCAGCATATCAATTCGAATGGAATAAGAGTAAGCTCAAATAAAAAATCATGTCAAAAATACAAAAACAAATCAACCTAAAAGATATATTTATTTTTTTTCACCGTTGTTTGTTGATTTTGAATCATTGTTTTCGCATGTAGGGCTAGGTGGGGTAATTATGAACAAAATTACTCAGTTTTTCATACTATCAGCTCAAACAAGAAGCTCTTTATTGTTGAAATTCTGGAAAGTAACCAAAAATGAATGACTGGTTCTCTTCTTCATTTTAAGATTTTTTGGTTATTTTTAAGTCGCAGCTTGTGGGCGTAAAACGCTTGTTCATAATTACCCCGTCTGTTCATAATTACCCCCTTGTCTATGGGGTAATTATGAACACTGTTACGATTCTTATTATGTGATAACTTTTGATATTGGATATATACCTGGACTAAAATCACATCTAAAAAGTGCATTTTAGTGAGATTTGTTGATTTTTGAAATTTACTGTTAAGAAGTAATGGGTAATTTTCAGTTTTACATATGTAGATGGGAGGCATCTTTTCATATAATCACTGATCCACCATTCTAAAATAAATATAAAGTAATGTTTTAGGTTTATTTTCAAGATTTGGATGGCTATCGTGATTTTGAAGGTAAAAAGTAAATTTTAATTATAAACCAATGCTGAAAAAACGCGTGTTCATAATTACCCCGCATCTTGAAAATTATGGGGTAAATATGAACACTTCTTTGTGCGTGGGTGGAAATTTTTTTCAACATAAAATCATATCACACCACATGGAGCATCAATTACCAAACGTAAAACTTTCAAAAACAACTATTTATCTCCACTCACATTGACGAGGGAGTCAATTGATAAGACACGTCTCAAACCGATTTTCGTTTCTCAGAGTCATTCATTTTGTTAATAACTGTAACTACAAAATTTATACAGCTAGGTTTGCAAGTTATAACTGTAACTTATTAATAGAATGATAGACTATCACATTTGATTAGTTTTGAGACCCTACTATGACCCCAACGGAGTTTACGGCGTTTGTTCGGAATTACCCCTACTGAAATGTGAATAATCATATTTTTAAAGACCTTTTAACCTTGGGAGGTCGTCCGAATTCTGAAATACATTTTTAACAATTGTCTTAAAAACATGAGAATGTGCTCTAATGAAGCTTAAAGAAAATTTTTGGCCTGAGCTTTATTTTGTTCAAATTGATTCATTCACACGCCTGCGAATAAACTTCTGTAAACTTCCTAATATTTTGATGGAAACTATTTTTTTTTTTTGCTTTTGAAAGAGTTTTGTGAGGTTTTGGAAAAAATTTTCAAACATATACCGTAATCCGGGGTAAGATTGATCACTTTTTTCATTATTTTACAATTATTTTTTCTGTTTAGGTGAATGTTTCATGTTTCATATTTTTTAAACCAGTACTGGACTCCTATGAACGTAAAACATGGTTGCAAAAATTTCTTAGACTACTTTGAATTTAATTTCAAAATGGATGCTTTGGGGTAACATTGAGCAGTCTCAATTTTGACGGTTTTAACGAGTTTTCTTGAATAAAAAAAAACACCTTCAAAATATTTACAAATGCTAGTTTATCAATTGCTAAGGCAGTTCGATAGATTTGGGATATTTTAAACCAAGTGAAACAAATAAAATAAACGCTTAACATATATGTGGGTTTTAGATGGACAATTATGCTGCATAAATTAGTGGGGCTAATTTTTTAACATAACTTATAAAATTTTAACAACGAAAACAAATGAAATTTTGACTTCATTCAATTTCTACACCCTCGCACTATTCCCCTTTTAGTTTTTCCTTAAAACTTTACCATTTGATAGGGTTTCAACCCTTTTCCTAGACCGGATTACTCTTGGAAAATGTCCCTATTTTTTTGAATATCAAAAATTTACCTCAAAATACAACAAAAACTTCACCAAAACTAAGGAAACTGAGGAAAAAAGTTGAAATCTCACATAAATCAACCTGAAACGCTTTTGTTTCATCAGGAAGAGTGTTTGTTCTCAAGCCCTCGAAAAATAGATATTTCAAGATTTAGAAATTACTTTTTTACTTACATTTGCAGTTTTCAAAAACAATCCAAGTTTTCCTAGTTTAAAACTCAATTGATAGGTTTTTAAACGTATGAAATAGTTTTGAGATATTTTAACTTTAGACTTAGTTATTGATGATTATTTGGAAAAAAAATTATGTTGATAAAAGTTACCCCGGTGATCAATGTTACCCCGTTTTACGGTGCCTTGATCGTTTCTAGGAAAACTTTTGAACTTGGATTTGGAAACATTCCCTTAATTTTCGTTTTCTTGTATAAAAATATCAGACTGAACAAAGTTATAATTCATATAACTTTTTAAAATTATAATGGGATTAACAACGCCAGGTTTTTTTTAAATCTCACAAAAGAATTTTTAAAGGTTAGTTTTCTTCAAATTATTGAAGATATGCTTGATTTTTTCACATTAGCGCTAATTTTTTTTTCGTAAGGATCAATATGTGATCTGCTGATATACAAAAAAATTACATAAATTAATCGATTCTTTCACTGTTTTGGACTCGATATTCAAACTTAAACATACTACTTATTTTTTTAAATAACAACTTCAATTTTCAAGGTCCTTTCGATGTAAAACATAAACCATTTAACATTTCAATCGAAAAAATCACGCAACATTATCATCGTCCACCATTATCTCCCAATCACTTTTGATTCAATCTTTCGAAACTGACACAGGTCGGTGATTTTGATTGCGAAATTGATAACAAACGCTTCGCCCAAGACCCATTATCGTCTTGCCGGACCAATTAATTCACTATGCAATTTTCGCTTTCTTGTAGCAAACAACAGCATCAAATAGGCTCGGCTCGCCCAAATTTCTTGATTCATTCACAAATTATCTCGCATGACTCTTTAAAGCTTGGCCACTTTTAAATTATTCAAGAAACGACCGCCCCAACTTTTCCAAGCGTATCAAATGTTTTTTTCTTCGTTTCTTGATCGACCACCAACGATTTTGTTCAAAACACAGATGAATAACACCTTCTTACCAGTAATAAGCACTTCATTTTGCAATCTTTTTCGCTCCTCCTTCTGTATCCACGCCAATTATCAGCGAACGCACGTTAACACTATAATCCGTTGCACTGTTTTTAAATCTTAACTTATTCTTCACGGAATATAGAGTTCATAAAAACTCCGAAACCGAAACAGTCCAAGAATTATGCCCCGCTTTTCTTCGAATTGATCAGATCAGTTTTCCACAAGCATAAACCACCCTCCAGCCAGTTTTCCAATTTCCACCCTTCGATTAGCAACGAGCAGCAGTCAAACGTCCATCACTTTTCACCGGAGACATGTAAATAATCGCTCAGATCGTTCTTTCCATCATACTTATATAGATTTACCAGGTGGTTCGAGCACGTGCCGCAAATGTTTCTTGGGCTCCAACGGAAAAAATAACGACCGATTCTTCGTGCCGAGGCGCTTCACGACCAAGAGCCTCGTCGTCGTCATCGGAGTCGTCGCGTTTGCCAGCCAGCCAGCCATTCAAGGCGGGGGAGCCTCGGGCGGCATCGTTTTGGGGGCAGCAAATCGGCTCGGATCGAGAGTTAACGAAAGCCGCCGCCGACCCAAACGCCGATCGATCCTTTGCCGGCATTAGTTCGTTTTATTTTTAATGTTTTTATCTAGACTTGTTGTGTTGTGATCTGAACGTTAACTTTTTGGCATAAAAAATTAACTGAATGAAATTAATTGAATGAACGAAGTTTTCAGATATCAATATATTTGAAAAGAAAAAGTAAAATTACAATTATCTTTAAATCTAAACCCAAACAGGAGGTTGCAAAATTTTAATGCCGCTCGCTTGGCGCTAACTCCATTAAAAAAAATGCGCTGAAAATTGTTCTGTACCACAGATGATATGATTGGAAAAGCACGACTGGCATAAAGACTCGAGCCCCTAGGAAAAATTATGCATGACCACTACATTCAAGCGAAACACATACATTTTATGGGATTTTTATCCTATTGGATAATTTATCCCAAAATTAGAAAAAAGGTACATGTAGTGAGAATCGAACCCAACGCAACATTCTTGCCAGTTCGATAACTTAGCCAGAGCACCAACTGAGTCAGTTAGCAAACCAAGGTTTAATGTCATTTTATTTTGCCACTAGCTGACCCGGTGTGCGTTGCAACACTTTTCAAAATTAAATGATATTTTCTGATATTATTCAAATTTGTATTGTTTTGTTGGCATAATTTTAAATCAAATTATAACATCATTCATAAGCAATCGCTATAAATGAGAGCTGCAGCTGGAGTTTCGAATTGCAACACAATGATAACTTAAAATTATATTCTGAATCTTGATCTATAAATTTGTGTTAAAGATCTGATAATTTTAATCCGCTCTAAAAAAGGAGGGTCTCAAATTAATTGTATGCAATGAATCTAACTTATAAAATATGGTTGATTTCGCTTGATATGTTGTAGATTTATGCAAAAAAACTGATAAGAGAGCCCTCCTGTCCTTTCTTTCACCCCCAGCTGAATGGAGGTCGTGATCTTTAATAATCATACCCATTTTTTTATCGTTCCCAAAAATCCTCTTATATCAAATATTGTTCCATTGGTTGATAAGTTTTTAAGCTTTAAAAAATTTTATATGGAGCCCCCTCCTTTCTTCCCCTCTCTACACTGTAAAGCATAAGGGTCTATATCAATCATAGAAATATATCTCGTAACCAAATACCATTCCAAGCCATATTTGTTTCCATTTGTTGGCTTCGTTAGCATAAATTGAGAGCTTATGCTAACAAAATTGTATTGGGCTCACCTCCCTCCTCCTATGTACCTACTCACAGAAAGAAGGATGGTGTGTCAGGTAATCATAGAATCATACCAAAATAATTTTCCATGTTAATTTTTGTCCTTTTCTCGGATTTTGTAAAAAAAAAGTTAAATTTAAGCTTTCCTCTTACCCTCCTATATTTTCAATTCCATCATCCTACTGCAAGAAAGGAATTGTTTCAAATAGAAAAATTTCTCGAATTGATATACCATCCCATACCAAATTTGGTTTTATTTGCGTAGTAAATTCTTGAGTTATGCATAAACTTGAAAGGAAGTACCATCCCTTCTTCCGTTCTCCCCATTGAATGGAGGGGAGAGCTTAATATTCATGAAGTATTTTTCGTACTCATATACTTTTTGATGCCAAATTTATCTTTCCGCTGAAAAAAGTGGGGCTTCAATTTATAATAGAATTATTTTTCGTATCTAAATACCCTCACATGTCAAAATTGGCTCGATTAGCTCTCCAGTTATGCTGAAAATTGTGAAGAAGAACTCTCCTCCCCTTTCCATCCACCTCTTTCAAGGAGTGAGGGATACCAAATATTTATAGAAGCATTTCTCGTACCCAAATATCGTTCCATGCCAAATTTGGTTCCATTTGCTGTTGTAGTTCTTGAGTTAAGCAGTAAAAATTGTATGAAACTCCTACCTCCCCTCTTCACTCTCCCCGCTGGAAGATGGAAGGGGTCTCAAACAATCATTAGAACATGTCACGTTCCCAAAACCCATGCCAAATTTAAATCCATTTGCTTAATTAGTTTCTGAGGTATGTATAAAATTAAAAAAGAAGCCCCTCCCCCCTTTACATTTCCCTACAGAAAAGAGGGAGGGGTCTCAAATAATCATAGAAATAGTTTTTGTATCCTAATACCCTCCCATGCCAAATTTGGTTTTATTTGCTTTATTAGTTTTTGAGTTATGTAGAAAAATATAAAAGAGACCCCCTCCCCCTCTACTGGAAATAGGGAGGGGTCTCAAATAATCATAGAAATATTTACGTATCCAAATACCTTCCCATGCCAAATTTGGTTCCAATATCTTGATTAGTTTTTGAGATATATGAAAAATTGTAAGGTAGCCTCCCTCCCCCCTTCCCATCAGCCCACTGAGAGGAGGGAGGGGTCCCTAATATTCATAGAAATATTCCTCTTTCCCAAATACAACCCCATGCCAAATTGGATACCATTGGCTTGATTAGTTTTCGAGTTATGCAAAAAATAGTCTTTTGTTTAGGAGACCCCTCCCCCCCTTCATGAGAGAGGGAGGGGTCTCAAACTATAATAGGAACCTTCCCCTGCCTCCAATACCCCCACCTGCCAAGTTTCACGCAAATCGGTTCAGTAGTTTCCGAGTCTATAGGGAACAGACAGACAGACAGACAGACAGACAGACAGACAGACAGACAGACAGACAGACAGACAGACAGACAGACAGACAGACAGACAGACAGACAGACAGACAGACAGACAGACAGACAGACAGACAGACAGACAGAAATTCATTTTTATATATATAGATATGCACGATTACCAAAAAACGCACTGCATCATTTTTGTAAATTTTGTAAATGGTTCATTTTTGTCACTTGTGCTACTTTTATTAGTTTTTGTCATTTTTGTCATTTTTAGAGATGTACCGAATAGTGGTATTCGGCGAACGGCCGAATACCGAATAGTGACCTTTTCAACTATTCGGCCAAACGAATATTCGGCCGAATATTCGGCCGAATATTCGGTCGAGTATTCTGTAGGATTTTTATTAAAAATACAAAAGCAATTATTTCCATTTTCTTATATTTCTTCCATCCATGTTTCCAACATGTTTTGAGTCGATTATTTTCAACCAAATGATTTATTACAAAATCTTTTTCAAGTAGAGGTCTTTCCGATTAAAAAAATTCGCCAATAACTAAAAGGACATCAGTTGACTTTTCGTTTCTAGGGTGTTTATCATCAAAGAGAATGGGTTCCTGTGAAATATGGGACAAAGAACGTCGAAACAGATGTCAAACGATTTTAAATTGCTTGTTTGATATCGAATTAGATCAAAGCCGAATTTGAGCACGATATCTTCAAAAAAGCTGTTAAAAAGAACTATTATTTTTATTAAACTGTGCTATACCTTAAGAATACCATACCATACCATACCAAAAACACAGTCAGACAATTCATGAAATTTTTTTGAAAAATTTGATAAAATCGAGCAAATCTGAACATCATCCTGGCAGAAAACATACAATAGGAAAGTGAAAGAAAATAACTTGAAATTTCAATTTTCATTGATTCACAGCAGCAGTATAAAAATTGTATCTAAGAATCAAACAAATTTTTTTGTTTATTTTGAAATTGTTTAAAAAATGTCTTGAAATTTTCGAAGAGCAATTAAAATTTCATTTAGCAAATAATTTGAATAAAATCGGGCAAAATCCGGGAAGTTTTGAAAGATATCTGGGCATCCCGGACAGATTTGACTTATCTCGAATTCTTTCTAGGATTTATGGGCAAGCCAGGATATTTAAAAAAAAAATAGGAAAAAACGATAATCAAAGTAATAAGCGATACTTATCAGCATTCCCTTGTATGCTCTATAGTAGAAGAAATACGGACACACTTAAAATGATTAACTGAAACCATAACTTTTTGATGATTCTGTAGCTTTTTCAACTTTGCTAGTGGATATTTTATAAATTATCCAATATTATTTAAATTTTTTTGACAATAATGTTATTGTATAAATTTTAAAAATAAATATTCGGCCCTATTCGGCCTATTCGGCCGAATACTTAACTCAACTATTCGGTGAGCCGAATATTCGGTCTAACGGTTTTTGGGCGGTATTCGGCGCCGAATATTCGGCCAACCGAATATTCGGTACATCTCTAGTAATTTTTTTTAATTTTTGATTTTTTTTTTGTCACTTTTGTCATTTTTGTCACTTTTGTCACTGTTGTCACTTTTGTCATTTTTTTCATTTCTTTTATTTTTGTCATTTTTGTCGTTTTTGTTATTTTTCTCATTTTTTCATTTTTTGTCAGTTATGACGTTTGTGTCTTTTTTGTCACTTTGGTCATTGTTATTACTTTTGTCATTTTTGTCAGTTTTGCAATTTATGTCATTTTATTTGGTTTTTGTCATTTTTGTTATATTTTTTGTCATTTTTGTCGTTTTTATCGTTTTTGTTGTTTTTGTCATTTTTTTTTTCATTTTTGTTATTTGCCATCAGCCGTTTTGTCGGTGTTTTTTATCCTCCTGTCTTTGATGAGAATGTGATAGGAATTAGATGGGAATAGAAGAACTGAAAAAACTGTTTTCTATTGCCGTTTTACATACAGACGCACAGCTGTTTACTGCCGGACATTTTAGTCGGGGTTGGAAACAAAGAATGTTTTTTTTAATGCCGGTTTGCTTTGGATGATCCATGCTTTATTTGCGTGAATTCCGTGTTGCTCAGTAGTTTTTTATATTCCTCATGTTTGTAAAATCAGTTTTTATTGATTGCTTTTATGTTTTTATGATTTCAGTCTTCTTTGATATTTTAATGACTTTCAGTCTTCAACAAAGTTGTTAAGTGACTTAAAATTTGCAATATGAAATACTCATAGACTTCTTGCATTTTCTTAGAAATAGTTTAAATCTCAATAGTTAAAATATCTTAAAATCGTGGAATTATTTTTCCAGGGCTGGAGTCGACCATGAGGTAAAAAATAGGGCAGAAAAGTAACCTTCAAGTGAAATTAGAGTAAAGATTGTGACCAGCTTTAGTCGAAAACTTACTCAAATGATAATTAAAAAATAAAATAAAACGATTAAAAAACAATTTTGTTAATTGAAAAACGTTTTTTGAAACGCCTCACTTTAGCACTTTAGCCTCACTCACAGAAAATCAAGAGTTATGCTAATTCACCCTACACCCAAATCATAATTTGCCACCAAAGCCACCAAAACAATTGAATTGTCAAGCTAAATTAAATAAAATTTAACAAGCCGAATAACATTTTTAGAAACCGAAATTTTCACAAAAGATTATTATATTTGACAATTGTACAAATAAAAAACCAACACATGTTCGATGTTTCGTTGTTTAAAAAATTAAGATTTACTCAATATTGAAAAAGGAAATACTCACAAACAATTAAAAAAATAAAAAATATAAAGAGTCATGTTATAAAAACTGGGAGATGAAAAAAATGTGAAAAAAACAATGATAAAAGATTGAAAATCGATAAATGACAGAATGATGACAGGAGATTGACAATGACTCAATGAAGCATAGCAAAAAACTAGCGAAAGATTCAAGATACCGAAACAAGACGCAGACATTTTACGAGACTAATCTATAGAGAATAATATAATTTTTCAAATTTAAAACTAACTCAAAGAAAGTTTACCTACAAAAGTAATGGAACATTCTAAGTAGATGCACTTCTACTAGAAAAAATGAGTTGAAAAAGGTACGACCAAAAAAAATATTCAAAAAAGATTTAATCATGAAAATTGCTAAAAACAATTCAAAAATTCAAGAAACATCTCAGAAACTCCTCGGAATACTGTAGAAAATATATGAGTAAACCTTCAAAGAATGTACAGAGATAAGACGGCATCCATAAATAACGTAAAGCAAGAAATGTACAAATTGTGAGATTGGTAAAAATACAAAATAGCTGCGAGCAGTTTAAAATTGTTTACAGGAAAAAAAATCATTACGCTGAACACACCTCCCGCTCCTCCCCTTTGCTACAATTCGTAACGTTCGAGCTCACCAATTCCCCCCTAAGAGCATTACGTTAGAAACGGACGTCCCCTTGCTGAAAACGAATAAACTAATTATAAATCGATAAATACATACTATGTGTCCTGAAACAATAAACCGTTTTGAATAATTAGGAGAAAAATTGACTGTTACTAAAAAGTGACAAATTTCTAGACCTGTTTTTTTTAAGTGTTGTTCTTCTGAAACTAAAATGTCTATGAACAATCTGAATCATTAATGGAATGAAATTCGTTCTTTAACATTTGGAGGTTTATGACACAGCGAGGAGTAATGACCTCAATGGGTTAAATTCCTACAAAAAAAAGGTTTATGGCATATCAGCTTTTTTTTAGGAAAACAATATTTTTCATGACTTGAGCAAGTTTGCCGATTTATTTTTAAAACTACTACATTAGTCTAAAAAAATCTTTATCTCATTTTTCAAAGTATATGCAACTATCGTTGAATAAGTTTTTCCCTCATGTAGGTTATCAAAATCACAGAAAAAAGCTTTAATATCCCAGATTGTTAGCAAATCTTCAACATTTAATCTGTTTGTAAGATTTCAGAATTTCGATCAATGTTATGGATTTATAGCTGATAAGGGTTTTGATTTTTGTCTCAAATTAAAAAAATATTAATTTAAAAAAAGGCTTTTTATAATATTTCTATTTACTTAAATCTTTTTCAAATTTCAGTTTTATCAATTTTAATTTTTTTTTCAACACGTCATTCATAAACTTTATAAATTTATAAAATAACTGAAATGTTTGGAACACAAATATTGAGTCCAAATAGAAACCATTGAAACCTGCAAAGCAAAAGGCCAACGAATTTTTAATTGGTTAGTTTAATTTTCATGCTCAAAAATCATCTCTCAGTACAATTTTTTTTATTTTATTAATATTTTACTAATTTCAAATAATAGGTATTTTTTATTAAGGCATTTCAGTTGGTAATTAAGGCCGGAACAAATTTCAAATCCTTCTTTTGTCACTCGGATATGGAACACTGCGAGGGGGGGGGGGGGGGATACTAAAAATTAATGCGAAAAACAAATAAATTGGAATAAATTGCTCGAAATCTTGTATGCAAAAAAAATGCATTCTATATCATTGCACAAAACCTATAAATCAAGTTATTTTTATCAAAAAATTCAATAAAATCAAGAATAGAAAAGGTAAAATACTTCCCTTCTTCCAAAATTTGTTTTTTTGGTCTTGTAATCTTTCGGATATTCGAATTTTTTTTCGAAATTCACATAAAATTTTTCATACTTTATTTATTTCCCCCTTCGGGTTTTTTCGGAAATTTCTAAGGGGGGGAGGAGGGGTTGGGTGAAAAAAGATGAAATTGAAATTTGTTCCAGCCTAATTAAGATTTTAATTTAAGGTAATTTATATTTTTATGCTGACAAGACACTTCATTAGAATTTTAAAATTTGTCGAAAAAACGGCAGTTAACTAAAACCAAGATTTTTCCTAGTTCCAAAAATAAAAACAACGATTCTATTACTAAAATTATCTCGTAAATATAAACAGTCAACCAGTCAAAATAATATAAATACTTTTGAGCAATTCCTTGTGATTTTCTGATAAACCTTTAAATTGGTTTTGTTAGTTTTGTCAAAAAATATCATAAAGCATTCAAGGGGTAATCAACATATTTATCCGAAAGCTTAGAACGGCGAATATTTCACTCCATTAGAAATGAGAATTAGTCATTTTCGTCATCCAAATCGTTGACAACCAAAACAAAAACTCACACGAGAACCTGCTCTTTAGTTATCCTAATCCCTACGCAAGACTTTTAAAACCAGCTGAGAATACCCTTGAAAGCTTTATTGGCACAAATAAACTTGACAGCTTGCTCGAGGCGTTTGAACCTTAAAGTTTTTTTTTTGGGGCTCTTTCTCTGAATCAGTCCTAAATGTCTTGACGATTGTAACAAAAAAAAAACACGCCGAATGGCGAAAACATGCTTGGCGATAGTAAAGCTTTGGTGTAGCTCGCTTAACAAGTTGCTTCCAATTCCACTTAGTTTTTTTTTATTATTGGCTTTGAAATGGTAAGAAGCGTTGTTTTCAGTAGTTTTGTTCACTACATGCGTATATATTTTTAATTTTTTTTAATGAACTTTCTCAATTTAAAGATGAACCAATTGATTCGAAGATAAAGTTAGCATTTTATGCTTTAAATTTAATGTCGGCCTTAACCTCCAGGGCTCAAGAGTTCAATAATGTTAATTAAATAAAATAATGATCGGCCATAATGCTGGTCATTAGACCGCTACAAAAAATTACTTTTTGCTCCCATAAGTTTTTTCGATGCCTTTTGGGTCACCAAGCATCAGTGTAAAATTTGAGATGATTTGGTTGATTCCTGAGTTACCGCAACGCGTTTCAATTTTGTATGGAAATTTGTAGGGAAGAAGAAATTTTTGCGTATTAAATCATCCAAAAAATTCAAATAAGGTTGAAATGAAGTTGGTCTTTTATTGTAGGTTTTGACTATTCTAAAGCTTCATTTTTTGCTTACATGACAAGCAGCTAATAATTTCATGAAAAAAGTTATAACCATTTCTAAATAAAAAAATATGAATCCATTGAAAAGTATTCAAAAATGGCAGACTTTGCTTGCTAGAGCTGTCAATAATTGCATGAAATGTTTTTGCAAATACTTTATAAATCATTAAATTCTCTGGCAATTCAAAGCAGTTTTTTGAGATTTTTTTCCATCCTACTGTTACACAGCTTTCAAACAAGCAGTCAAAAATGACGTAAAAAAAATGAATTTTGAAAACAAACATTTTGTATAACATTGAACATCTTTTCTTAAGTAAAATTTAGGTTCGTACTTTGTGCACAAGAATGTACTGCAAGAATCAAAGAACATTTTTCATCCAAAGTTATATTTTTTGAAACTCTCAGAACATCTCTGGCGATTTTTGAATGAAAAATTTCATTTTCCCATACAAAATTAAAACTCGTTGCGCTAATTCAGGACTGGATGGATTGCTTCAAAAATTTTTATTGCTATTTCTGGCAGCTAAAACAACCAAAAAAAAGTTATAAGAGGTGTAAAAATTTAAGAATTTGAAATTTCCATACAAAGCTTGCAGCGGTCTACTGCTCATATAGTACCGGTAGCCCAGTTATTATGTTAGATTGCTTTTTCTCACCGCAGCAATGAAGTAACACCGCAGTTTATGGCGATTGTTAGAACTTCACAGAGATCACTTTAAGAAAACCACTTCAAAGAAAGTAGTCATTTTTCTTAATAAATAATGAAAGTTAATTTATACATAGAATATGCTTCTGATCATGAGATTCATCTTTGCAAATTCGAATAAATATCGGCTCTCTCTTCCTCTAGCTCACATTCAATTAACCGACAAATCCGATTCTAGAAACAACAAAAAAGACAAAAATTGAAAACTGACTAAAACGACCATATGACGAAATTTTAAAAAAGTTAAAATTCACTTAAATGTAAAAATTAACGAAATTTACAATAACAACCAAGAAAAAAATTACGAAAATAACAAAAATAATTACAAAAAAAAAAACAAAAATTACAACTTCGAGAAAATGATAAAAACGAAAAAAGTGACAAACAATACAAAACTGACAAAAATAACATAAATGACAAAAATAACAAAATGAAGGAAAATTGCAAAGATATGAATGACGAAAAAGGCAAAAATGAAAAAAAAATACGAAAACAATAAAAATAACAAAAATTAAAAATAAATTTTAAAAATAGAAAACTATGACTAAAACTGAAAAAATTCAAGAATGAAAAATTACAGAAACGACCAAAAATTACAAAAATCCATAAACTGACAAATAAAACAAAAATAGAAAACCAAGATGAAAAAGGAAAAATAAAAATATGAAAACAAAACATCGAAATGTTACAAAACTTACAAAAATTATGAACATAATAAGAGTGATAAAAAAAACAAGCATGACAAAAAAATTACAACAACAATAAAAATTACAAAAAATAAAAAAAATTACACAAATGGCAAAAACAACAAATATGAAAAAAAAACCAACAACCGAAAACCAACAATAACAAAATGAAGAAAATAGAGGGAAATGACAAAAATTACACTAATAACATAAATGAAAAAAAAGTAAAAATAAAAAAAAGACAAAGAGATAATACAACAACAATAATTAAAATGACAAAATCAAAAAGAAACAAAAAAAACCAACAATAATAAAAAATAAAAGAACAAAAATTTAAAAAAAATTCAAATAACACAAAAATATGAAAAATACACAAAAACATTAATAAAATTAATTAACACTATGAGGAAAATTACTAAATGGACCAGAATGAAAAAAATAACAAACACAGACAAGAACTACAAAACTGACAAAATTAAAAGCAACGATTGAAAATGAAAAAAGGCAAAAATCCAAATAATGAACAAGTGTCAAAATGGAAAATTATCAAAAACAAACTCATACAAATGACAGAATGGACTCAAACGACAAAATTGACAAAATATTTTGAAATGTTTGTTAAAATATTGTTATTTTTGTCATTTTTTAATCTTATTTGTATTTCTCATCATGTTTACCATTTCTTGTCATTTCTATAATTTTTGTATTTTCTGTCATTTTTGTCAATTTAACATTTCTTGTCATTATTGTTTTATCGGTCATTTTTTTTTCTGTAATTTTTGTTTTTTCTGTCATTTTTATTATTTTTGACATTTTTATCATTTTGTCGTTTTTTACCAAACATGACAAAATTTTAACAAATTTTGTTAGCTTTGACATTTTTATCATTTTTTTTAGTCATTTTATAAATTTTATCATTTTTATTATTTTTGTCATGTTTGATATTGTAGGTGAATTTTTAATGACTTCTCAAGTATATTCTAAGTAAATTACTTACTAAGCGAGCAGAAAATCTCTCCGAGTGAAAAGTTAAATCGCAATCGCAATAATTAATTACACAACTGTAGCCCAAGTACGTGCGTCTATCTGTCCAAATTCGTTCGTTTCTGCTGCCATAATCAGCGGACCACCATATAATAATCTGTGCAACTTCTTGAAAAAGCAGAAACCAGCCACCAGGCACCACGAGCCAGCAATTGAACCCCCGGAGCTAAACGGCCAGCTAGAAACCCACGAAGAAATGGGATGGAAAACAGTGATCTTAACTTCTCTGAACATTACAAGCAAACGTAAACCTCGTCAAGAAAAGTAAAAGTAACCCATTTTTTTCATCTATTTCTCTCTCTGTGTTCGAGTAGCTCACATGTTTACAGCATCATTACCTAGTCACCCACTGCCTTAGTGAGACCGCCAACACTTTCTTCCAACAGCAACACAATGCGCCTAAGCAGCAGCAACTAGCTTCTTGTGATCTGCTCGCAAATTGCGCAATCGCTCGACACGATCTATCTCTGTACTGACTACTTCTACCGGGAATATTTACTTGCAGCAAGCCAATAACCGTAACCGATCAGCCCGGGCCACTATTTACCGGTTCGATCTGATACCTTTCCACCAACCTCTTCGATGGACGAAAGATAGACTATATCTTAACCTGTTCTTTCCAATCAGTCGTCATCGACCAGGTGCCGAGGCAAACGTCATCGATGGTTAAACTTCCTTCATCGTACATATCTCGTAACAGGCGCACTCGACGATGATGGCGATCTTGTTTCGGTTCAAAACGGTCGCTTAAGACAGCAATGCAGCGTTTGCGCGCACCAGTGACTTAGTGACACAATTAAGTCGAGCTTTTCCTCGGCCAGCTGCGTATCCAACAACTTCATAGACCGGGCTCCGGTCCCCAGAGAGACACGAGAGCGCAAGAATAGAGCCACAACGATCAATACCGGAAAATGATTTCAGCAGCATGACTTTGCGCGCCCCGTGAAAATTATTCGATGCGCTTTTCGTATTGTTGGTAGAATTTCGTCTCAACCGTAGGGTAAACGTGAGGAAATTATTTGAACCTTTCCGGCCCACAATTCGTCGTGTGATTATAAAATAACGCTCTCGTGGTTTGTCAACTGTTACTGAAAAATTTTGAATTTAGATTTATTCTTTCAAAGATTTTGATACATAACTCAGTCGGTCGAATGTTTGGCTTCTGGATGATCATAAGTTGAGGACCCAGTGTGAAAATCTAACACAGTTGTTTAACATTAATGTCTTTGATAATCACCATACAGACATATCTTAAACTAAAAACAACTTATGTTCTAAGACTACGAATTATAATTCTAAATACACCTATGGATTGGTTAAAATTTAAAAAACGTTTGACACTTTTTTTAAAAACACGACAACAATTATACAAAGGGTGGTTTTGTGCAAAAACGGTGAGGCTATGCGATGACAACAAAAAATTCTGTTGCCAAAGTCGTCTCGCTGGTGCGTGAATGTTAATGTTTTGTAGCAGTTGTGGGCAGTCTATGTTATTCATTAAGAAGTCAACAGCATTCCTGTCGTTTTAATGATTTTTGTCCTTTTCGTTTGGGCTTGTGATATAGCTCAGTTGGCAAGTCAGTTGCTTCCTGAGACAATGTCCGTGAGTTCAAACCCAAGAGTAAACATCGATCACAGTTGTACCGGATAAGATTTTCAATGACCGTCTGCCAACTGTATGCATTCTTTGAATGTATGTATGCAACGCAGGGTTTCGAGAATTAATAAAGTGCATCGTTCTACGTACGGTGGTAGTCTAACGGCATCTTTCCATGGCAGTCGTCGGAATGCATATATTTAAAACTTTGTTTGAACCCTTTCAATCTTTTCGATTGGTACTTCTTGATAAGGTATCCAGACTATCACAGCAT
Source organism: Uranotaenia lowii (assembly GCF_029784155.1). Classification (NCBI taxonomy): domain Eukaryota; kingdom Metazoa; phylum Arthropoda; class Insecta; order Diptera; family Culicidae; genus Uranotaenia; species Uranotaenia lowii. The sequence goes on along the minus strand of NC_073692.1, from coordinate 83,757,200 downwards.
ATTTCATTACTCTAAGAACCACGGCACAGAAAATCGTTTTGAGGCAGTAAATATCTTCAAAATCAGCGGTGTTTCTCCGGATGAAACCAAAAATGGCATAAGCTTTTCGGGTAATAGCGGCTATGTGTTCCGTAAAGGTCAGTTTGCAATCAAACACTACGCCCAAATCTTTTATAGAAATCACTATCTCCAGTTCTTCTGTGTCCATGGTGTGAGCAAAGCGGATGTGTTCTCTAGGTTCATGAAAAGTAATACATTAACACTTTTTCGAGTTAGCTAACATTCCATGCAACATGCACCAGTCAAAAAGTATCAAGATTTCAGATTGAAGTGCTGCACAGTCTATTGGTGATCCATTAATTCGGTGTATTTTAAGATCGTCTGCGTACATCAACTTCGAATCCAAGCAAAATCGTTCACAAAGAGTATAAAAATGAGTGGGCCTAAGTGGCTTCCCTGAGGAACGCCGGGCGGAACGTCAAACGGCTGAGATTTGATTCCTCGTAAGTTCACAAATGCTTGGCGTTTCGTTACGTAAGAGTTCTGCCTGGGTGTGGACCACGACGGGAAGCTAAAGCGATGTTTTAATTGCGAGATCGTGCGGTACTCTGTCGAATGCTTTTGAGAAGTCCACGTAAATAGCATTAATTTTTTTTTTTTTGCTCATAGCCAAATGCAGTGTATTAGTGATACTCAGATATGTATTATCGGTTGTACAGGCATTGTACAGGCCATCATCGTCGAAAACCTTTGATAAACAGCAGGGTATTGAGATCAGTCTGTAATTTTCCACGTCACGTAAATTTCCTGTTTTGTGAAAATGAGTTACAGCATCCATTTTCCAAACGAGGAAAACGCCGTCAGATTGAAAAATATCCGTAATGGCTCGGCGAGTGAAGCGGCAATGTTCAGTATGAGATACGGAAGAATACCGTCTGGACCTTGTTTTTTTGACAGATCAATGTCTTTTAAGGCAGACAGAACTTCATATTGGGTGAGAGTTGGCTGAGGAAAAAGGTCTTCAAAGCTGGGCAATGCTTCAAGGTATTCGTTAGAGGCAGGCGGTGATTGTGAAGTGTGGACGCTCTTGAAGAATTCTGCGAATAGGTTTGCAAATTCGACAGCAGTTTCAGAGGAATATTCCTCTTGATGTGAAGTTCTCTGTGATGCGATGGAAAGCTATTGGAATAACGTCGAGATTTGACAAACTTCCAGAAATCACCGAAATGTTTTCTCTCTGCTATTTGGCCAACTGAATCGTAAATATAAAGTCGAAAAAATAGTCAACTGAACCTAGATTCCAGTCTGGTTCGTAATAGTGATCTTAACACATTATGAACCGCGATTAAATCTAAGCCCGAAAACACCAACATTTGGCATTCTCTGTCTCAGAAACGATTGGACCAAATTCAACATATTAAGTATCTTTGAGTTATGGAAATGTCGTACACAACAATGCAGAATTAAGTTTCTTCATCAAATGTATCACATTTCAGTTACGTTTCACTCGCGTCAAACGAAGAAACGGGATATCTTGGATTCGTTCCACACTTTTACATTGCAACTTAAGCTACAAGATATCAGAATAGACGAAAAGATTTATCTATCAATCTTCTACTTAGAGACTGAAAATCAACTGTTATGTGTGACAATATATCAAACGATTTTTGAAATTATTTCCATTCATGACTTGTGAACGAGAATGCGTCGATTTGGGGTCATTTTTGTATTTTTTATCCCCTGGAGTTTTAATATTTTCGTTTTGGTTCAAAACTGATCCATAATTATATGGCCAACTTTTTTAAAGACCGTAACTTCCTATCTTATTAGACAAAAAAGTTATAAGCTGTTGAATAGAAGTATGTATTTTAGTATTGAAAAACAATTAATTCATTTGACATCACTGCTTAGCAAAATATTGCATGACTACTGTTCAAGCAACACCTTGCTAGGCTCCAGCAGTGATGTCAAATGAGTTGATTGTTTTTCAGTGCTAATTTCAATGCTGCTCGACGCTAACTCAATACCAAAATGTGCTGAAGTATGAATTGAGCCAAAGATGATATGATTGGAAAAGCACTACTGGCATAAAAACTTGAGCTACCAAGCAATATGATGATGACTACTAGACTGAGCCGATTGGGTGTCATTTTTTGAATTTCTCGAACCCTGGGATGTAAAAAGTTTTAATAATGATCATTCCAATGAAAAAAAATTTGGTACCTGCTCACTTCGGTGATTGAATCGAATCAATTCGACATTTGAGCGCTTTTTTTTGTTTTTCTTCTGTTTTCCACCCCTGGCTCGAGACATGTTTGTGCGGCCCACGAAGCTTTTCTTAAATTGAATTTATATTACTTTTTTTACGATAGATAGTATATATGCACTTCACTGGTTTGCAGTTGCAGTTGCCCAAAAACCATTCAGATTGTTAACTTCTTCTAGAGTTTTAAGCATTTATATGTTGTGTTCTAAACTAAAGGCATAGAGGCAATCTTATTTATTGGCAAAACGTAATATTGGAGATTATTTTGTCCAGATTACATTTTCCTAGTTATTTAATTACCACTTTCAAAGTCAAATCCATGAAAGCGGATCGGGAGAGTTATCAAAAAATCCCTAGGCTAGGCATTTCTAAGTTCGTTAGTGAGATCATAGTTTTTTGGGTTCAAGCAAAAATAAAGTTTTGTGATGAATATGCTCAGCAGATATTTTTTAAAATTGAATTATTACATTTACCTATTTAACAAAATGCTTGTTCTATTAGCACTCAATACCTGAAAAATTTCAAATTTCTTTTCAACATGACTTAGCATCAAAGTTTCCGACATAAGTTATGAATTCTCGACAAAAACAACATTTGTAATTCTGTGATTCGACCTAAAAATTTCGTGACGATTATCTGTGATGCTATTTTTAGAAATTCCATAGAAAAATCATGCCGAACATCAATAAATTGAGTCTTTAACGAAGTTTGTTTTATAAATCTGTGATTTTTTTGTAATTTTAATACCAAACATCGCTCAAAATACAGCAATGGAATGATTTTATATGGAACAGTTTTTTCATCGTTTGTAGAAAAAAAAATCTGGTAGTCGAGGACACAATTTGAAATGTGAAAAAACTTTTCGGAAAGGTCACAGAAGAAGGATTTTAAGTATACAAATTTAATATTTGTATACAAATTTAATATTCAACGTCGAATGCTGGGGATACAGTGAATTATTAAAAATAGTAGCATCAGTTCGAATGAAAAAGATTTTCTACTAGAAATGGGTTCAAACCTTTTTCGAACCACAGAAAGTTGAAGGTCTCTCTGTGATTCGAAAAAGGTTAGAATTTTCGTTTCTTATAAAAAAACAAACAATTTTGACTGATATTATTCGCCTTGTATTTAAAACAAAAAACGGTGTTAAATTTCTGTTTTCTGTAAAACCATGAACCCGTTTTATTTTCCCTATTTATCGCCAAAAATTTGTCGTTTTAGAAAAGACATAAGCTCTGCTAACTATCAATAAATATTATTTTGAGTGCGGCCTGTCGAGAATATTTCAAAGTCATTTTGGCCTGTTGCTGTGAAAGGTTGCTCACCCCTGATGCAGATCATTTCATCAGAATATTTCAAGAATCTACAACCTGTAGCTTTCTTCCTCAAATAGTATTTCTGAAAATTGGACGGAAAATCTTTCAGTGTTGCTTCTTTTCATTTAAACAGGAATGCTCTGTTTGGGACGTAATAACTTTTTCTCGCTTCTCCTACCGCTTTGCCATTTTCGGCAAAGTTGAAGTCAGTGAATTTTCCAGTAAGCTGTTTATAAGCAATTTCATTAGCATCGCGTGAGAACAAAATATTCAAGAAAATATTCAAATCAAAACCGTGGTACCTAAACGTCCTTTTTAAAATCTGCGAAAATTCTGTAGTTCGTTTTTAACAAAAAGAAACATTTTAGAATACAGGTATTAGGGAATTCGAAACAAGTTGCAATCTAACACACCCTACTGTACAGTGTACATTTCACCGATATACGGAAATAAAAATTCACAGAATTCCGATTGATATCCAGAATTAATACCCAGAATTTAGATGCAGAATTCAGAACCAAAATTTAAATTTGGAATAAAATTCAAAATTCTGGAACTAGATTTAAAATTTTTAATTCAGGTTTATGTTAATCGCTTCACCACAGGCTACATGTTAAATTTTAAAAACAAATCGGGTTCCGTACACACAAAACAATGATTTTTTCTACTTCACTATCAATATTTTTCATTATCCCATTATATTCAAAATTATTTTTATTTTCACACTATTTCTTTCAGAAGTGATTGCAAACAAACGAAAACACGTTGACTCACCACAAGAAGCAGTTTCATCTCTGGTTTCCAACCTGAACTCTTCCAAACTTGACAAAATTGTAAAAGTGTAAATATTTCACAGAGTAGTTCCTCGATCAGACTGCGCGTCTTCCCGGTCAAAGCTGATTCTTTTATAGAAGATCACAGGAAGTGCTATCCTCCTCAACCGGTTCTAGGAAGATGTTCTATCATAACCATCAACAAAAGCAGCAGCTTCCAGCAAAGATGATCTTCCTCGCTGAGCTTCAGGTGAATCGGCTTGCCCATTATTGATAGAGGATGATCGGGTGAAATATCGGCTAATCAGCCGGTAGCCATCTAATGAATGAGATAACAGGCAGCCAATAACACAAAGGATCAACCTGTCATTATAGCGTCGTTGCCTATCGATGGCACGATGATCTGATCTGCTCTGCCTTTATGTAGATACCTCGCTACAGCAGCCTGAAGTCGTAGATACATGGCTACAGCGAAAGATCTTCTTGAAATAGTTTATCTATGGCGCTCGTAAAAGGCTACCGGGAAACTGGAATAACTGGTTTGTGACGAAAGACCGGTGGGTGACCCAACTCGTGAAATCGCGGATAGTGACCTTGGACAATACACCTGTAAATACCTGATGGGCGCCCAGAGGTAAACAGCACAGTAAAAGTGAAGTATGTAGTGAAATGTTATTTTTTTAGTAGAAGAAGAAAAATCTATGTCTAATTCGAATTCAAATCCGACAGGCATTTGTTTTAAAATAGTTAGATATCATTACCATTCAATTCTATTTAGTGAATAAAGAAAAAGATAATTTTCAGTACAATCAAAAATTAAAAAAAAATCCGAAATTATACATTTTTTCAGCCTGTTTTCCCAAAACTTTGTAGGTATTTGTTGAGTTATTTAAACAAATGTATCCTTAAATGATGTTTTTGAACGGACTTATCATCAGAATAATTTCAAATAAATGTGTTTTGTCATTAAAAATAGATAAGTGATAGACAAAGGGAAGTGTGGGGTATTTTGGGCCACTTTTTATATTTGCTCCATTTCATCCGTCCATAAAAAAATATCTCGTGTACCTCGAAACCACCCTCTTGTGCAAACCGCTTGGATTTTGAATGCGTCGATCGATTTTGTTAAAATTTGACCAGATACTAGAACATACTTTTTTCATCGATTTCGCCATATTTAAGATGTACTCTAATGATGGTTTGGTATCCCTCCTTTTTTACAATGAGGAGATAGGAAGGGGGAGGGTGGCTCTCTTACAGTTTTTTACATAACTCGAGAACTAATCAAGTAAATGGAACCAACTTTGGCAAGTAAAAGTATTTGAAAACAAGAAATGTTTCTATGGTTATTTGGGACACCTCCCTTTTTCCAGCGAGAAGGATGAAAGGAGGGAAGCTTCCATACAATTTTTATATAAAACTCGAGAACTTATCGAGAAAATGGAACCAAATTTGGCATGAGAGGGTGTTTAAATACGAAAAATATTTGTATGATAAATTGAGGCCCTCCTTTCTTTCAGCAGGGAGATATAAATTGGGAATGTTGGCTCCCATAATTTTATTTTGCATAACTTGAGAATTGATTGAGCAAATTAAACCAAATTTGACATACGGAAATATTTCTATAAATATGAAGTACTCGCCCCTGCATCCAATGGAGAGATAAAATTGGAAAACGGGACTCTCTTACATGACGATATAGGAAGGGAGGAGGAGGGCTTCCATACAATTTTTTGCAACTATGCAAATTCTTGGACTACCAAGAATTTATCTATTGACATTGTTCTATGATTATTTGTGACACCACCCTTCTTCCAGTGAGCAGGAACATAGGAAGAGGGGAGTTTGGCCGAAAATGGCCTTATAAGTTTTCAACTTATGTTGACGAAACAAGCTAATGGAATCAAGTATGGCATGGAAAACGATTGCTATAGATCCTTACGCCTTGCAGTATGGATATGGTAGGAAAAGAAGGGGTTCAATATAAATTTGGTTGTAAAGCTTAAAACTTATCATCCAATGGGATTAAATCTGAAATGAGATGGTTTTTGGCTGCCAAGGATAAGAAGTGTGGAAGTCACTGCCGGCTGACGATGGATTTTGGTGAGATTGTTTTATGTTGAAACTTTTCAATCCTATCTGCCAAGTAGGATTTCCTTTTTTCACCCTTCCAGATCCCTTCTGAAACAGCTTTATGGGTCGTATGAGTTCTCTGCACCTAAAGAGTTTGTTTTGCTGTTACAGAACTTCCCTACCATGATTACATTGACTTGCCGCGGTGTGCAATATGGTACCACACTGATTTTTAAAAGTAACACTTGAAATAAGTACTGAATCCAGGTACTTATTATTATTAGAGACCTCGATTTCAGGAATGAAATCGAGGTCTCTAATAATAATAAGCAAAGCAGTGGAAAGCAGTGGGGGATGGGAAGAGCAGGAGGGCTCCCTTACCAGTTATTTGACATCAATTGGGAACGTATCAAGCAATGGGACCGTATTGAATAAGATAGATTGTTTGCATATGAATATGAATAATTTGAGATCCTACTTTTTCAGGGCGATGTCGGTAAGATTTCATATTTTATTTGACATAACTCGAAAACTCTTATCAAACAAATGGAGCCAAATGTGGCATGTTCCATGTTTCAGATATTCGAAATATTTTTAATATTTCTATACAGCCCGTGAGCCCTTACCGCATTGGAAGGGGATAGGGTGCGAAATTTATATCAATTTATTAAATATGAACTATGAGAATATGAGAACTTATTAATCTTATAAAAACAAATTTAAATTTAAAAGCTTGGAAACAAATTAAGATAGTTTCTGAAAATTAGTTCATGTCATCTTAGTATTGCAATTCGAAACTTCAACTGCATCTCTCATTCTAAGCTGTGACTTTTGATTTATGTTGTAATTTGATTTTAAATCATGCTCACAAAACAATTAAAGTTTTGAATAATTTAAAAAAAATTTCATTTAATTTTGAAAGGTTTAGCAAAGCACACCGAGTCAGCTAGTTAACATATAAAAATGAATTTCTGTCTGTTTGTCTTTCTGTCTGTTCCCTATATACTCGAAAACTACTGAACCGACTTACGTGAAACTTGGTAGGTGAAGGCTTCTGAGGCCGGTGAAGGTTCCTATTATAATTCTGAGCATGCAAATAAAACCAAATTTGTCATGGGAGTGTATTTCGGTACGAGGAATATTTTTATGATGGTTTGGTTTGGTTTGTCCCCCCCCCTGGTTTGTCCCTTTTTTCAGTGGGAAGATAGGAAGTCTCTCTTACAATTTTTAACATAATTCGAGAACTAATCAAACAAGGAATATTTCTATGGTTATTTGAGACCATTCTCTTCTTCCAGCGGGGAGAAAAGAAAGGGGGAGGGAAGCTTCATAAAATTTTTCTGCATAACTCGAGAACTATAACAGCAAATAAAACCAAATTTGACATAGAAGGGTATTTGGGTACCAGTAATGCTTCTATGAATATTTGGTATCGCTCACTCCTTAAAGGGGGATCAAAATGGGGAAGGGGGAGAGGGGGTTGTCTTCGAGGCTCCTTTACAATTTTCAGTATAACTGGAGAACTGTTTGGCAAATGGAACCAAATTTGGCATGTGAGGGTATTTGAATACGAGAAATGTTTCAATGGAAAATTGAAGCCCCTTCTTTCTTTAAGCGGAAAGATATTGAGGGGGAAGGGGGGCTTCCATACAAATTGTTTGCATAACTGGAGAATTAATCGAGCAAATGAAATCAAATTTGGCATCAGCAGGGTATTTGAGTATGGAAAATAATTCTATGAATATTAAGATCTCACCTTTCCATTCAATTGGGAGTTAGGGAGGGGGGATGAGACTCCCTTTCAAGTTTAAGCATAACTCAACAACCAAATTTTGGGTGGGATGGTATTCCAAAACGAGACATATTTCTGTGTGAAACAATTCCTTTCTTGCTGTAGAAGGATAGGATTGGGAATATAGGGAGGGAAGAGGAGGGCTTGGATACAGTTTTTTAATAAGAGAAATGGACAAAATTTGTCATGGAAATCATTTTGGTATGGTTCTATGATTATTGGTCATACCATCCTTCTTCCAGTAAGTAGGTGCATAGGTGGGCCCAATAAAAATTTGTTAACATAAGTTATGAATTTATGCTAACGAAGCCAACAAATGGAATAAGCTATTGCATGGGAAGATATATGATTGCGAGATATGTTTCTACGATTTTTATAGACCCTTCCCAAGTAACACTGATAGTTTTGTACAACTCCCCAAGCCCCTTATAAAAACAAAACTAGATCTAGTAGCTTGCTTTAAAGCTTAAAATGTTACTTGGGTTACGCCTCACAGAGTGGAGAGGGAAGGAAAGCCCCCCTCCTTATAAATTTTGTTGTTAAACTTAAAAACTAATCAACCAACCAACCAATATCTGTCCCACTATTGATCTCATGCGGGATATACATGGTGTTTCTATAAAAGGTCCAACAGTTAATCGATGGAGCTTCATCACGTTCACCGTGGTGAAATAGGCTAACGCGCCGTTGTACTGAAGCGGAGATTGCGGGTTCAAGTCCTGTCGGTGAGCCGTTTATCTTTTTCGAAAAATTCCTGATATTTACGGCTTATGTTCTTTCTTTCTTTGATTCCTCCTATAATACTTTCCATCACTTTCGAAAATTTGATTAGTTTCGATTCATGAACGAAAAAGTCATTTTATCACTACGAATGCCAATTGAAACCATTGAAAACTTAGTATCGTAGGTGAGATCCACTTTTTCATTTGACGGAAATAAAAGTTTTTTTTTTCATGTCATCACATCATTGTTTTAGATTTTATAATTTGTTCTTATCTGTAACCGTAATTTCTTGTTGTCAATTTTTTTTCCATCTTGGCATTTTCAGCATTTTTTGTGATTTTAGTTATTGTAGTCATTTTTGTCATTTTAGTTTTTTTTATTCAAATAATATTAAATTCATGTGTGGACCACATCACAACGCTACGAATAATACTGGAACAAATCAACGAATTCCAGGACTCTCTTCTGCTGGTGTTCGTTGATTTCGAAAAAGCATTTGACCGACTGAACCACGAAAACATCTGGGCTGCTCTTAGACGATGAGGGTCCCAGAGAAACTAGTCCATCTCATCGAAGCACAGTACAAGGCATTTTCGTGCAAGGTCTTGCACGACGGTGTCTTGTCCGAAACAATCCCGGTCACTGCTGGAGTGAGACAAGGATGTATTTTGTCACCGCTGCTTTTTCTCATCGTAAAGGACGAGATCTTGACTGGATCGATTGACGGTAGACCAAACCGAGGATTGCCGCGGAATCCTTCAACCATGGAGCAACTGAACGACCTTGACCTGGCAGACGATAATGTTTTGCTCGCCCAAACACAACAAGACATGCAGAGCAAACTCGACGACCTCACCGAAAGCTCCAAGGCAGCAGGTCTCAAAATCAATGTCGGAAAGACCAAGTCGATGGAAATCAATACAGAAAATCGTTCCAATTTCGTGGTAGCTTGTCAACAGGTTGAGACAGTGGAGTGCTTCCAGTATCTTAGTAGCCAGATTACGCCTGATGGTGGTACCAAGAAGAACATCGAAACCCGGATCAGAAAAGCCCGATTTGCGTTTGCGAGTCTCCGAAGCATCTGGCGGTCACGCCAGATCTCTCTACGAACTAAGATCCGAATCTTCAACTCAAACGTCAAATCCGTATTGCTGTACGGGTCACAGTGGTTCAAATCACCAAAAAGCCGGAAAAAAGCCCATTTTTCAAGTCAGCAACAACCAAATTTTTTATATTGGAATCGAATCTCCAAAATTCTAGGAACGTTATGATGTATTCAGATATTTTTTTGGACCTTTTATACACCTTCTATGAAACAAACATGAACGACAACTTTAACACAAGAATTAAAAATAGGATTTTTTATTCTCAGCCCAAAACAACTTAAAAAAGCATATAAATCTTTAAAAATTTATAAATGTTTATACCGAAGTGATGTATTGTAATCTTATTTACAGTTTGGAGATAAAAAAAATTCCTTAAAATCATGAACTAATAAAGTTTCGCTTGATTGAAAACCCAAAATTAGATGATAAAAAATTTTCGATTTACCCTATTTATTTTTCGGAAGCAAAAATAAAGCTTGCGCTGCCGATCGCCGTGGTAAATTATACACCGTTGGATAGGTGGAAGTCTCATCAAAAACATATCTTAAAATCAGCTGCTAGTTTTTGCTATATTTTGGATACGATATTGTCGTGAATTTCCCACTCCATCTTCCAATCGTACACACGTCGCGAACTAAACTTTGTAGCACAAAACTCCCGCAAACGTTTCGGAACAAAATAAAACACAACTTCTGTTGTCAACAACCTTGTACAAACTGATTTATTTTCTCCTTCCTTTTTTACTTCGGCCGTTAAATATCCTTTTTACTTTCCCTCTTTCTCTGCCGTTAAGTTCTCTTTTGCGTTCCCTTTTTCTCTGTCGTAGATTTCTGTCAACGGCTCATCAGTGAGCCGCCGGCGTACCAGTGTGACCAGATATTTCATTTTTCGAAACCTAACATTTTTAATTTAACTTTTTTATTATTATTATTTCTAAGCTATTGTTCCTACAGATATCATTGAGTGGAACGCTGTTTGGTTTAAAAATGCAAATTTTAAAGTATTTAGACACAGTAAACCAAGCATTGTTTGCTTCGATACATATGCAAATTCACCTTAAAACATCAGTTTTAATATTTGTCCAACCAACCTACAGGAATTTAGGAGAACATACTTAATTTTAGCAAAAATATTCATTATTAATTTAAAAATATTAAATTTCCTAGTATAAAGCTCAGACCCCGTTTTAGCAATTATTGAAAAAAATTACAAATTTTGAAAAAAAATCTAATTTATTATTTTTCCAACTTTTCGTCTATAATCTTTAACAAAATGGCTTTTTAATAATTTTTTCCCACTTTTTTTGATTTTGAACCACTGTGCGGGTGCGAAACTTGGTGCACATATGCGGTAACGACGCAAAACTGCAAGTATTTGTAAACCGATGCCTGCGGAATATCATCCGCGCTTGGTGGCCTGGCAACTGGATCTCGAATGAGGAACTACATCGCCGGTGTCATCAAAAGGCGCTAGAAATCGAGATTCGGGAACGTAAGTGGAGATGGATTGGGCACACGCTGCGAAGAGATGAAAACGAGATTTGCAGAGAGGCGCTAGATTGGAATCCAGAAGGTCATCGAAGAAGAGGCAGACCCAGAAATTCGTGGCGGCGAAGCCTAGCCGCTGAAATCCGAACTGTCGACGAGAATCTTGACTGGGACCAGGTGAAGACGCTGGCTCCGGATCGTCAACAGTGGAGGTCTTTTACCACGGCCCTATGCACCGGAGGATCGGCGCGGGATCATTAAGTAAGTAAGTAAGTAAGTAATAAATTTAGATGAATAAAATAGATTTTCAACAGGTTTATTATAACAAATAAGTTTCAATAGAAAAAATCACTTTAAAGTTAACCCCCTGAATGTTATCCACAGGATTACCTCCAATATTATATTGATAGTTTGAACCGCATTTGACGCTGTAAAATGCGCAATATGTTTTTATCGTTGAATTATTTTGAAACAAGTTTTCCTGGGGGAAGGGGATTTAGAAACACTAATTAATTTTTTTTGTTCTGTTCTGTATGGTACTGTTGTCCACGTTTCTTCCTCCTTGTGTTCCAGTTGTCTCTGCGTCCAATACTGCACAGTGGGCCCGGCCTAGTTAAGATGAGTAGTAAATGTACTTTTACTACTCACCGGGATGCTGAAAAGATCTGGCTGTGTATGTATCATAAGCATAAGCATAAGCATTTTGTATTTTTATTGGTTTTGTCATTTCTGTTATTTTTAATCGTTTCCAACATTTTGTTTTTTTTCTTTTTTTTTTTGTCATTTTTGCCATTTTTGTCGTTTTTCATTTTTTAAATTTTCAAGTAAGGTTGGTGTTCATTGTTCATGGTGTTCATTGAAATGAACCAATAAATTATCAAAAACTCATGCATAAGAAAAAACCATCAATAAGTCTCGATTGTGTGAATGGAAAAGGTGTAAAATCAGTCTTTAACCCCCAATTGATGCAAATGAGAAGCTTCCTGGAAGCATGACATGCAACATATATCTATCTGGTTGAAGAAAACTGTTTTCCACCTTATGCAGGTACCCTTATGCTTATGAGGAATGAGGAAAGCCAATGAAACTGGTTAACTAGAGATTAAGTTTCGTCTTGGAAATTATGCGATCGATTTCAACGCACGGTGGGCGTATGACTTGGCATGGCTGCTGCTGTTTTCTGCTGTTTTAGGTCTTGTTTCTTAGCCACCGTTGATCAAGAAGTCTGAGAGTGAGAGCAAACTGTTGACTGCTGCGTTTCGATTTGGCGTATAAAGCATTATGATCTAAGAGACTTGCAGAAAGTTACTAAATAAGAAAGAGGAAATCGAGAGTTGCAAGTTGCTCTAGCAGAAAGAAATTGTGTAAGCAGGTTGCGTCGTGATATTGGAGAAATATAATTTGTCGAGCAATTGCCAGTTGAGATATAGGTTAGCTTTAAGCGATTCATAAAATTAGCTTGAGCTAAGCCATTTCTTCTCTGAACCACTTGATCCCTAATCTGATGAAAAAGATGAATTAATTCATATATTCAAACTAAACACCTGATGCTATAGTGCCGTTGAATAAAACTTTCTATGAGTATGATAATTTGAACATCTATAAAATTTCTGTAAATTCTCAGCGACCGACGACCGATCACTCGATTTAAGAATCCCTTCCAGTCCTAACGTAAGTTCTGCTCGTTGAAGTTAATAATTCTACATGCACGATCAGAACATTGTACCAATTTTCACAATGCTCAACTGCAACAACGCTTTGAATCGTCTATCTAGAGCATGTTCTTGTTGCTGCATTTTGAGTATCAATCAATCGCTTTCATCGATCGCCAATTACGTTTCGGTGGCCGGCTGACTGACCAACACCAACCACTTAGTGGTAAATATGCATGAGAAACGTTTTATGGCCGCCTACAACAACCGCCTTACCCACTCAAGCGGACAACCCGAAAATTACCCAAAACATGGTGCTAAACTATAAACACAAAATTGTCGTGTTCAGCATATTTGTATTGAGATTGGTGTGTGGTCTAACAGTTGAGCTAGTTGAGTGGCGTCAAGACGACAGGCATTTAACATATTTTAAAAATGGACTGGTCGGTTCAACATCGATTAAAAATTTCACAAATTGTTTAGGGTTATTCTAAGTATACAAAAGTCGAGTAAAATTCGAAACAAACTCAAACTAAACATTTAAAATTTATTCATGCATAAATTTTTAAACATTCAAACATCAAATTCAAATAAAATTATCTCAGAATAAATGCTCTTTAAATGATAATAATTATACTTTGATACATACACAACGTTGTGATGACTGATTCATTATTGTTAATAATGAACCGAATAAGTACGACTATAGATACCAATTAGTCATGTCTGCGTGTGGCACTTTTACAAGGAGCTTTCGGTTAGCAAGTGAAAAAAATTGCAAACATTTAATCATGGAGGAGCCCTTCGGACGGTGGCGGTGCAGCATGCTAACATTGGCATTGCCAGACGGGGGTTGAGAAATGGTCGGTAGAATTGGTGTTAAAAACTGTTTGGGAAAATAACTGCCTTAGGATTGTTTCCAGCGCATTGATTCTGATGCCGACAACGCAAACCTGTTTAGTGGATTGCTGAAATATTAGAGGTCATTAATTTTCTGAACCATTGCGAATCAATACTCAGAAAATAACATTTGGTCATTAGTTTTTAGAAAAAACACGTGCTAATGATTTGAGGTGTGTCGTCTTCTACATCGATTTTGTTATGATACCCCCGTTTTAGATTACGGGAGTGTGGGTTAACATTGGCCACTTTTTTTCTTTGCTCCATAATTTCTTTATTATGAAAAATGAAATGGAAGAGATAAATGGTATGGTTTTCAACATAAGGCTTTTTTTTATTAATTCAGAGTAAATTATTTTCCCCGAGTTTAGAATGTATAAAAACATTTTTTTTTTGGAATTTGGAAAATGGTTAGAATTGTGGGCCACCAATCCCAAATAGACCAAATAGCATACAAAGTTTATGAGTTAATCCAAAACTGTAATTTCATAATTTATTCAGTTGTTTCAAAGAAATTTCAGGTGAGGAAATATAAAAAAGAGGGTGAAAATAGGAGAGAGGAAATATAAAAAAGTGAATGATCGAATATTTAGATTCAAAAATATGACTCGTGAACGTTTTAACAAAATTCCTTACATAAGATTTATGTCCGTCTCTATCGCATTGAATAAAACTGACAGAATATTTTTAAAAACTCTTCATTTCGTATAAGCAAACTTTACAGATAGGATAAATTTATTTTAAGTGATGAATATGTATAAAAGCATAAAAATATAGATGGACAGTGGTTCCCTACAAGCCATGATTTGTAAATAGGTTGCGTTTGAGTGACTTATTGATTATTCATGAAAAATTCCGTTTCCATACGAAAGAGTAAGACTAAACTAAGATAATTAGCACATAAGCATATTTTTGTTATGAACTTCAGATTTCTCACCGATGCAATTTGCGGGTGCTTATGTTAGTACATTTTTAAGCTAGTTAAATAAATGAAACATATGTTAGAACCATACAACTGAGATATTTAGATAGGCTCCGGCCCACGTTACCCCACTTTCCTCTACGGACGAGATTTTAAAGCAATTAATGAGATATCACACAGGTTTGCAGGAGATCCCAATATTTTAATAATTTTTTCAACGATTTGACGATCATTTCAGCTTGTTGTGATCAACGGTATGAAATATTCATCGAATACCATGTAAATAGAAAACCAAATAGGGAACGCACACCTGGTTAACTTTTTTTGAAAACTTGGAGAATTCTTTTGCACATTAGATGATTTTTTTTCACACTTGTTGAATTCTGTCACACATCTGCTGCACATCTGGTAAATTTCCGAATTCAGTGTGCTGCCAATGCACAGTGGTCCGGGATGGAACTTTATCCTGACAAAATTGATTACGAAGATAGTATAAGGGATAGGCTTCAGCAAAAATGGTCATCAAACTATGCGCTTTAATAACCTTAAATCAAATATTAGAGCGTGTCATTTTTGCATGATTCACACATAAAAACTATTTCCAGTGAATAGATAGAGCCAAATTGCCTTCTACAAACTTGTAGAAAATGGTTTTTGAGGCAACTTTACCGAAGATACCACATACATATGAAGTTTCGTAAGCGAGTTATGAGTTTTTTAAAGTTGAAATGTTAGGATGTGTCGAAAAAAAAACAGTATTCTGGCTCTAACTTTTGTGAATGAATTCATAAAATAAAAATGTCTTCTAAGCATTTGTATCAAATACCTCGCACATTTTTCTCTCAAAGCGCAAATTTGTATCTAAAAGCGTTCGTTAGTTATAAAGGATGTATCAGTAAAAACTTGTACTGTTTATATTGTCATGTCTCGGATTGGTGCAAATCAATAAATTATTCTATGACGGCATCATTTAGTTCAAATATCAAATGTTCGATTTTGAAATTATGGGAAAGGCTTAAGAAACGTCAAATGTATGTGGTGTCTTGGGTAAAGTTGCCTCAAAAACCATTTGTTTGTAGAAGGTAGTATGGCTCTATCTATTCGCTGGAAAAAGTTTTTATGTGTGAATGATGCAAAAATGACACGCTCTAATCTTTGATTTAAGGTCATTAACGCATGGTTTGATGAGCATTTCTGCTGAATACTCCATTTTTCTATCTCTTATTTTATCTTCATAATAGATTTTGACACAATAAAATTCCGTCCTGGACCACAGTGCTATGTGCTTTCCTCGCGTTCCACATGGACGTTGCACATAAAGGGTGATACGGTCAAAATTTGGTCAAGGGAAAACGCGTGTAAATCGGTGGAATCGTTTATTTAAAAAATCAAATTAAATTTCTTTTTCAAGTTTAATTAGTATAAAATTCAGGAAAAATACTCAGTTAGTCTTCCGCTTTTCCAAGTTTGAATTGCCAGGCCTTACGCTAAACCCCTGCCATCAGATTTTGTACAGCCACCACAGCCTTCTCCACCTTCTCCGCCGTAGAAAGGGGCGGAGCTCTGGCGTGTTGGGAGGGTTCTTGTCCTTGGGAACCACCTGCACGTTGTTGGCGACGTACCACTCCATGGCCTTTTTACCGTAATGGCAATATGCCAAATCCGGCCAAAACAGTATGGAAGAGCCGTGTTTCATCAGGAAAGGCAGCAGACGTTTATTCAAACACTCTTTCACGTAAATTTCTTGGTTGACAGTCCCGGAAGCCATGAAAATGCTGCTTTTCAAGCCACAGGTACAGATGGCTTGCCTAACCAGATATTTCTTCGCGAACTTTGACAGTTTCATGTGCTTGAAAATATCTGCTACCTTTCCTCTTGCTTTTGCCGTATAAAATGTCGTGTTCCCAGACGAATGAAAAGGCAAGTTGACTAAACTAAAGTATATGTTTATTCGAGAAAGTGTGACAACTAGCTTCTGATTGGTCGTGTGGTCGTGGCCTACCACATAAAACTTCTGTCCCGAAATCTGCTTGTAGTCGGCTTTGACGTAGGTTTCGTCGTCCATTACCACGCAGTCAAACTTCGTCAGCATCGTCGTGTACGGCCTCCGGGATCGCGCTTTGGCCATTTATTTTGTTTATCATCGTGAATTGGAGTCACTACCTTTTTGTAAGTCGATAGTCCGGCTCGTTTTTTGGCTAAATGCACGGTTGTAGACGATACACCCAGCTTATTTGCGGCATCTCGGAGAGAGAGGTTAGGGTTTCGCTTGAAACTACCGGCAACTCTCTTTGTCGTCTCAGCGGCTTCCAGTTTTCGATTTCCCCCGATCCAGACTTCCTGGCTGTCGACAAACTTTCCCCAAACACTTTAATTACATTTGTAACGGTTGATTTGGCAACTTTTAGCGATTTTGCCAGCTTTGCATGCGAGTAGCTCGGGTTTTCGCGGTACGCGAGCAAAATTTTAATACGCTGCTCTTCTTCCTTGGACGGCATTTTGACAACTGAAGAGTGAATTCCAAAATCAAAATAGGAGCAACATTCTACACACACACCTTCAAAATGAGGGGTGTTCAGGTTTCTTAAATGCAAAATTGAAAGTAATACGTCAAGTTGATATTGACCAAATTTTGACCGTATCACCCTCTAGCTTTAAAATACTAGTCAGTTTTCTGTGGCCAGTTGGCTTAACTTCAGGTTTCAATTTTTAAACGCACCACAAATCACTTTCACCAGGCGACTCAGTTAGGAAAGTCCTCGTCATCAGCTCCGTGACTCTAATTGATTTATCTTTTCTTCCAAAACCAAAGTGGATTTGATTTGGCTTTTTTATATTAGCCAAAACCAAACTGGCCTGTGCCAAATTTCAGTTCAATCAAACTTGATGCCTGGGTGCCTCAAAGCGCTCACAGTTTTGGTTTTTTGATCCCCCAAAGGGGGGACCGAAGGAAGTCGAAAAAATCGAAATTTTTCTTTTGATGCCAAATGACTTCAAAATGCATAAAACGTCGAACGAAAAATTTTTTTTGTCAAAAATCGACTTAAGAATATAAAAAATGACGTAAGGGGAGACCCACAGGAAATCCGGAAAATCGAAATTTTTATGTTGATGCATCGAAATCTCGACGTTTCTTGCATTTCTAAGTCATTTGGCATAAAAATAAAATTTCGATGTTTCCGATTTTCTTTGGTCCACCCTTTGATGATTTTTAAGGGTAAAAAAAACCGAAACTTTTAGCGCATTGAGGCACCCCTAAATCAAGTCCGATGAAGCTGAAATTTGACACAGGTCAGTTTTTCTGGGCCAATCTACAAAATGTGTGTGGTCGGTGACCTACATGGGTTCAAGCAACTTAAATCCTTTAAACCCTCTGAAATCCAGTTTATTTTCGTTAAAAATATCACAGAAGTTTACGGTGATGATTAAAAACAATTTTTGTTCTACAGAAATCCTTAAAGTTTGGGATTATTTAAAAAAATCTTTTTCAAAAATTAAATAACTAACTACATGGCCTAACTATATTCAGTACTTTTTGATTGTAGTATTAAAACATTTCAGCATTTTTTTTTTCTAATAAGGGTTGTCTCATAGCTATAATTTTATAAACTTTTTGTTTAAATTGTTCCAAAAATATCTGAGATCGGTATTCCAACTTATACAAAAATTTAAATATACTTGTCGTTTTTTTGTCGTTTTCAACCTAACCCGTCTTTAGAAGGAGTTTATATTTCATCTCTTCAACCCATCTTAGGATCATGTTTAACTCAAAAAATCAAGCCTGAGTGGTTGTTACTCTAAGACCTTAATGTCAATAGTTTTTCATGATGCTATTGATATAATAATTTTCAAAAAATATGACCATTTCCTGATTTCTGATGATTTTCAATCTTTCTAAGCTGTAGCTTATGTGAACTGCTGGTCTACTTTAAGTATGGATAGTAAGATATACATGTTTTGAAGGCGTTAATTAAGTACAAAAATACCGATGCAGTTAACTCACGCAGGGACGTCCAAGGTGTGAGTATCATCTACGCGGGACTCCTCTCCAACGCCGAAATCCGAAAGGGGAAAAAAACCACACAAACCCCATATCATCAACAACCAACCCAAACCGACTGAGCCGAACGAAACATAAACAAACCAAAATCACAAACACACCAACACAATAGAAACACAGATCAGAATCCAACTACAAGTACTATAGCCACAATAAAAATAATAGTTATCAAGAAGTGATCGCTAGGAGACAGACATTTTTAAAATAGACACAAAAAGTGGTTAGTTTAGATTAATCCAGTGTTTGAATTATTATTCATTCTGGTATGTATGCAAAAATCAACAACACAAAATCAAACTAAAACTTATAGCTATTTTAAAACAATATAGGTTCGGAAAAAATCCAACATCAATCCAGCCATTAAAAATCTAACAGACACAAACAGTACACACTCTGTAAGTCGATCAACTTAGAATGTAAAACACCAAAATTATTCATCCGATTATAATAAATTATAAATTTTCCCTGATGATGGCCAAGATCATGGCCATTCCCATAAGCTAATGAAATAGTGTGTACCATTCTATTACAATCGTCGTACCACCTTTTAAAACGTCCATGAACATTTAACAGCCTGGTTTGGGTGAGTAAACCAAAATAAGTCCCTAAGGAATTAAGTAGGGCCCATCTTCGACATGGGTCAAATTGCTTTTAAAACAAGTTTTTATGGTTCTTCGTGTTTGCCAGCTAGTTGATTGACTACTCAACATTTATTGCTATTTCATAGTTGATCAGCGAAGAATAAATGGAAAATGGACGACAAGTTCAACATGGTAATACGAAATGTACCGGGTCTGCTAGTATTATTTATTTGAAAATGGAAACATTTCTTTCATAGTAAAGTTATAAAAACTTCTACAACTTGAAACCAATTTTTATAAATAACCTTTTGAAATCTTTGCGTTGAATTTATATTTATACTAGCAGACCCGGTAAACTTCGTCTTACCATGTCCATTTTCGCGCTTTCGTAAACATGTCCTAGTTTTTTTTACATTTCCTTCCTTTCCGTTTACTCGAATTGTCCCTCTTAATTCTATCGGAATCAAACCTATATAAGAATTTTAACTTAATTCTACGGGTCTTCGCATAAATTATCAAAGAAATACTTCCATTCAATCTTACATGTATCTTACATGAATACTTTTCATTTACTTCTCTGGGATTCAGATGCTTCGAATATTGCCGAATGGTATCAGGTATAAGCTTTCCGTTGCTAAATAGATTTTTTCAGCACTCAACGT
Source organism: Uranotaenia lowii (assembly GCF_029784155.1). Taxonomy (NCBI): domain Eukaryota; kingdom Metazoa; phylum Arthropoda; class Insecta; order Diptera; family Culicidae; genus Uranotaenia; species Uranotaenia lowii. Next base: position 83,736,887 of record NC_073692.1, on the reverse strand, counting down.
AACCACTCTTTGTGAGTTGTTCCATAAATGACAACATATATACTGATAATATCTATGTTTCATTTATTGAATACCATTTAGTTGATTTACTCCGCTTTGCTCGAGTCTACTTTAAGGTTGAAATCGAAATCAAAAGTTTCTCATTAATTGGAATTTATTGCATTTGAAACTTTATGGAAAAAGAATTCTGAATATTGCGACAATTTTTGAAGTATTTGCCCAATATTCTGTCTAACGCAGCACTTTACGCTCCCGAGTAGCTTCGGATGGTATATTTTTTAGAACTGAAGAAATAAAAAAACATTAGAGAAGGTTTTTTACTAATCATTTTCAAGCAGCTATCCTTACCCTTGGAAGCATTGGTTATTAAATGATATCCATATTTTCATCAAAATCATGTCCAAAATAAAAAGTTCGACGTTTTTTTATTTGTTCGAGCAAAACATGCAAATTAAATTCCATTGAACATTAACCCAATTAATCAAGGAAATGATTGGTTTAGAAAGGAGCAAAATATATGTTTAGATTGTTTGTTATTCATCCGAATTGCAGCATTTTTTTTTTTTTAATCCTTAAGTACATATCTGCCAATTTGAACCATTAATTCTAAAGATTCTAACTGAAGCATTGGGGTGTTCTGGACAGTGTTGAAAGTGATCTCCGATTTTATTCAAGATTATGTAATGTTTTCAAAATTCAATAACATTTAATTGGAATGCAGGTTTAAAAAATTTAAATAGATCGAAATAAAACTAATCTGTTAAGGCTACGGTGATTTCATGAATTCTTTCTTTTTTTCTGGTAATTTTCATGTAAATATACCTTGAAACCTTAAAAAACATTATAGTTTCTTATTTTTTATTATAAATTGTAATATTCAATAAATAAACATCGGAGCAAGAGCAAACGGATATCATAACAATTCAATTTTCAAATTCTTTCAAAACGAAATATCTAAGTATACATTTGTCTCATTTATTGATGCAAGTGAAATCACATAGTAGCTCTTTTTCAGATGCGTCAGTGTGTAGACTTTAAAATGAGTTTAATACTTGTTCCTGTTTGTCTTTTTTATCAACTTTCATTGATATATCTGCAGTTTATCTCCAGAATAAAATAATCCTTGGTACTTCAATTTAACTGAACAATGTTTTATCATAAGACCTTCATTTACAAAGACATTTAACAATTATGAATATCCGCTTCGGGATACCCTTTCTGATCATTTCGAAGAAAAAAATCTTCAAAAGTATATTTTTCATGGCTAAAAGGCGCGTTGCCACTTGTTTCACCGTGTGAAATGACAGGAGTTAATATAATTTTCAACATTTTTGGGTCATAATAAATACTTATCAATAAAATTCTGCTTCTGTTATCAAAAAAAAAACTCTTCTTCTGGAATATCAATCACAAAAAACTTTCAAAAAGGGGTTTTAAAGTCTCTTCTATGTAGCCGAAATATGTTAAACAAAAACACACGTTTATGTTCAGTACGTACTTGAATTCTGTGTAAACAAACAGTGAACCTGTAAACAGTTTTTCGGTGAATGATTTTTGAGAAAGTTGAGTTTGTTCAGTCAGATAGTTTATTTGGGCCCAACCATTTATAAATGAAGAAATAATGTATACAATTTTTTAAATGTTGAACGTTTGCACTCGCTGTAGTGTACATTTTAACTGAAAATTCTGCTTATTTTATTGATAACTTTCACATATTATTGCAAAAAATATCAAAAATCTTTAAATAAACCTCAATCCTATTGATTCCATTTCAAAGGACAGGCTCTTGTTCAGTACATGTGTCTGTTAATTTTAAACGGATTTTGTTGTTGTTCTGTAAATTTAAAGGCGCTTGATTTATCTTCAGTTAAGCACATTTGTACATGTTCGAAAAATGTTTCTAGGCGTATTGGATTATACAATCGTACGTAAATCTTCCCACTTTCTTTTTTTTTCAAACGTCAACGCAAAGAGTCATACCATTTTTTCATATGCATCAGTATTAAATTCATGTTTTTTTAGACAACCACTGCTGATTCAATTAACATGAAATCAAAACAGTTTCATTATTTAAAACCGTTTAAATGGTTTTGATTTGATCAGTAAAGTATCAATCTGGGTCACATCTAGGCTTCATTTATTCATATGTGCTGTACAAATAAGCTATGAATCATGCAGAAAAAAAACACATCTAGGCTTCATATCGCCGCCACGTGCTTTGAAATTATGCTTGGTTGAGAAATAGGCGCCCAAATACTCCCACTAATCAGTATGCTATGCCCCGATTACTATCCTCTCACGACGTTTGCTCGCGACGCCTCGACCATGGAGACGAAAAACAAACCACCCGCCCGGCGCCAAAAGTTAAGAAAACCTCGAAAAAATGGATGTCATGACTTTTATTTGATTCAAATAACTACAAATTTAATGATTACTGACAACTGATGCGACTTTTTGTTGTTTTTATTCGATATAAACCGATTCGCATGCCCACAGAATATTCTAAAAATAATTTCATTTGAATCGTTTTGGTAATTTCGGAGGAGTAGTACTACAAACACCGTTACAAGAGAATTTTATATAATAGATGAAAAGTATCTTTTTTTAACCTTCCCTTAAATTATAAGTTTTTATCGTTTTTCCGAACATGAATTCAAAAATATCAACAATACTCTGTGAATTGTACGAAAAAATGAAGTTGAAATGATTGATGCAAAATTTCACCTGAAATGTAAACAAAGTTATTTATGTAGTCCGAGATATTATGATTAAGGCAATTTATGTAGAAGAAGATACTTTTTTTCGTTCAGCAAAATTTCAAATTCAGAGCATAACGCAAAAACTGTTCTATTGAGATATTTTTAAAATGTATTTTCGGATTACGCGTAAGATTAAACATTTGAAATGATCTTCAGTTGACTGTCCGCCAACTACATCGTTGATATAAGACGCCAATGACATAAAGATGTTAAAACGACTATAATCATTACTAAAAGAAAAAGAAAATCTTCAGTTCACTCAGTTCAAAATTGCTGTAAACTAGGGTTAGGTTAGTTGCCCTACATTGGAACTTTCAAGCGGTGGTTTTCAAATAATCATGTTTTTCTCATAAACGGACGGGAGGTTTAAACCTTTCAGGAAATTTATTCATAGTTCACGATCTTATCTGCAAGTTTGAATGAAAATTTTCAACTTAGGATTCGCTGTTATTGAAAGATTTGCAAAGATTTGGAACATCAAAATTTCCATCTTTACTATTTTCGTACTGAATTGTTGCCTTTCATTGGACCTAGAAGTAAAATTCTTATAAAAAGTATGATTTTTCGAAAATAATTTTACAAATTAAATAAATATGTAATCCTTAATCAATTATTATTAATAAATAGTATTACAGCTTTTTAACGATAAAAAACACTTAAATTTGTTATGAACATCTCAAACACTTTCACTATCCGTCAGTTCTATCAGCAGAACAATAGTTGAAACTTGTAGTTTATTCGGGTAAAGCTGAAAAAAATGTTGGATAGGTTCAATATTGGTTCCCAATTATGCCCCAATCAAAAATTCGCACCTTTGTGGGTTTGTTGGTAATGAATTGAAATTTCGGTGATGTCAGCTCTAAAAATGGAACATCAAAGTCAAAATTCTCCTATTTTGGGACCCTTTACAAATTTTGCGGGTTTTCCATTTATATTCATTAATTTGAAAAAAGGTAGTATGATTCATATTCTTCACAGTGAAAGTCATTTCCTTTTACACTTCGGCTTGAACAGTAAAAAAACGTGATTTTTCCTTATTCACTATAATTTCTCAAAACACGCTGTTTGATTTACCACAGATAAGGAGGTACATTTTCGAAAACGTTGAACATTTTATCAGAAAGATATTTTATGGTATAAAGCGGTACGGTAGTATTCAGGAAGAATAAGAGTTCATTGTGTGCGTAGGAGTATCTTTATGCTATGCTTGCAAAATGCATGACTTACAATTTTCGGCATTTTAGGACTAAAGTAGGCTCTAGGTTCAAAGTAGGAGCCTTCATCCTAGTTTAATTCTATCTGGAAGATTTTAAAACGAGAACCGACAAACGGTATTGAATTTTTATTAAAGAGGCGAAAAAACTGAAAATTTTTAGCCTCTATAAATGTATCCAACAAGCGAAAAAAACCACAAAACAGTTTTTATCAAATACAGTACCTAGATTTCCTAATTAAAATCAAAACAAATGTACTGATCAAGTAATTCCCAACCTTGCCCGATGTTAATGGAACGAATCACAATTTAAACGGCCAGAATCTTTAGGTCGTTCATCCCATTACTGAATGGAAAAGCTTCATACGTTCATTTGTATGAGTGGGCACAAAAGCATAGATTTAGGTGTAAACCCCCCCGAACCCATTAATAGAAAAGTGTATTAATAATTTAAACTCAATTTGATTTTTTTTAAATTTTTTTGAACAAGAAAAACTTATGGTTCAAAAATTAAAACGAAATTAAATTTATGAAAAAGTTAAAATATTTGATGTGCTCACGATTATTTTGACCATGCTGTTCTATGAAGTGAGGGAACCGGAATCTTTTCCGAACATAATAGCTAAACGGCTGACTGGTCATCAGATCGCATCGAAGGGTCAAAGTACACATTGTATAGAGCAGCGTGCAGCCGATAACATTTGGGTTGGTTGAAAGAGATTCTCCAGTCTCTATCATTCCTGCTTTTTATTGATTCAGTCCCGGGCTCATTCAGTAGGCCAGAACTAGCTTGTTTGCGTTCCCTTCTTGATAACGTCACTTGTTAGTTGAGTTTCGTTCTTCGAGGTGTGATCACAGGCAGACGAATCGTTCTGGTGCAGTCGCGGAAGAGCCGTTGTGGAATTCAATTTAAATTCATAAAACCTTACGTTCAACCGGTATGGCGACCAGTTTGTCGCTTTTAAATAGAGTTAAGAATTGCGCCGCGCTTGGGGTTCGGTATGCGTCATACGAATGTACCAGGAAAAATTTGAAGTTAACCGCGGATACCAAAGTCATCTGCCAGGGATTCACTGGAAAACAGGGAACGTTTCACTGTGAACAAGCCATCAAATATGGTACCAAATTGGTCGGGGGAGTAACTCCTGGAAAGGGAGGCCAAACACATTTAAATTTACCAGTTTTCAACAGTGTTAGAGAGGCCAAAGACGCTACCGGGGCAGAGGCAACCGTCATCTATGTTCCACCACCAGGGGCGGCCAAAGCCATCTTGGAGGCCATCGAAGCCGAGATGCCCCTGATTGTATGCATCACTGAAGGGATTCCTCAGCATGACATGGTACACGTGAAACGTGCTCTACTGTCCCAAGAAAAATCTCGTCTAGTGGGTCCCAACTGTCCGGGAATCATAGCCCCGGATGCTTGTAAAATCGGAATCATGCCCGGGAACATCCACAAGAAAGGTTCGGTAGGCATTGTTTCTCGTTCCGGAACATTGACCTACGAAGCCGTTCACCAAACTAGCGAGGTCGGTCTGGGGCAAACACTTTGCGTTGGAATTGGAGGGGACCCCTTCAATGGAACCGACTTCGTTGATTGTCTTCACATATTTATGTGCGATCCGGAAACCAAGGGAATCGTACTAATTGGAGAGATCGGAGGCGTGGAAGAAGAACGGGCCGCAGAATATCTTTCTCAGTTTGTAGAAAGTGGCGAGTCTAAACCGGTTGTTTCATTCGTGGCAGGCGTATCGGCACCCCCGGGACGTCGGATGGGCCACGCCGGTGCCATTATTTCCGGTGGACGTGGCGGAGCGCAAGATAAGATTAATGCACTCGAGAAGGCAGGTGTAATCGTTACCCGGAGCCCTGCTCAGATGGGCAAGGAACTGTACAGGGAAATGAAAAGACGGGAACTGATTGGTTGAAATCTAAAGAAATTCGACAATAAATGATAAGTGGAAACCTCAATTTGTACGAAGACGTTTTCTCTAGAAAAAAAACCTAATAAGGCTGATGTAAATTTCAAATTTATTTTAGATTTCAAGAATTTAACTCAAAATAAAACTCTAAAACAATAAATCAAAATTTAAAAATTTTAATTTGAGAACACCAAACCCTTAGCTGTTCAACTATTCCTCGATTAAACCTGGTTTCACCACATTATTGGATAAAACAACCTTTCAGCGCATATGAGTATCATGAGCATTTTTTATTATTTTCATGCAAAACGTTTGCTTCAAACCTAAATTTCCGGTAAAAATCAATTTTTGTACAAACTTTGCTCATAAGTTTTGGATAAAATGCCAATCAAAGTTCGTTGACCTGTGCAAAGGATCGACAAAACAAAACTTTGAATGCGTTTTTTCTCAGTTTGCATTTTTCACACATGGGACTCATATGCATAGGAGGGCGGTTTAGCATAAGGGGGGGGTAGGGTCTAACACTTTCAAACAGCCACAAAAATTTCATAAAAATATTTTTAAGTTAAATAAAAACGTTGGGGTCCAGAAAAACATCTATTAAAAATATTTTGCTATGATTTTTTGACTTCAGATGATTCTGTGCTGAGATACAGTGTCCACCGCAAATCTTGTTTTCTAAAAGGCATCCTCGAAAATGCTCCGTCACCGGCTCATTTTGCAATATTTTTCTACGAAAAAATTACTAAATGTTCTTTTAACAATGCTTTGTATAATGCAAAAAATATGAATACATTTGTTTGAACGATAGCTCTAGAAATAAATCGTGAAAATGGTGTTTTTTAATACCCGTTAGACCCTACCCACCCCCCCCCCCCCCCCCCCCCCCCCCCCCCTTAAGCTATGATTTCTCAGTTATTTTCATTTTTTTATAATTTTTAAAATTATAAATTTTGCTATTTTTTTATAATTCAAATTTTCAGATAACTACGACTGTTAAGCCAACCATCCAAATACGTGAATTAGACGCCACAGACTACATGTTTCTTAACATGAAAAGTTTTCAGAATTCAGGATTAAATTTTGAGACTCTGATTTAAATTTCATTAGGTACCTATCAGTTAAGTCATTTAGGATCTTACATACAGATTTGAATAAATGATTCCTTTCTTAAATCGAAATTTAAGGCTAAAATATAAGCTCAAAATTATACCATTTAAAATTCTCTATTAAAATTAATTTTCAGATTCAAATTTTTTGATTATCAAATGTTTAATATTCAAATTCTAGAATCATTTTAAGTTTAAAGTTCTGATTTTGAATTTGAAATTATTTATTTTCCTAAATTCAAATACAACCATAAGATTTGATATAAGGTATTAGCTTAAAACTTTAGAAACGAGATGCGTAAATGCAGAGCCGTAGGAAGAACCGACTCAAGGCGGGGGATTTAGGTTTGGTGACTAATTTCATGGATGATTTTTTGCCCAACAATGCACGAATAAAAAAAATTAAAAAATAATTAAAATTAAAAAAAAATAAATCATATTTGTAATTATTTGGTTATTCATTTTTAAGAAGGTACTTTTTCATTTATAGTTTTCGTATTTAATCGTAACTTTAGAAAATAGGGGTTCTAAACCTAAAAGGTGAGATAAATTTTTACAATGAATCCTTCAGTTACAAAATATGGAATTCGTTTTCATCAATGGTTAAAATCTTTGAATTTGTTTATGAATCTGGTAGATTTGAGCATGAAATAAGTTTTTTTAGGAGAGCCTTCGATTTAAAAAAAAAAACTTATTCTTTTTCAAATCCAACAAACCCAATTTTCCAAACTCTTATGCAAGTTCAAAGATTTTAACCTTTGATGAAAATAAATCATAGGTATTTAAAAAAAAAAATAAGAGATAAAAAAAATCGGATTTAATTTGCTTGATGCAAACTTGAACCAAATTCATTATTTTCGTTTGAAATTTGGCTTTTAAAAAACTGCAATATTAAAAATGTTGAACAATACACCGAGAAAACATAAAATTTTGTGCGGATTTTTCAGGTAAAGATCAAAACAGCACATATTTTCCAAAATCAACTCCATAATGAAAATCCTGTGGATGATTTTTGGGGGTTTTGTCCATAAAACAAAACTTAGAAAATTAACTATAATTCTACTTTATATGTACTTGTGATTTTCAGCAGAAATGTGTGTACAAACTTATTTTGATTGAAAATTTGAAATCTGTAAATTTATCTGACGAGCAAAATTTTAAGTTCATGATCGCTTGAATTCCTCATCAATTTCATGTTGATTGTAAACTGATTTACAAGCTAAACCTTTTTCTGAATTTTGAATCTTCATTCTGAATCTGAATTCTAAGCCTGAATTCGAAAATTGAACTGTGAATCTGATTCCGGATTTCTATACCATTTCTGAAATGTACCAAAAATACGATTTTAGAATCTTAATTCCAGATTAGAATTTTATGAGCCGAGTTTTGAAGCCCTCATCCATAAATCTATTATTTAAATTCTGTAGTTCTGGTTTAATCTAAATTCATTATCAAAATTATTTGTTTTTAATCGGTATTATGAGTCTGAAATAAAATATGAATTTCAAATGATGAATCTGAATCCAAATTTTCAACTTTGGATCGCCAATTAGATGCTTTAAATGTTTGAATTTTGTGTAAGAATTAAGTTTAAGAATTTTAAGTTTGAATATAAAACATTCTAAAAATTCTAAAAATTCTCAACCAATTTCTGAATTTACATTTAGGTAAACTCAGTTTTTCTACTTTAAAATTAGAATCTGGACTGTGTGGAAAAATTAAAAATATTATAACTTGAAAATCTTATCACAAGGTATATCCACACTCTGAATTCGTATTCAGAAATACATTTTTTCGATTTGATATGAAGATTCAAAACTTAAAATGAAATTTGTAAATTTCCAGTTTGTTGTAGAGACTTACAATCGAGGTAAGAAAAATTAAAATTACGAAATATGATATAATGCTTTGATAATTTGAATGCTGTTTTGGGAAAAGTTAGTGATTGCGAATCGAAACCGATAAAAATTGTGTAAATACACGATTTAAAATTGAAAAAGAAATAGAAAAAAGCAAAATATTTTTTTTTAAATTGAGAAAATCTCATATGGAACTTTTCTGAAACACTCTTGAGAGTTATTGAGATTTGTTTGAGACTCATTTGAGACCCTCTCAAAATTATTTCAAGATTGATTCGACACCTTTTGTAGACTGTTCTCAGAAAAGCATCAAAAGCTCTTTTCGAAGCCATTTGAAGGTCTATTAAGACTCTTTTGAAACTTTGAGGGCTTGACTCTTAAAGTCGTGGAATTAATCTGAGACTGTTTTTAAACTGTTCTAAAACTTTTTTTTTTACTTTTTGAGACTCTCTGAAGGATTTTCGAGGCTCTCTTTTTGGCCATTTTGAGACTCTTTTGAGTTTTTTTTGACACTTTAGAGCTTTTAATAAAACTATGTTCAGACTATTTACAGGCTATCTTAATTTTTTTTTAAATTATTGTTCTTAATTTTTTTTTCTGATTATTGTTGACTTTCTTTTAACTCTTTTAATGTTCTTCTGAAACCGTATTTAGACTTTTTGAAGACATGTTTTTAACTCTTTTGAAAATCTTTTTCAGAATTCTGAACGTGAAGAAATTTGGAATCTGAAATTAAAACTCTTTTCAAACTGTTTTGGGACCCTTTGAAAGTTCTTTTAGGACTCTTTAGACTTTATCAGAAAAGCTCTGAGACCCTTTTACGAAGTTTTGAGAGTCTTTCAGGCCTTTCATTATGCCTATTTGAGATTCTTTGGAGATTCTTTGGATTTTTAATTGTCTCTTTTGAAATTGTTCTTTCTTCAGTCTCATTAAAGACATCTTCAAAACTCGGTTGAGACTCTCTTTCGAGACTGGTGTGGGGTTCTATCAAGACTTATGTCACCAAAGTCGAAAGAAATCGTGATTTTCGAGCACGTGTATTCCTGATTTGATGTCTTCAGTTTGAGGAACAGCATGAAATTTTACAGTATTGCAAAAAAATGCCGATTTATGAATGGATTTTTTAAGTTCTTTTTTGAGTCGTTTTCAAAAACTAGAGCTGCTGAAGACAAAGTGTTTGGATATTTAAATTCAGAGCTTATGAATTATTTAAAATTGGCTTTAGAATCTTTGTGTTATTTAGGTTTCTCTCAAAATCGAATCTGAAAACTATTACATAAATAAGACGTTTTCAAATCAAGTTCTAGCCAGATTAAAATAGAATTAATTGAATTTTTTTAAAGATAGACATTTCATTGCAACTAACAAATGTGGCTATTTCTAACTTTTAAATTTTGTAAAATTGTAATTTTTGGCTCTTCTGACTCAAAAAGTTGCCGACCACTGGGCCAGATCGAGTCCCTTAAATCTTATTTTTCAATTCATCTGATAGAATGGAAGGATTTTTAACGTTTATTGATAAAAGAAACTTACTTTCATTGCTTACTATCGTTTATTGTTAATTGATCATGGTTTATTATGGATTGAAATTTATAGTAATACTAACTGACCCGTTGTGCTTTGCTACATCTTCCAAAAATAAATTAAATTTGTTAAAATTATTGAAATCTAGTTTTTTTTTTCTAAGACGGCATTTTAAACCGAATTTCGATATAATTAAGAAGCAAACGCTTAAAAAAGAGAGCTTTAAATGGTGTTTCGTGTTTCAGTGCACAGATGATTTAATATTATTTTCTTTAAATTGGTCTCTAAATTTGTTTTTCAAGATCTGAAACTTTTACTCTATTTTTTATAAACTTCATAGACTTCGTAACGGTGTCAAAATGTATGTTTAAATGATATAAACTTCCCTATTTTTTTAATGTAAACATCACACAAAACCTTAAAATGATGATTTTTGCGCGCAGAAGCGTAACAACAGGTATCAAAGTTTCTTTGGCTTCTATTTTGAAATTTCAATCTTAACTTCAATTCAGATACTCCGGGGTAAGTGGAAACGGATTTTACCATAGTTGAACTTTTATAAATCTAAGAAAAATATGTAAATCTTAAGAAAAATCAATTTTCGTTTGTTACATAACGAAATCAGTTCTCAACAAACTCTTTTTGAAAGTAAAATATTCAAAAATGTTGACAAAAAGATTTCTTTTTTTTTAAGATATTTCTGTGTTATCAGTATAAGTTAATGTTTGATACTCCACTTATTTTGAAAATCATATTCAGATTCAACACACGGGATACTTCTTTCTGACCTTTCTCACCTAATGCTGAATCATTTTGGAAAGGAAATTCTTCAAAGGTAGATGTTTCATGGCAAAAAGGCGCGTTTGAACTTTTTCCACCATGTGAAATAACAGGAGTTAATATTATTTTCAATTTCTACATTTTCAGATCATCAACATGTATCGAAAAAAGTCTGCTTTAACTGAATTCTCAATAAAAAAAAAAATTTTCAACAAAAGTCTCTTCTATGTAGCCAAAATATGTAAACCAAAATATACCATTCATGTTAAGTACGTATTTGAATTGTGTGCAAACTAACAGTAAAGACTTTTTTGGTGAAATATTATAACAAAAAGTTGAGTTTATTTAGACAGATTGTTTATTAAGCCCAAAAATTTATAGTTGAAGAAATGATTTATAATTTTTTTGTAAATGTTGAAAGTTTGCACTTGCTTCAGTGTACTTTCGTAACTGAAAATTCTTCCGCAAAATGCATATCCTGTCATGGATTGTTATGGATAGGCGTATTGGATTATACAATCGTACGTAAATTTTCCCACTTTCTTTTTTTCAATCGTTCGCAAAGAGTTATACCATTTTTTTCACATGCATCAGTATTAAATTCATGTTTTTAGACAACCATTGTTGATTCAATTAACATGAAATCAAAATATGTAGTATTAATTTTGTTTAATCATTTATATGGTTTTGATTCGATCGGCAAAATATCAATCTGGGCCACATCTAGATCGCATTCATCAATATATGTGCTGTACGAAAGAGCTGGGAATCATAAAGTAAAAAATCACATCTAGGCTTCATAGCGCCATCACGGGCATTGACAGTAGGTATGCCTGGTTGAGAAATACGCGCTCAAATGTTCCCACTAATCAGTATGCTATGCCATGGTTACCATTCTTTCGCGACGCCTCGACCATGGAGACGAAAAACAAACCGCCCTGCGCCCAAAGGAAAGAAAATTTCTAAAAAATGGAAGCCATGACTTTTATTTCGTTCAAATTATTACAAATTTAATTATTAGGAACAATTGATGCGACTTTTCGCTATTTTTATTCGATATAAACCGATTCGCATGCCTATAGAATATTCTAAAAATAATTTCATTTGAATCGTTTCGGTCATTTCGGAGGAGTAGTAGGTACTACAAACACCGTTACAAGAGAATTTTATATATATAGATGAGCAACATATCAGATAAAAAGTATGAGTTAAAATTTCACATTATAATTGATTCTTTTTCCGATTGGTAATTTTTTTCTACAAACTGAAAAGGTATCTCAAACTAAAAAAAAATAACAAAAGTTTTGATCTTTCAAACGAATTACAAATACTAATTTATCATTTCGTCAAGATTGTAATATAAATCAATTACCTAAGCATTAATTTGTTTTTTATTTTACTTTTGTAAATGCAATGCATATTTTTTTTAATATAGAGTTGTGAAACCAAATGTTTTCAGCGAAATTTGTTAATTATAGTACTTGCTGGAAATCGAGTTTCACTACGACTCGCATACATAATATGTAAGAGATAATTTCGAAAAATTTCCATGATAATAAATTTACTATGAACAATTGTGCAAACGACTGCAATGTTCTGAAGGTAGGTAATGTATACACTATAACGTGTACAAAGAGAAATATTGAACCGGAATGTCTCGTCTCGATACAAAAATCAATGTCGGAAAGCAGATTCTTTAGCTCAGAATTATCTTAAGGATAGTTTCAGCTGTTACAGAAATCATCCGGTACATAAAAATAGAACAGGTGAGTATCAACGTTTAACCACAGGTTTAACCCAAACAGCAGCTACCTGTGGTATTTAGTAAACATGCACAGTAGAAAAGGCAAGATCTCGTACGTGACAAAAACTGTTTTGAATAAAACTGTTGTTAGTAAAACACAAGTCTCAAACTAAGGCTATGATCATTAGAAGCAAGTTCACAGGTGTTGGGAAAAAGTGGTAGAAATTTTGACACTTACGGCACATTTTGAAAATTTTTCCATGTAAAAACATTTTCAAGATCTGTGGCCTTCTAGTTTTCTACAACACGTGTTGTATTTTCGCATGTTGTGATGCAAAAATAGCAATATTTCTATCACATGCGGCTGAAATAGAAACAGTGTTGTAAAAAAATACAACGCCCCAAGATCTTGAAAACATTTTTGCATGGTGAAATTTTCAAAATGTCAAAAATTCTACCACTTTTTCCCAACACCAGTGAACTTGCTCTTAGTATCCGGGCACTTTATTTCGGTGATAGCTACGTTAATAGAGCTCGGATATGCAAAACTTTAGTAGCGTTGTGTTGGTTATGAAAAGGACTTTCTTGCCTATTTTTGATATATTTTTAAGTTAACGTGTGTTTGAGATATTCACGATGCAAAAAGACATGGTAGAAATAATTTTGCACAAACTTGCTTCTTTTACGCATTTTGCGCCTCGAAAATTCTTCATTGTTGACTTGAAAGCTCATGAACTGTTGATTTTTTCTGATTTTTTTTTTCGAACCAAATGGTTAAGAAATATAAGGAGCCACTCTAGGATCCACACGAAGTTCAAACCAACCATCGGAGTGCAACCATTGAACTTAAATATGGTAAAAAGTCTATGGTTATTGGGGATAACTGAATGCAGACTCCCTAAATAATGCAAAAAATCCATTTCCGGCAGGCAAATAGTGTTGCCTGACTAGTAGACACCAAGTGAATAACTAATAATGATCAGTTCCAAAGATCGCAATATGTGCATCTGGTTTTTATGCAATATGACAGATGTGTTCTGATGGACAAAAAAATTTATGTTAAAACCGGATTTAAGAGATCAAATTCTTCGAGATACCTAATCATGAAAAGGTTCTAACCAGATTCCAATTGCTTTTTCCAGGTGAGTTTGTGTAAAATATCATGATTTTGCAAAGGTTTTGCTTCTGTGGTAAAAAAAAATTAATCAATACATGACTGGAAAAAGTATGCAAAGATAAAAAAAAGATTTTATTGAAAAGTTAGAGTATTTTTTGAAATCATTGATATTTTTTTTTAAATATTTTTAAATTAAATGTCATATTAACACCTTCATTTCCTCCATAGAAAGTTTTTCGATCAAATGAATAGTTTTTAAAATACACACGTTTGTTACTTCCCGGATTCTAAATGATCATAGTCTTATAGGCTCAAAGGGCTCAAATGACTCCATTTTGTTCATTCAGGTAGTAATTATGCAGACACTGGAATTTAATTTGGTATACTTTTTTGGACTTCATTTATTTTGAAAATCGATAACCCTTTTCCTAAGTTTCCAATTAAGACCAATATTAAGAACGGATTTTTATCACCTTGACACTCATAACTCCAAGGTTTAAGATGGGTCTCATTAAGCATCAATTTGAATTCTGCTTCCCCATAGTAAACACCGAGTTACGTTACACGAGTCTGCAACTGAATTACTTTGAACCGAACAATTACACGGCACCTGCGCACACACGCTCTGCACTTGGGGGTTGTTTCGACGAGATTTGTCCGGAGATCTTTTTCGCTTCCATTATTTACTTCTGGCTGCTCATAAAGATGAACAATAAATGAATCGCGCATTTACTTTTCTGCCTGCGATAATTCGGGGTTTCGAAATGATGGCTACAGGTATAGGATCCATTCCATGAGGTATGATGGATGGATGGATAGCTAGAGTCTCTGCTTACACTCAATAGTTAAGCACACGCGAAAAAAACCAGACCGGCTAATCGACGACCTCCGAAAGGGTAAACAGAGATTTAGTCACTCTGGTGCAGCGAACCGCATCAAAGACCAATTGAAAGAGAGTCAGTCATGTTCCTTTTTAAATATTACACAATCGAAGCCGACATTAAAATACATTACTTGGTTAACTCTGTCGAAGGGTTGGATAATAGTAATAAGAAAAAAAAACGTCTACTTGACTATGAAAAATGGCAATATGTAGTAAGGGAGGACACAAGCAGTAAAAATTTAATGTCATTGTTTTCATAAAGGATCAAAAAGTTTTTTTTTTTGTTTCGATTATAGTCGTTTTACCATCTTTATGGCATTCGCGACTTTATCAACGTTGCAGTTGGCGGATCGTTATTGAAAAACTATCCGGTACAACTGTGTTCGATGTTTACTCTTGGGCTCGAACTCGCGGACATCGGCTCAGGAGACAACAGACTTGCCAACTGAGCGATCGAAAAGTGGTAAAACTAAATTGCATGTAAATCGATTATTTGTTAATAAAAAAAAAGAAATCTTTACAGAAATATTTTAGAAAAACCAACTCGGTTCTCAAGTGACGAAAAATTATAATTTTTGAGTGGAAAATAAGCTTCAATGATCGTACAATAATCTTAAGGGGGGAGTAGGGTCTAACACTATCAAAAAATCGATTTTTTTATTTTTTTATTTTCTTATTGTAAAACATTTCAAGAATGTTGTGTCAAATTTTCAAGTCAATCGAAGCAACACAGCAAAAAAAAATGTAACGTAGGCCGATGTAATTTCAGTTGATGTTAGCCAAACAAAGCATTATTCATGTTGTTTGATGTAATAATACACATCTTTCAACTTGAATGCATTTACATAAGAAATAAAAAATATTACATATGTTGGATACATTTTATTACATCCAAACGATGTAAGGAATCTGAACACGCCGTCCTGTGTAATATAATATCATCCGTTGTAATATTACAGCACAGTAGTCCGCGGTTGTCGAAAATTTAATTTGTTTTTCTCCGCGCTTCAAAACAAAAACTAAGGATTTTGCGGCCAAGAAGGATTTGTTTGGCGGGTAAGTTACATAAAAATTAACAGAATCCCTGAGCAAATCTTCAACTGGAAGGTTTAGTTGAGTTTTTTTTTTATTTTTAGGGAATTTACCGAGAATCAAATCATTCTTTTTGATTTCCTTCGGAATAAGATTCGTCCGAAGCTGAAGGTAAGCTATTTTCTGTATTTCCTTTACAAAATTTGAAAAAAAAAAATGTTTTAAAAAACAGTTTCCGGTTGTTTATCAAAATTCTAGACATTTTTCGATTCATATCGAATTTTGACTTTTCCCGCAGATTAACGATTAACGTTGATGATGGAAGTGGCAGTCTGGCTGAGAAATTTAAAAACCACGCGACATACCTTCGGCGAAAGTACCCCTAATATTTGGAGGCCATGTCTCGAAACGAATGAATGGCCCAAGCAGTCATTTAGGCAACGGCAGACTACATTCGATTTGAAGTCCACAATTTGCATATACAATATCTTCTGAATGAATTTTTGCTCGATCATCATTTTCAAGAGTCTACAGGAGTTAGTTCCGGAACTTTTGAATAATATTTCAACATCAACAAACGACGAATAGTTCAAACAAAATCCAGTGATTGTGAGTATAGGTTTTAAATCAAATAATTTGTTTTGTGTTTTAAAATTACTAATATTTTTTCCTCTTTTCTAGATTTCGTTTTTCAACAAAAATACTACGTTTTTGCTGAAGGCTGTTTTTTAACCGAACGTTGTGATACCATTTCTGTGGCGTTTGAGAACTTTTTTCAAAGTTTTTTCTTCTACTATTTCAAATATCCGATGTGCGCATCAAAAACTCTGGAATTTCTTCAAAAATTAATATTGAAAATCAAACCCGTTACAGGAACTCGTTCGATCGCAACAATTGTGGGTAGGGCACAACGACTAGTATGATCCCTTATTATATGAATTTGTAAATAATTGATTAATAATCTTGATTTTTTGACAGATTAAGTTTTTAGTTTAGAAAAAGTAAAAATAAATATTAAAAAAATCATTAGAAGTTTCGTTGATTTGATTTCATAAGAAACGTCCTTCGTTGGGGAAAGCTATGAAAAGCTCTTTAGGGGTTTTAGAAGACTCTTTACCAACTACTTCAAACAAAACTAGGTTAGTGGAGCGAAGCTTTTTGAGTCGAGCTCTTCTTTGAAAGCGTTAAATTTTTTGCAATTCAAGCATATATTTCTGATTTTTATATTTTTCTTAATCTGGTTACATGAGCATAGTTATACAGAAGATAAAAAAAACCGAATTTCAATTATAGTTTTATCAAATTTGTTCACATGCGGTTCAAAATTTTAAGTAAATTGACATGTGGAAATTTTGACCAAACCATAAATTGTTTTAAAAAATCCGTTTGAACAAAAAACATAAAAACAAAGCTACATTCTATATTATCTCAATAAAATATCGACAAACTTGAATCACAACCATTTCATCAAAAAAGTGAACCAATGCTTATTAAAAACACAACATAATTTAATATATTTAGTGGCAAATGCTCACGCTTAAAACCAATTCAAAACTTAAATTTTTAAATCAGAACTTAAAAAGAAATTCAGCATCAGGATTCATAACTGAAAATGGTTTTCCGAAATGGAGCCAGAGAGCAAGCAATAGGATATTTCACTATCAGGATTCGATTGCACGTGCTAATTCCACTTATACGGTATATAAATTCGAATTTACTTATTCATATTTCATATCTTTATTATTTTTAAATTAACAATGAACTGGAAATGACTGAAAATATTAGGAGCTTCGCACATTCTTAATGTTTGACGTTTTATACTTTGATACATACATTTACTGATCTTTTTACATCCGTTCTACGTACTAGATTGTACAAAAAAAAGATGTAATATTAGGTCGTCTTTGCAACTCAAGTTATGTGCACGTTTTCGATGTAATATAGCAACACTTTTTTTGCTGTGAAAACTGTAGAAATTATAGGCCATTATCTCCTCTTATCTAATACTACAGAAACAATAGAGCACCGATTCTTTTCAAATTTGGAACATATTTTCTACCTATAAAATACCAAACCCCAACGATTTTCTTTTTTTTGTTTTTTACTTTGGGGAGATTTTACAGATAAAAAATGACGGATTTTTTTGTGAAAAATCGCAGTGTTTACTTCAAACAGCCACAAAAATTTCATAAAATTTTTTTTAAGTTAAATAAAAACGTTGGGGTCCAGAAAAACATCTATTAAAAATATTTTGCTCTGATTTTTTGACTTCAGATGATTCTGTGCTGAGATACAGTGTCCACCGCAAATCCTGTTTTCTAAAAGGCATCCTCGAAAGTACTCCGTCACCGACTAATTTTTCAATATTTTTCTACGAAAAAATTACTAAATTTTCTTTTAACAATGCTTTGTATAATGCAAAAAATTTGAATACATTTGTTTGAACGATAGCTCTAAAAAAATTCGTGAAAATGGTGTTTTTTTTTACCCGTTAGACCCTACTCCCCCCTTAATCTATAATGTACGCACTGCAACATGATGAACATGCACATTGTTCCTAAATTTTCACCATCATTAAATTTTTGGTTTTCACTATAATCAATTTTAAAACACGTTTTTACTTTAACTTGTTGACTCGGGGCGAACAGAGCACAATTATTCGGGGCACGATGAGTGTTTTCTGCCGTAGCATCTAGTAGCGAATTCAACTCCATGTAGTCAACTGAATGATAGAGCTACAGCTTGCCTAGTTTACACCTGGCGATTTGGCCTATTGGTTAGATGTCGGAGAGGTAATCAGTAGGTTCGAGTTCGAATCCTGAACGAGGAGATTTTTTTTCATTTACCATTCATGATCGATTATTTTGATTGTTGCATTTCATGACTAGTAGCATCTTGGCGGGTGATGCAGAGCACCAAAAACATAATGTATAAGTGTATGTGAATTGCTTGTATTCTACAAACGTCATACATTATTTTAGTATTGCTTTGTTTGATGGATCTACGCCTCACCGCTAAGTGTAAAATGCATCAATCATGAATGGTAAAAAAAAATCACCTCGAACAGGTATCGAACTCGAGCTTACTTATTACCTCTCCGACATCTAACCAATAGGCCAAATCGTCAGACGAAACAAATGTAGGGACCACATGAATGTAGTTAATATAAAACTAGGAGGCCGAGACTAAATGTTTGTTATCTTGTCAGATATTTTCAAGTAGTTGGACAATGAAGACGCAAATCCCAAATCATCAAGTCTTGCTTATTACAAATCGGCATCCTGCAGATTTCAGAAGTGGGATAGGAACCAAGAAGTTCGTTGTTGGAGAGCCAAGAAACCAAGAAAAGATCAAGCGGTTACTTTTTCTGGCTCTACGACGTCTTAGAAAAAATGGAAAACGGTCCGGATGCCACGGTTAGGACTGAAAGAGCAGTTTTCCAGGCACTGACGCTGTCGAGGTGACAGGCTGTGCTGGAGCCGTTGATCGCGGAAGCGCGTTTCATCTTCAGTCAGACGATTCAAGGAGCAGAAAAGAAAGGTTTGGCCCGGAAGTCATTTAGTAAGCTGAGTTTCCAGCTGATTGTGAAATACCCGCTGATGGTAGTTTGCAGAGAAGAACTGTCCTGAGAATGCCCCGCTAGTAGAAACTCTACCAGAGGAGATGGAAACGTTCCGGATGCGACGGTCTAACTGATGGTGCAGTTTTCCAGGCATAGACGCTGCCAAGAAGGCAAGTATTGCTGGAGCCGAAGATCGCGGAAGTTGGCCATTTAGACGGTATGAGGAGTTGATAGTGGAGCAATCCGGGCAGTTTTCTAGCACTAAGGTAGATTTGACAGCAATCATTTACATCTCAAAGACTTTGAAAGTGAAAGTAGACACACGGACCTGAAACATAGTACGTTTTTAAAGTTAGATTTTTTTCCGGAAAGCTTGTATGATAGTTCTGCAGTTTATTTTTTTAAGATTTTTTTTTTAACTATAACTTTTTGTTTGTATGCTTGTAATTATTCAGAATTAGATACGGTAGGTAACATCGAGGACGATGTTTAGGTCAGGATGGCCGAGCTGTAGCAATCAGGTTGGTATAGCCTATCTAGAAATAAAATAAAAATCGGAAGGCCACGAACATCGTTATATAATTGTGACAGATCCGTTCAAGTCGTCTACGAATAAAGATGTACCTTGCAAGCCCTGAGTTTTTCAATTAACGCCGGCATCCTTCACAAGTCAAGCTGTAGCTCTATTATTCAGTTGACTTCATCAAGTGAAAATCGCTACTAGATTCCACGGCAGAAAACGCTCATCGTGCCCCGATTAATGTTGCTTGTTTGCCCCAGTGGGGGTTCTCATTATGCTGACTGATTGTGACTGATTTTCAGCTTTCGGAACTTTTTTGAAATGCATTTTTAAACGTTTTTATCTACCTTTGCAAGTATAATCCAGTTAAAAAAAAGAGTTTTTTAGTGTCTGAACACGAAAGAACGATGTAAGTCACATATTATAGCTGTTTTCTATGGCCATTATGCCCTTATCTCTCCTATAAATTGATTTGCTTCTAAATTGTGATTATACTGTTTATTTTAAAGCGTGCTTAGACATAATGGGACACTCTATATTTGAAGAAGAGCGACATAGAGTTCAAAATCGTATCTATTTCCACAGAGAACCAGAGTTCGGGCTGGAGCTCCCACCGTGTGTAAAAATACCAACCGCGATTTCAAAATAAATGACGCCATTTTTGCAACTCTGCTAAGAGCCACTAGATGTCGTTACCGGTACTTTTATTTTTCCCATTTTTTCTACACGCTCAGACCATAGTACCTTCAACGAATGAAAAATGCACTCAAATGTATTTTCAGCCCAATCGGGTATGATAATAATTGTATGATTTTTCGTTTTTATGAACACAAATTTAAAAATTTGTTCTGTTTTTCACAATTTTTTTTATCTCGGTAGGATTGGTGAAAAATTGGTGCATTTTGTTTACGGATATCTGCAATGAGTATTATGGAAGGGAGGAATAATTGAAGAATTTATAAAATGTTGATATCGAGTTGCTTTCAAATGCCTTTTTCTTTTTCCTTAAATTCTTAGGAAGTGTCCGGGTAACCTCCATGCAATTACTCTGCTCCGACTAAGAGGCCATATTTGGTACTCGGAAAGCTATTCCAATTTTCGAATATTCTCGGAAGCATGTACTGAAGTCCTATCTTGGCCAAGGAATGACGCGTTGCTTACGTGCTATAATTTTGCAAAGTTCGAATGAAGATGGGTGGTGAAACTTTCAATTGATTAGATTTGAAATGCTTCGTTATGAGTGAAATTTGTTTTAAAAATCTTATCCCTAAAAAAGTGGAGTTTATTTATCCAATCGAGGGGTATCATAAATTAACACATCATACAGAAATCCTGCGGCAAATGTTAACTTAACTATTTTTGAAATTATAATTCATATCGAACCAGACACATGATTAAACTCTTATATTACCTTTCTCGTCAAACAATTCAATAATGTTTGCTTTTTTCCCAAACAAAATCAGTGGCTCAATACAAAACGGGTACCAAATGAGGCAACGTTTGCTAAAAGAAAAAGATTTCGTTCAAAAAGCATATAGTTTTTTTTTTTTATTCAAATGAATCTTTATTAAGGCCTTATACTTTTACAAGTTTAAATGGGCCGGGGGTCAATAATATAAACTTAATGAAGTGGGGGAGAAAGGGTGGGAGGTTAGGATTTAGGAAGGGAGGAGGAATGAGGATACATTTTATTGCGATTTGCGCTCCGTGAACGGGTCAGAATAGAACAGTTGTTGCCAACTGTGTGAAGATGTTCATCTTCCACATTTCCGATCGGCACGGGAGGGGGTGGCTGGGAAGTGATTCTCTTCCTAGGGGGGGAATCAGATTCCAACACGGGGCTTGGCGTTGTGGTGGCTGCTGTGAAGTGATCTCTCTTCGGTAATTGTTTAGTTGTTTCCTTCTGCTGTTGGTGGTCTTCTTTTTGGTTCGTTTCTTCCTGTTGATGCGGCTTCTGATCTGGTTGTTTGGTACGGTACATGTTGTGCGCCTGGAGCATATAGTTCCAGCCGCAAATTTCATTATGCTGCTTTTTTTTACACCCCAAAAAAAAAAGAAAACTAGCTTAACTCTGTTTTAGTGCGACCTGGAAGTAAATTTTTGGTTATTTATGTTCTGAGTGTTCTCAACTCAAAACCAACAACAACAGCGGAGTCACTTAGCTAAGAGCCACTAGATGGTGCTGTTTTTAGGCCAATTTTAACGGTTTTAAAATGGCCGACGATTCAAATTCTTACACACGAATTCGACCCATGCTTGTTCGAGGCCCGTTCTCTGGTTCTCTGTGCTATTTCTGCTTGTCTATAAAAAAGCTTTAACTTCTTTCGTATTCTCGTAACTCATAATCCCGTAAGTCGCATTCTCGTTACTTCTTTCATATTGACATCTTTCGTCTCATCTCACGTTTCAAGTGTGAAGTATCATGTCTCATGTCGTCTTACATTCTCACGTCTCATTTGCTTACTTGTTTCGTCCTATGATTAACCTCTTACTCACCACGTCTTCTCACTTTTCACTTTTTTAAGTATTACCTCTCACGTTTCACATTTCACGTCCAGCGTCTCACGTCTCCAATGATTCACATCTCACCTCTCCGCGTCTCATTTTTAACATATTATCTTCTCACGTCTTAAGTATCACATTATTCGTTTCACTTTTCACCACTCACGTCTTACTTCTCACCAATATACTGCCCCTATTCGCATATGAGTGTGTAAAAACTGCAAACCGAGAAAAACGCTTGTAAAGTTTGAAACTTGTTTTCATAAAAACAATCGTATATATCATTTGTTGGCAAAACCTATCAATACTTCGGATAGAAAACACTTCAAAGAATACTTCTGTTTACTTTTGCGTTAATACTAACTAATAATTACGGAGAAATTTCAATAAAACACTCATGTGACTCATATGCGAATATTCTTAACCCTCGAACAGAGATTATTCGCAAATGAGTCTCTGGTGCTAAAGTTATTGGCAAGTGGTAAGCAGGGTTGCCAACTGTTTTTCGAAAAAGTCTGGATGATTTTGCAAAAATGTCTGGAAATGTCTGAAAATGTCTGGATAGCTTACTTTTGAAGGTGGTGACCTTTTTTTTTTTTGGTCTCCAGATCTCCATGTTGCAGATACCACAAATCGTATGTTTCTGTAACTATCATCAGTTCCATGTTCTGTTGGACTACATCTTGAAGCATTTGCCATAATAATCAAGGGATATTCAAATAAGGTAGTATCGAGAGCCATATTGGATTTTTTATGACGTCGCACAAAGGAATGTATAAAAAATTTAAGTGCGAATGGCAGAAATTTCAAAGAAAAAAACCCGTTTTAGAAAGAAAATGAATTCCAATTTCTTTTTGATTGTGTTGTAAGGCCTCCATTTCACTATGTTATGAAATTGTTTGGTCCTTTGAAGATCGCATTATGTTTTTTTTTCTCATTTTAATAATGTATGCAATATCATCTTGAAGCTAAAACGTGCAATAACGAAAAAAAAAATCAGCTTCAAAAAGGTCTAGCTGATGTTTATTGAGAGTTCAACTTATTGTCATGATTTTAATCAAACTGGTTTACCATATTCAATTCTTATGAAGAACAACTAACATCAATTGAAGATTGTTAACTTGATTTACTTAAATGCCAATAAATAATTGTGGTTTTGTGTAAAAGTTTGTTTTTTGATAACTTTATTGTAATAAGGATCTTAAACTGCACTGACTTGATCATTTTCATGGAAAACTTTGAATTAATTTTAAAGTTTTGCAAATTTGAGTAGGGAAAATACACCATTTTTTCGAACTTCGATGGTCTATGTTATATAAAACTAACTCGAAAATCCAACTTTTTTCGTACCGATCTTGGAGAGCAAGTATCCTTCTAGAATAACATGTTTTAAAAGTGGAAAATTTCCAGAAATTCTCCGAGTTATCAACAAAAAATGCAAATTTCCTAGTAAATTAACAGATTTTTCGTGATTGTGACGTCGCTGTATGTACTAATACTAAACCAGGGCTGCCTTGACACTACCTTCTTTAAATATTCTTTGATAATTAATAGCTTTTTCAACCACTTCTGAATGCATAATTCATAAATTCTAATCATTCCTGTCATATTCTACCATGACCATTTTGAATTTTCATAGTTTCTAGGAACAATTTACGTCCTAACACAAAAGTCTGGAATTGTCTGGAAGAAATGACAAAAGTCTGGAAGTCTGGAAACCTGAAAAAATGTCTGGCAGAAGTCCAAAAAGTCTGGAAGATCCAGACAAAATCTGGAAGGTTGACATCACTGGTGGTAAGTACTTTTCTAACATATTTTTTTCATTTGTTTACCATTTTTTTTTATGACAGAAGAAAGTTCTCGAAAGATCTTGATTCCAAACTGATTTCAATCAAGGTTCATTTGCCAAGTGGGATGTGTTTTCCAGTGTTTTTCCAAAACTTTGTTTTCATTCCTGTGAAATTGCTGTAATTTTATCATACATCTTCATCATTTAATTCAATATGTGTTACGGATACGTAGATTACAACGACCAACAGTCTGCTGGATTCAAGACAAAGAAGGAGATTTCTCCCGGGAACATCTTCCTAGGTAATAAACGAAAACAGTGCTATTGATATTGTTGTGCATAGAGAAAAAAGTATTGAAAAAAGTTTGTTATTTTAGTACCGAAACAACACTTCAAGTACCCCTACCCGATCACACACTAGAGTCAAAATTACCCACGAAGGAACCATCCTGACCGAAGACTGATCTATTAAGCGTTGTTCATCAGTTGATTTTTGTCGAAAAAATAATTTTAGTTATCAGTTACTATCTATCCTTTCCTTCAATTGTAAGCTCGGGCGCAGAATTTTGGTCATGGGACTCATATGCGAATATTTTTCACATGGGACACATCAGGGGTTATATTTTTTTCGAAATTTTGGGAACAAACTTCGAACAAAAACTTGTTTTATAGGTAAATAATTTATTGTTTTCCATCGTTAACTCAAAAACGTTGAAAATCCACATGGGACGCATATGCGAATAGGGGCAGTATAGTCTTGTGTTGGACCTCCCAAGTTTCACGTTTAACCTTTAACCTCTCACGTCTCACAGCTCACTCCATCCATCCTTTGTCTCACATCTCATGTCTTACGACTCATGCCTCACGTTTGAAGTTCAATTTCTCGAGTCTCACTCGACTTTAGAACGTGGATCTTCGATTTCTAAGTGCTGGGTCATTTAAAAAATTTGGGAATTCTCGAATCCAGAGAATAAAATATATCGATCCCGGAAATTTCTGACTTTTAGAAAAAGCTTTTTTTTTGTAAGGGATTTTCATCCTCTGGGATGATTCATCCCTATTTTAGAAAATGCCAGATTATGCCAGATAATGCCAGAAAACCATAAGTAGTGTTTTTTAGCGGCCCACCACACTCCCCCACACCAAAAGGCCGATTGAGCCTCCTGGTATGGACGCTACTGTTCTCAGCATGTCTAGCAGCAACATGAATTAGGAAAAGCGAGCGAAATTTTACTCATGCTGAGAAAGCAATAATTGATAATTTAGTGTGAGAAAATGGTTATTTGTATAGGACGAAATAAAAACTACTGTTTTCTGTCATCACAGGTATAGAAAAATAATCTAATAAAAGCGAATGGAGAATAATTCCTAATAAGGTATTTTGAATATACCTAATTAGGAATAATTAATTTAAAATTGCATTTTTTGACGATTTTGTACTAGAAATAAATTATGTTATTGTAAGTTTTTAAAATTTTATTTTTTTTTTTGTAATTTTTGGAGTTTTTCTGAAGATCAAAGATCTGAAGATGTAGTAAAAAAAAGAGTTTTAACTAGGTCCTACTCACATAATTTACCGAAAAATATCAATAAAAGAATATCACAAGAACGTGCGGGGATCTAAATCAAACAACAAAAAGCCATATTTTAGAGGTTTGAAGTGGTTTTTTTTTACAGTGAATAATAGTAATTTCACAAATCATTGAAAAAACCTTAAACTTTTCTTATTGATTCATTTGACTTTTTAATAGTGTACCTAAAATACTATACAATCGCAGTTA
Source organism: Uranotaenia lowii (assembly GCF_029784155.1). Lineage (NCBI taxonomy): Eukaryota > Metazoa > Arthropoda > Insecta > Diptera > Culicidae > Uranotaenia > Uranotaenia lowii. The sequence continues at coordinate 83,710,792 of NC_073692.1, read as the reverse complement.
GGCTTCAATTCATGATATTTCGATTTGTATATTTTTCATAATCCAATGTGAGTTTCAAAAAAAATGAATGAAATAAAATGAATGAAAAAAATGAATGAATAAATGAAATGAGGTCATGTCATTTTCTCTGCCAAATTGGAACAAAAAACAATCTAAAGCTAAATATAAATAAAAATAAAATATCAACACGAGACAATTGATGAATATCAGTCAAATAAAAGGAATAATTGATAAGATAGCTTTTTTTCAAACCAATTTAAATCAGTATTTTATGAAAAAAAAGTCAAACAATCTATTCAAATTGGATATGGGCAGGCGAAAGTTGTGCTTATCAGTATCAAGAAAAAAATAGGTATGAAATTGTTTGAAACGAATGCATTAGTATTCTTAGACAAATTTTTGAACATTTTTCAATCAAAATAATTATTGTACTTAATTTAAGAAATACAATTTAATGATTTTATCCATATTTTTAATGATTATATATTTAACTCGAATCCATTTGTTCAAGTTGCAGTGAACTCATCTTAAAACGAAAAAATGATTTGATTCTAATTATGTCGAAAGAAAATATCCCTTTTCCTGCTAAACATGCTACGAATTTTCCCGGAGAATTGACTTCTGGATTTCCCGATTCCCAAATATGCTAATTCGCCGAAAAAATGGAAACCCTACTCGAACATTCACTCAGTCTTTGTCGCAATAGCTTGCCTATCGATAGGCATTTAAAATCTATCAGATTCAATACATTGTTGAAATTTTTTGACATTGAAAGTATAAAATCAGATATTTTTGAAACTCAGACTGGGTTTATATATGTAATGTCGAAAGGCACGTGATAAGTTTCAAAATATGCTGCAATTATGTTTTGTTTATGCAGGCTGGCATAGAAATTAAAATCTTGTTTTTCATCAAAATAATTAGAGTACATACAAGGACTTCTTTCAATATAATTATAAAAAATAATGGTACTTACATTTCGCTTTCTCCAATACGAAAGCTTTCCATGAGAGCATTATTATTGAGGCAGAATGTGTTGGAGATTGCGTTAAGCGTTGAGTGTCTTATGATCGAGTTATACACATATTGATTTCCAAAAACTTCAAAAGCATTCTAAATTATTGTTGATCTCTTCGAACAGTTTCTGCTCGATCGTTGGCCTTACTATCCGATCGTTGGGAACATTGGCACTAAGGTAGACCTGCTTCCTCAGTTTTTTCGCCAATTTTTGTGCCAGTTCCTCGGATCCACACCCCACCGGTGCACCCATAATGCTGGTAGACATCGTTTCCTTGGAGTCTCCTAGCCCTGCCATTGCCATCGCCAGTTCGTCGAAGGTTTCGGCATTTTGCTCGCCGATGTAGATGAACACCGATTCTTTCATCTTAAGAATACGGATGTTATAACGGACATCGCAAACTTCAACGCTACATAGGTGAGAACTGAAGTTAGGCGAGAGTGTGGCTGCCATTCTTATTCTGAAATGAGAAGTTTGAACGATAAATATTAAGTAGTTCAGAAACGAAAATCCGTTTAAATCGAACCTCTAGTAAAAACTGAAAGTAATCCGCTATCAAAAAAAAACTTTATTACACGGTAAACAAAGTTACTCTGTTCTGTATAAAAATCCATACAGATTCGAGAAAAGTGTCTCCACTTAGTTTTATGTTTGGGCGCTTTACACAGAGCGTGAGCAAAAAGCTTTTAAGCCTAGTCCACACTAGGAGACGGCTCGTCTCGAGACGGTCTCAGCGTCTCCCATTTTCTTCGGGAGACACTGAGACCGTCTCAGCTTTCCAACAACAACAACAGACAACAAAGTTCGTCTCATAACAAAAATTGCAGTTCATGTTGCCTAGTGTGGACTAGGCTTTACTCATTCGAAAGCTTTCAGCCAGTTAGTCAATTCTGTATATTTTGACATGGGGATGTCCATGCATTTTGGAAATTTCTCTGCAAAAGTAAAGTTAGGAATTTCTTCGATTAAAAAAGATATTTTCAGGAATTAAATGTTTATTTATATCCTCAAAGGCAATTATTTAAACGATTAAAACAGATTCATAGCTTCGGTGCCTTCAAGCTAACGTGCGATACCTGAAGGCTCGCTTATGTTTTACCGTCGGTAGCGATTCCTTGGTAGAGTTATCGTCGTCGATTTGTTCCACCTTTTCCATCATCCGGCACGATCATCCGGCATTTGCTTTTGTGCGATCCAGTCATGGGTGTAATATATCTGGAAGAATGATTGAATGACGTTAGAAATTTAAATTCGAAATGAGAAAATGATACATAGCATGAAATACTAAAGTCGATTTAATAATTATAATAAAAATAATAAAATGGAGTTAAAAATAAATGTATTATACTACAGTAGACCCAAAACCTAAATCAGGGTGAATCAATCAGAACTGTTCTAACCGAGGATCAGAAATTGAAAGCCTAGTTAAATATTAAGGTTGAAGTGGTTCAGATTTCCGACCAAAAAGGAATAATCCTTCGAGATAATTTCCCGCAAAGAAATCCCGTAAGGGATTTTTCTTCAGAATCTTTTGCTGTCGAGTACTTTGCAGTGGTTCCCCAATTTGAGAATAACCACATCACTTTTGAATCCTTTATATATTATCGGAAATTTCTGCGTTTGTTGTGAAATACTTTAAAAAAAAAAAGGTCAATATCGTAATTTCCCCCATTTCCATTTAGAAAATATACTACTTACCAATCCGCCTTGCCAGGTAAATTTTTTGACGTTTCGGAGTTAGGACAAATGTATGGCCGTTTTCAAAAGCTTTCCAAAAGCTCCCTAACTAATCGAAACTTTTCTATGGAGGACATGGTGTCGCTAGTGTTTGCTTAATAACTCCCATTCCACGGCGCGGCGTTTCAACTGCAGTATTTCGTAGAGCACTCCCGTCGGGTAAAAGGTTTTGAGAGAAATAGGCTCTGTTTTGGTCAGAGGAAATAATTTTAACCAGGCGAGAAGGCATCAAGCTCATCCTTTAAGGAAAATAAAATTTTTAGCTAAGCGGTTCGTATTCATTTTAGAAAATCTCGTACATCCTGTTGCATTCTTTCGACTTTCCAGAACAGCATAAGGAGCGTTAAATAAAGATCAGAACGATGAACCATTTTCCAAACTTCAGCCAGTTTCAAACACGACCGTTGGCTTCTTCCGCAACTGTGTGAAAAATATCCCTGAAAACATTGTAAAGGTCAAACAATGAAGTTGAATCATAAGAATACATACCTTTCGTGAGATATTTATGATGATTTCAACGCAAAAATGATGAAAAATTGAAACCATTGTGATAACCGGTAGCGAATTTGGAAAATTTGTTTGCTTTGACATCCCCGCCCAAAGCTTTCCAACAACAGCAAACTTTTTATACAGAGCTGAATAACCGAGTATTAGTTTTCATCTGTATATTGGCTACCCAATATTACCCAAAACTGAATTGGGGGTATACAAATTTTGAACAACAGTCAATTAGTAATTTTGAAGGTGTAATAGCAACACATTTAATGAGTATCTCAATTTTTCCGTGTATGAAAAAAAAAATATAAACAAAAGCCGGCGTCATAAAAAATAATATTGACAGACACGAGGGTACCGATCGTCAAGCGAGAAAATAGTGGGCAGTGCTTAGTTTGATACACGAACACTGTACGAATTTCAAGCGCTACAATCGCTAAAGAGAGTTTTTGCATGTTTTGAACTGACGGTTGGTAAAAACTGGCATTTGATACAAAATTTGACCCTCTTAAACCCATTTTTAAATCGCTGGAAATTCACAGATGTTTTGTTTTATGATTACAAACAACTTTTATTCTACAGGAAACTTTATCTTCTTCTTCTTATTCTTCTTCTTCTCATGGCGAACTGACATCCGGCTAAACTACCAAGTCTTGTCAAGAAAACTTTATCGCTGAGGAAATTTTTTGACATTTTTTTCAAAAAAAGTATATCCACATGGGGTATAGAATTAAATTTCCATTACTTTTCCGTGTGTAGTTTTTACACACCTCAAACTTTTTTGCCTAAATTTTGGAATTTGTAAAGACTGATTTATGTATGTATGTATGTATGTATGATAATCCACCATGGGTGCACGGATTCACCGCAATTTGATCAAAGTATGTGCTCACATGCATTCTTTAGATAATACAACTTGACCGACTCATCTCCAATGCAGTGAACACTGTACCCGAAACCATGGCTTCGTGTAAACTGTTATGAAATGAGTGTTTTACGTGTTTGCACGCTCTTTTTTTTAAACTCAAAATTAAGTAGTTTTGGCTCAAAACAGCACTTCGGTGGCTTCCCTCAACTTTGAGTTTGACTGGGCAATAGCAAAACTAAGTTCTGATAGGCATACTCAATACTAAGTTCGGCAGCCGAACTCGGATTTATCCTTTTTTTCGAGGGTAGCTGATTTTCAGGGAATTAAAGGATGATTAAAATTTGTTGTACCCGGATGTTGCTGTTCCGGTACATTGCATTGCAATTACAAAGCGGTGGAAAGTTTTGACATTCCCGGTCAAGAAAACTTCCGGATGTTACTTCCCACGGGAAGTAAACAACATCCGGAAGTTTCCGGACATTCCAAGCCGCTCACCATATGATGACAATGACGGACAGAATTTTACGCTGACACGGTGAACATGCATTCCATTATGAAGTTCCTTCATAGTCTTCCGGTAATTGTTCCGGAACGACATAATTTTGCGACGTGTTCGTTGGTTGCTGTTCCGGTTCGGACTGAACTCGCTAAGTGTTTTCAGTCCAACAAAGAGAGTTCAATTTTTAGTTCATAAGGTCGAACTCAGCTTTGATCCTTCGCCGAAGGAAAAAAAGGGATCAATTTTGAGTTCGCAGTTCGAACTCCGCTTTGATCCATCGCAAGGAGGAAAAAAGGGTACTTAACTTTAAGTTCATAGAATCGAACTATGTTTTGAACCTCGGTCATACTTAATTTTGAGTTTAAAAAAAAGAGCGTGTGTGTAAGTATATTTTGGGGGAATGAATCAATCAAGTGCACAACCAGTTAAAAATGTGTAACATGTTCAATGTTCTACATTTACTACAGGTATTCCGGCATCCGTGTATATACCTGGGCAGCTGGCAGCTGATTGATCATTCTAATTTATACATTTATACGAGAAAAATACATCTTACCCGTCGACTGATAACAGGACTTGAACCCGTTACTTACAGCCGACCTCATGATCCAAAATAATCCGCTTTATAACCTTGGCCAGACTAGCACCACAAAATCAATCAGGATAATTTCATATGGGGCTATCTAAATTTTATTTTTCTGTTTGCTTCTTTTTATTAATTTAACTATTCCCCATCACTCATTATTCACTTTTTTCAAATAGCGCCCATCGCTCACCCATTCTTTCTTTATACACTTTAATTTTCCCCCACAACACATCGCATGTAATTATTTTTATTTCATCTTTCTGAAACGCTCAAAATTTGTAACCAATCACTTTCATCGCTACACATTTTCAAGAAGCACAAAAAACACTGGCTTTTTTCTGCATACGTTTCCAGAATGAAATCTAAACCCGTATTTTTTCCATTCTAAGCTTCCATTTAAAAAACTTATATTTTTAAACAAAATTTGTTCCCAGGTAAAATTTTGACTCTGATTGATGCCTTGAAAACAGGCAGACTTTCACTACGGCTTCTTCTTATTCTTTTATTCCCCAACCGAAACACTTCGCGTAAGCTCTTTCCACAAATTAACTCATACGAACATTTAAGAAGCTGTGATATTTAAAAAAATGTATTTTACTTTTTTATTTTCATTTAAGAACACTCGTTTTACACATTTTAATTAACTGGTAACCCCAATCTTCCGTTCTCACCGATTCTGTGCCTGCCCATTCCCTCGTTTGGACGAAGCAGGCCAAGAATTATCGAAGCAAAACCAACACGCCCACAATCAAAAAATAACGCGACACTGACTAGGTAATTTTGAAAATTGCTTCGAGTCTTCAAATTTCTTTTTATTTTGCAATTTGCTATTAAATTTCAAAACCAAATCACAGAAACCGAAAAAAAGCTACCACTGGCTGCCCGCCGTTTCTGAGACACTAAATTTGCGGCATTCCCCGGAAGCGAGTTAAAAGTAATCGGCTGGAGAACGTGTGCCATAATTTCTCAAATGGAACTTGTAAAGACTGATTTATAGCTATATTTTATGATTTTATATAACTTTTTTTTTTGAAATTTTAAACAATTCATTTAAATATTTCAAGTTATACAAAAGACACCTATTTACAAGGATTTCTGAGGCTACTGATATATTTTTTTTATTTTTGAAAAACTGATCCATTTCCAGTTTTCTCATGATTTTAAACTTTTCAAACAGTTGTTTTTAGTATGGACTGTTAGAATAACATGTTTTGAAGCATTCTGCGCAAAAAGTAAATTGAATTCAATATTGAATTTGGTTTTATGTAGATTGTAAATCTCATCCAAAGAAAGGGTAGGGTTCTAGAGGCTTTAATTTGTTTTTCGACTTGGAAGATTCTTTCAACACTTTTTTTCAGCTTGATTTGATATCACAGATAATCACAGTTTCTGAATAGCTTCCATAGAAATATCTCAGTTATTTCGGCTATGAATAATTCTCACCAGTAATTCTAAAGGTTAAAACTTATCGAGTAAAATGTCACAAAATTGTAAATCAATAAGATGTCAATTTATGTAAATATCATCAAACGCTGAGTGCGATGCAAATTCCATAACGTTGAATATTATTTTAATCTGGGTTTAGCGTAAATCTGCAACGAATGATTTTAAATACGATGCTTTGTTAATATGTTCACATAAATTAAGGCGATTTTGATTAAAGGTTTAACTTTCAAAAACATCAATATTGATCGGTTAAAATATTCTCAAACAAAACAACGATATTCAATTCGTTTTATGCTTTATTCAATTCCTTTGATTTTAAAACAATTATCATTACGTTATTTTTTTCTCAAAATAATAGAGAACAGCATGTGTCAAAAAATGCTGGTTAAGAAATTCTTTATTTTTGAACAGGATAATCTTAAAGTTGACGTAAATAGCTGCCTCCATACTGTTCTAATTAGGTGATGGCAAAAGTTATAATGAAAAAACAAATTAATGAATTGAATTTCTGCAGCTCTATTTGTTAATCAGTTTTCCTTGCTCTCGAACTCATCAATTATTTTAATTATCTTCAAAACTGTCATCCATTGATATTCATTTGGTCGATTTAGCAACCGGAATAATGCCGCTAATGAATATTAATTTGTAGAAAACACGAAAAAAAACCGTTGCACTCATTCTCCCATGCCAAAGCTTTTTTTCCAGGCAGCTAAACTGCATCATCACAAGTTCACAAGTCGAGTGATATACCTACAATAAGCATGTGTATACGCCAAGTACACGAAGTGCATTCCTCTATCAGGTCCCGGGCCATCATTTCTCTCGGTCGACAAACAATTAAATGCAAATTGAGCGGTTAGTATTGTTTTGTGAAAAAGTTATCGATTTTTAAACACACTCATCTATCATCCGAACACGGGAAAAATTCCATCCTTGAGGGAAACCGGCGGCAATCTGCCAGAGGTGGTGGATCCATCGAATTTAATGGAGTCCTTCTTCGCGAAATCGTTCGGGTTTTGCGGATTGTTTGTCCCTTTTTTCCGAGCATACAAAGCCGGCAAAAGATGGGGGTCCCCACTTTTGAAGGCCAGTCATGTCCCTGGAATGGCAACAGCCAGCCAGCAGCCGACGACGACGAAAGAACAATCAAAGGAATATGCCGAGGAGTTAACCGAGATGATGAGATGAGAAAGACAATAAAGCGAAGAATAAAGTCGTATACAAAAAAAAAATGTTACGGAACAAGTTCTCATAAATTTCGTTTCGTTTTGATGTGGCTTCCAGTATTGTGCCATTTGGGAGTGAACTTCCTGGTAACGCGAAAGGTGAATCCACCGTACCTTCTGTGTATTCGAGGAATTTCTCCGGGCAGCAGATTAACGTTAATTTCGGGCAACTTGCAATTACCGATGTAAGGTGATTTTGAACTTGAATCAACATTGTAAAAATCCTTCTAGTTTTGAAGTTTTGGTCCTCTCTTTGATTTATATTTATTTAAACTTCCCATCTTTAATTTGTTTCTTAATATATTCTTATATTTGACATTACATTACAAAGGCGTTTAAAATCTATGTTTTTGGTATATTCTGATCGCGGACATCGCATATTGTTGATATTGTAATCAGTATACTTTACTGTTGATTTTTTTTTTCAAAAATAAAATCTGTTAAAAAAAATTTTAAATTCAATCTATAGCAAACAGTTTTCCATCCACAAATCTTAAACCATTAACAGAGCCGCGACAAATTTTAATTGTAACTATCGTAATCCCTGCTATGCAACGCCATTTTGCGGCGGGATCAAAGATGAATGGCTTCCATCTCAATCGAAAGAAGTGCAAATAAAAAGGAACTTGAGAATCGCACAGTGTCCGCCCGCGTTTCCCTGCCATTCGTTCGTTTGATTTTCCAAAGAAGAATAAGTAAAACCGCAAGGCCGTCCATTTCGCGAAATTTTTATCATCGTTGAATTCGGGATCGCCAATGGTAGGGGAAAAAGAGCTGGATAGTTTTTGTCAAGAAAATAAGAGTTTTACTACCAGTCAATTTGAAGCAATAATGTCGAATAAGTGGAGTTGGAGACTACTGAAGGCAGTACCCATTCAAAAACCCAGTATTCCGAATTCCGATTTACTTTTAACGAAGATTACCGACTGTTGAAAGAGATTACTTTTTTTTAACTAAGTGATAGAATAGGAGGATAGAAAAAGGTGATCATCTACTGGGGATTATGGAAAATTAAAAATATATTCTTAGCGAAAAGCTAAGCATTGATTTGCGTTAAAAGTGATGGAAGCTTAAATAAATGCATGATTAAATGAGAATTTCGACACTTTCACATTGTTAGATTTTTGTTACACTTAATACAAATACTCTAAAACTTTAAATTTAATTTTAAAATAACATTATATAAGAAATCAGATACGATACTCCGATAATTGTCAGAGGCGAACCTACCCAGCAAGCATCTATTGACACATTCCACCGTGACGTGAAATCGCTTTTCCGGACTTTTCTGCACTGTTAGCATTCTAGAAGTCAACCAATTTACTTGTAAATGAAAAAAAAAAAAAAAAAAAGAATCAAACGGTCGCAAATTGAATTTCCTTCAAAATGAATATAATTTGATAAATGAAGAATTGACCATTTTTGCTTCAGTACATACAACATTGATTTCCTGTTCTCTCTGTGGAAATAGAATATCCGTGTCTTCAAATGAGTTGTAGAAAAACAATTACCCACAATTTGATGTACGTAGCTTTTCGATTAAAGAACAACGAACGAAGCTATACTTATATGAAGTTGTGACGTGAATTCACTTAGTTTAAACATAACAGGGTAGTTGACAGAATTCAAGTCACGAAATATAAAGTTATACTGAACCATTCTATAGAGCTTTGAAATTTTATGTGCACTTTCAAAAACGATATTTAGTTGTTCCAACTTTTACAATCATACAGTTTCAGTATCTTCACCTAACTTTTTCCTTATTTTGATAGGCACTTGAATTTGAATAGCAACATATTGAGAGATCATACGTTAAAATTGCTACTGTCTTCATTTGAAAAAAAAAATTTTTTTTTTATTTTTTTCCAATCTTTTTGTATTTTTAACCTTCTAAAATAAATTAAATTTGTTAAAATTACTGAAAATTTGTTTTATTTCTAGACAGCATTTCAAGATGATTTCATAATATTTTCTGAAAATTAATCTCTAGATTTGTTTTTCAAAATTTGAAACTTTTACTCCAACAAACTTGTATGGAAGCCCTGATTAGTTTGATAAGTTATGAAGCTATACAACGCAATTTATATGGAACTCCCTTTGTTCCCCCTTTCTCCACACAGAAATGCAGAAAGATTTGAAACAATCATAGAAACATATCTCGTTCCAAAATAGCTTCCCATTTTAAAATTATGTTAATATTTTTTTGTTCGCAATATACTAAACTTGTGGCCATTACACATTAAAACAGCACTTGTCATGGTATGAAATCTGGAAACTTTTTATACTGCAAGTTACTATATATTTGTTTGTTTAAGAAGAAGTGCAATTTTCACTCTTTTGTGCCGAGGGTCCTTTTTTAAGATTTTTGAAGTTTTAAACGTACTGACCTTATCTGTTCAATCGATTAAAAGCAGTTTTTTCAAAAATTGGATAGATCGCCACGTGCATTCTCATACTAATCGGGGATGAAACCTTGGAGTCATCTATTGGTATGTTTGGTATCTGGACAACGTTGAAGCTAAGTATTCTCTTTTTTTTATAATCAGTTAATCAAAACTTGTAAACTATAATACTCCTTTTTTTTCAATGTGGAGAACTATTCACAAATTTTGTGCCTCATTTATAAGGTCACAAAAAAAAATCGTTATTTTGATAGAATGATTCTGAATCTTTCATCTTCAATTATTTCACCAATTCATATTATAAATTCAATCAGTTCATGTATGTGTATGTATGTATGGATATCATGTATGGGATTATAAATTCTCCATTTTCGGTTTTATTTTTTTTATTGTATCGAAACTTAACCAGAAACTGATTTATTCAATAACATGTTTAGAAATTCCAAATTTCTCTTCAATTTTTTCTTTTTCTAATGTTAAACAGTTTAAAGTAATCGATATTTATTTATATCATAATAAAATCAGAAATCTGACACAAGTTAAATCTTAATTTTTCTGGTAGAATGCTGCAAGTCGATACATGAATCTTTCAATCAAAATTGCTGAAAAATTATTATAATTTTTAGTTGTGATCACATTTTCTCCATTCCCCTTGAAGAAATCATCCAGTTTTTTTTTTGCGCTATTCAAATGTTATATATGATTCAGAATATCAGTTCAAATACCACTTTGAACTTTGAATTATATGAGCAACAACTATTAGAGATATGATGATGGAAATCAAGATTATACGATTTACTCCAAATGTGTTTTAGTCATAATCACCTTTCAAAATGTTGTTTCTTATCTGGCTAAAATGTTTTTATTAATAAAAAAATATATTTCAGGAGAAAAAGCTATCAACATAACACTAGTCAAAAGTGTTTCCTAATTTTTTCCTTCCCCCAACATTCCCACCCAAAATTTTTTGCAAGGATGCAGAGGTGACCTCGGTCCTTAGGCTTAAAGTTGTTCTTTTATCCCATTCTCATTTTTCCTAACCTATCTATTGACTACTAGGACGTGGCCGGCGCCGTTATTGATATTTAAAGAGAGAACATCAGTTTTGTGCATTGTGAATGTGCCAATCCCAGGTTCCGTTCATTTGACCTCTGAACAAAATTGATGGCCTCGATCAATCACGGAAGAGCAACCATTGGCGACGTGGAACTTGTTCTACTGAACCACGCCTGCGATCATAGAATCCGGAATGTATTAACTTGTTTTTAAACCAAATTTAGAAATTAATCGCAGAGTATACTAGAATACTCTTCATTCAAACATATCTTAAGGAGCATTTCGGGTTCAGTGATTCAAGGTGGATGTGAGTAGTCAATCAAGCTAAGCTAAGCTAAGCTAATTGGATAGATCGTCACGTGCATTGGTAGTATGCCTGGTTGAGAAATACGCGCCCAAATGTTTCCACTAATCAGTTTGCTATGCCATGGTTACTATTCTCTCGCGTTGTTTACTCGCGACGCCTCGACCTTGGAGACGAAAAACAAACCGCCCAAAGGAAAGAAAATCTCGAAAAAATGGAAGTCATGACTTTTATTTTATGCAATTTATTACAAATTTAGTTATTACGGACAATTGATGCGACTTTGTGTGTTTTTTATTTGATATAAACCGATTCGCATGCCTACATAATATTCTAAAAATAATTTCGTTTGAATCGTTTGAGTCATTTCGGAGGAGGAGTACTACAAACACCGTTTCAAGAGAATTTTATAAAGGGTGATACGGTCAAAATTTGGTCTAGAGAAAACGCGTGTAAATCGGTGAAATCGTTTATTTAATAAATCAAATTAAATTTCTTTTCCAAGTTTAATTAGTATTAAATTCAGGAAAAATATTCAGTTAGGCTTCCGCTTTTCCAAATCCGAATTGCCGAGCCTTACGCTTAACCATCAGATTTTGTACAGCCACCTTGTCCACCTTCTTCGCCACAGAAAGCCAGTTTGCCTTGAACTGCTGCTCGTCCTTAGCAGTTTTTGGTCTTCTTTAGGTTCCGCTTGACAATAGCCCAGTATTTATTAATTGGGCGGAGCTCTGGCGTGTTGGGGTGGTTCTTGTCCTTGGGAACCACCTGCACGTTGTTGGCGGCGTACCACTCCATGGCCTTTTTACCGTAATGGCAAGATTCCGAATCCGGCCAAAACAGTACGGAACAACCGTGTTTCCTTAGGAAAGGCAGCAGACGTTTATTCAAACACTCTTTCACGTAAATTTCTTGGTTGACAGTCCCGGAAGCTATGAAAATGCTGCTTTTCAAGCCACAGGTACAGATGGCTTGCCAAACCAGATATTTCTTCGCGAACTTTGACAGTTTCATGTGCTTGAAAATATCTGCTACCTTTTCCTTTCCTTTTGCCGTATAAAACTCCTGTCCCGGAAGCTGCTTGTAGTCGGCTTTGACGTAGGTTTCGTCGTCCATTACCACTACCTTCTTGTAAGTCGATAGTCCGGCTCGTGTTTTGGCTCGATGCACGCTTGTAGACGATATATCTAGCTTATTTGCGGCATCTCGGAGAGAGAGGTTATGGTTTCGCTTGAAACTACCGGCAACTCTCTTTGTCGTCTCAGCGGCTTCCAGTTTTCGATTTCCTCCCGATCCAGACTTCCTGGCTGTCGACAAACGTTCCCCAAACACTTTAATTACATTTGTTACGGTTGATTTTGCAACTTTTAACGATTTTGCCAGCTTTGCGTGCGAGTAGCTCGGATTTTCGAGATGCGCGAGCAAAATTTTGATACGCTGCTCTTCTTCCTTGGATGGCATTTTGACAACTGAAGAGTGAATTCCAAAATCAAAATACGAGCAACATTCTACACACACACACACCTTCTAAATGAGGGGTGTTCAGGTTTTTTAAATGCAAAATTGAAAGAAATACGTCATGTTGATATTACCAAATTTTGACCGTATCATCCTTTACAATGTGAAAACGGACCATCTGGAGTGTCAAAACAGCTTTTGCAAAACATTTTTCATATAAAATTTTACAAAAAATCAAATTTTGTGACGTGAATTCACTCATTCGCGTTGTTGTTACTCAGCTGGATTTCAACTGATTTCTATCAAATTTAGTGTTTCAGAATCGTCTAATCATTTTCAAAGAAGATCTCGTTTTTTATGTCAAAAAATGTCAAAGTTTTCTCGTAAAATTCAAAAGTTCCCTTTTTTGTGACAGCCCTTCGACTCAGTCGCGCTGATTCCAGCCAGCGGTATCAGTCGTCCCGGCCCTGAGTTCGATTCAGCGATGAGGTTCTCCAGCCTGCACTGACAGGCATATATTCAACTTTCGTCGACCATCCCCTCCGTGATGGATTTTTTCGTTCCAGTGAACGACGATCCGGTGTGTCTGTCGGGTCACGAGATTAACTAAATATCTACTACCAAAATGTCGACGGTATCAACTCCTGCGTCAACGAATATCTGCTAGCCACCTCATGCTCCAGCTACGATATTGTGGCTTTCACCGAAACCTGGCTGAACAACAGAACCCTTACCAGTCAGGTTTTTAGCTCCGACTACACAGTGTTCCGGCGTGACCGAGGTCCTCACAACAATACTAAATCCACCGGCAGGGGTGTTCTGATTGCCATCCGATCCGGTCTTTCAGCCACTCCAATCGACCACGAATCATCATCATCGATACGAAATCACACACAGGAATTAGTGTGGATCCGTATCGATCTGGGTACTCGAAAGGTCTTCGTTGGAGTTTTATACCTACCTCCTGATCGTGCCAAAAGCACGGTCTTCGCAGAGTCGTTTTCCCGCGGCCTTTCCCGGTTGTGTTACCTTACTGTTCCCGAGGATGACAATCTTATTATTGGCGACTTCAACCTACCCGGACTAAATGGTGTTTCTCCCAATGCGTTTTTTTGTTTGCTGATCCAGCGAGATCTTCATTTACTACGCCCTCTAGTTTGATCCTCGACTCACTCAGCACAGCAGCAACTCTCCGACAAATTAACAGCGTCGAGAATGAGAATGGTCGCTTGCTCGATCTCTGTTTTGTTAACGACGGATCCCAATTGGCTACGATTGAACTGGCTCCTGCGCCTCTGGTTAAGCTTGTTCCTCACCACCCGGTACTGCTGCTTTTGCTTGAAATTTCTGAAGTTGTGACTCCTATCAAGAAGCCGGCATCCTTTTTTCTCGATTTCAAGAACACCGATTTTGTCGCTATTTCACAAACGCTTGACGCCATCGACTGGAATTTTGAAGATGTCAACGTCTTGCAGAGCCAGTTTAACATCTTCGCCGCATGGTGTGATGTCAATTGCTTTCCCTTAAATCGCAACAAATGTACAGTAGTTTCGTTTTCACGCAAGCGGCTACCGCTATCGGCTGATTATTTTCTTGGACATGAGGCAATTGCACGAGTTGAGCATGTGAAAGACCTTGGTGTGATCCTGGACAAACGGCTGGATTTCAAGATCCACACAAACTACATCGTCGATAAAGCTTCCAGATGCCTGGGTCTTTTATTCCGCATGACAAAAGACTTTAAGGATATTTATTGTCTCAAGAGTCTGTACTGCAGCTTGGTTCGATCGTCCCTCGAATATGCCTAAGCTGTATGATGCCCCTACTACCAAAATGGCTCGGAGCGTATCGAGGCCATCCAGAGGCGTTTTTTGCGCTTCGCTCTCCGGAACCTGAACTTGCAAGACCCGTTCCGACTCCCCAGCTACGAAAGCCGCTGCCGCCTTATCGACATCGACAGGCTGCAGGCCCGCCGGACCGCAACACGGGCCTCTATTGCTGCCGATCTGCTTTCGTCTAGAACCGACTGCCCTGCACTGCTAGAAGCACTCCAACTCAGCGTGCGATCCCGAGGCTTGAGGAATCGTAATCTTCAGCTCTTTGCTCCTCTCCGAAAGAATAACTACGGAGCTAATACAGCGCTAATTGGCGCAATGAGGACGTTTAGCCGCTTTTCCGATCATTTTGATTTTGACGTTTCGAGGGAATTATTCCGAAGAAGAATCCTTAGTGCTTTAAGTATAGTATAGGGTAAATTCCGTGTAATTGTAGTTCGTCTTTAATTTTTAACCTATCATTTGGATCAATATGTGATCTGTTGATGAAAATAAACAAATAGCAAATAACAAATTCATCCATATATTTTAATCAATTATTTTGTTAAAGTTGTAAAAAATTTTTTGAGCTTTGCCTGGAAACAATAACAGAGAATTTCAATTTCACAGTCAGTCATGAATTATTTAAAAAAAATTACATTCTTCCATCGGAACCATCGGACTCTTGTTTCTGCTCAAGCAAGCAGGTGATCAGGTGGTCTATTGAGGTATGGAATCAAATGAATAACATGACAATTCCACTAAGTCTACTTTTGATCTTCGTTTCACCGCTTGAACCTTCAATGTTAATCAACCGCACACACGAAAACTATCTTGGCGCTACACAAAAGATGGAAAAGGACGAACTATAAAAAGTGCGACAGAAAGACGATTGTACGAGTCCCTGTACATTCGTAAAAATTTCATCTAGGATTACAGGAGAAATGAAACGTCTTGAAGGTCGGGAGGGTGTCTTTTCGAACTTCGTATAAATAAAGCTATTTCCCTGTGGTTCAGCTTCAGAGAATCAATATCCCGAGCGGTAAATAAGCAGTCTTAGAGTAGAGTGTAGCTTAACTTGTTTCATCTGACGATTTGGCCTATTGGTAAGATGTCGGAGAGATAATCAGAGGACTCGGTGTTCAATTCCTGGTCGAGGCGAATGGAAAATGAAAAAAAAATCACCTCGACCAGGAATCGAACTCCAGTCTTCTGATTACCTCTCCGACACCTTACCCCTAGGCTAAATCGTCAGATGTAGACCATATTTCTCGATAACAAAATTCAGTTAATTTCGAAGTATATAAATGTACAAACTAAATTGTCCCCTGTTATTCTCACAAGGGAAATATTGGGTTATAAAAGAATGGGGATTGAAGAAAAAGGTTGCAGTCACCTAAAAGATTGATTAGAGGTATGGGTGGGAAAAACTGACCGATAAAATGAATAAAACAGTGTGCGTTTACTAAAGAGAGATACCATGAGCATTTAAAATAGAAATATTTCTTACAAACGTAAAAAAAATCTAATTTTTTAAGGAATTGTCATAAGACAACATTCATTTCCTTCTCTGAAAGTTTTTCGATCAAATGAATGGTTTTTAAGATACACCAATTCATAACTGTCCCATAACTAAAAGAACTAACCCTTAGTTTGGGTACAAACGTTGATTGATTGCCCTGTTCAGTGGTTTACAATCAACAACCTTGTGAATTAAATAAATTTCTTACCAGCAAAAAACACCGAATAAAGGTATATTTTTAATTCCCTTGATTAAATTTTTCTCTTCCATTCTTATCAGGTAAGGAGCCATTATGGATTCTGTCAAAAAATAGTTCACAACTCACAGAGCCACTGTCACACCAGGAATCCTTTTGTACTCACAGAATCAGTTAACAACAGGTTAAGCGATTTATCTTTCGAAGGAAATCTGACTTCCATTGTCACAAAACATCGGAGCCAAGAGCATCAAAGTTCAACAACAAACGGTAAGAAACTTTTCCCCAACATCTTTTCCCGCACCACCGTTCAGTGAAGACAAAATCGACGCTTCACTGAAATTGAAGAAGTTGAGAAATTTATAAACCTCCATCTTTATTCAAATTATGCCGAAAAGAAATTCCCAAGATTCCGCGAGTTAAAACTCTTTCCGTTCGCTCGTCGTCTCAATTTTCACGGATGCGAATGATAAGACAAAACACCGGGAAAAGAGTTCAACAGAGCTCCCTAAGGGGCTTCGAAGATTTAATTTTCCCCCAAAACCTTTCGAGGGTGGAACTCGCCCCGGTTTATGCCGTTCTTGGGCCGGAAACATCCAGAACGAACGAAGGGAGCAAAACTTTCCACCGAACTTTTGTGCCAGAAGAAAAGCCATTTTCATTCAGCAACAATCGAGGAGGGATGAACGATTCCATTGCTATTGAAGTGCGCGTCTTGGGCGGTGAATGGAGAGAAATGCCTCGGCCCATAAGAGGAAAATCGACGGTCCCATTCCGCCATTCTTCATTTTTGCACCGCCAGCCAAGAAAACGAACGATATGAACGAAATTAAAAGGATTCGCTCGAACGGCGACGCGGCTGCCTTCGTGAATTCACGGAAGCGGAGTGAATTTGCCGTTTGAGCAATTGAGGTGATTCGGATCAATTCTATTGAAAAAGTACCATAATAAAGATGATTTTCATTATTCGCTTTACTTGAAGAGAAATGAGAAACTGTGCCATTGTCAGGTATGATTGTTTGAATTACGGCATTGAATAGTAATCAGTAAAATTACAGAAACTTCTTCATTCCAGTGTGTTAATATAATATCGATATTTCCATTGATACAGAACCATTCAGAACTATTTTAAATTCAACTATCATTTGATTTTTTGTTCTCTGAAATGGGACTCATGTTTGAAGGGACTTCGAAATTCAAATTCAGCTAGATAACAATACAAAAAATGCACAATAGATAAGAAATTTTTTTTATAAAACTATTTTCCTCCTTCTTATTCCTCCTTTCTAAATAATAAATTTAACTAATACGCTTCAAAATAAATCAGCATCAAAGTTTCAAATTAATGCTTCTCTGGTTCGTCTTTAATAAACTGTTCTAAATAATGTTTCTTATTCTAAACAAGAAATTTGAATTATAAATTGAAGTTTGATTACAATTTTTATATCAATATGTCCGGAGTGCCAGAAAAAGAATACGAATCAAAATTTCGAATAAAATAAGAATTCCAACATAAAAATTAGTGCACAGAATAAAATATAACACTAGATTTGAAATAAAGTTGAAACCGAGTTCTAAATTAAGTTTCAGATCAAATTAGTGATTCATGATCCATGTTTAATTGTTGTTAGCAAAATAATAATATGTAGATAATTGTTAATTTTTAATCTTCTTGATTAACATTTTTTTCATCATTTTCATTGGAAAGGTTGATCGAAAAATTCCGTGGTAAAAATATGAATTGTAATAAATATTTAATTGAAATATGAATTTTTGATTAGAAAAAACTTTACTGTCTATCCATAATTTAAGAGAATTTATTCAAAACGTGTATTTGATGAATGATTTATTTTATAAAAAGAAGAAAATATTTACTTTCATCTCAAGTGATCAAAGTCAGTTTTTTTATATTCATTTTCTCCTGGTTATAAAGGCTTGCAAAGCTCATTTTTGAAGTCCACTATAATTAGGTACTTTATATATTTGTATTTCCAATTCATCATTAAAAAACTGGTTAAAAATTAAAATAAGAAAGTTTTGTTGTTTATATTGAAATCACTAAGCAAGTACTAATTTGGTTAACACAGCCCATTAAAATTGAACTTTGGAGTTGCTTCTTCAAATCACTTTTCGAATTTTTCAAAGCTTTATTAAACAATCAAATATAATCATATATAATATAATCAA
This sequence comes from Uranotaenia lowii, assembly GCF_029784155.1. NCBI lineage: Eukaryota > Metazoa > Arthropoda > Insecta > Diptera > Culicidae > Uranotaenia > Uranotaenia lowii. Next base: position 83,691,978 of record NC_073692.1, on the reverse strand, counting down.
TCAAATATAACATTAAATATAAGGGAAACGTACCATGTTTTCTCTTATTAAAATTTAGATTTATAGGATTTCAAGAGGATTATATTTTCTGAACACAAAAGTTTAAATTTTTGAAACAAAAATATACCTTTTTAAAAAAATGCAAAAATCCAAATATAAGAACCATAAAATTTGGTGAACGTATTTAAACATCAAAACCAAATAATGGAGATGGAAAATATAACTTTTTCAACATATAAGAAAAAAATATTTCGAAATTATTAAAGCTTTATTATAAAATTCAATTGATAAATCCAGTGAACGGCATTTCAGTGGATCTTTAATGACTAATTTAAATGAATTTCAAGTCCTGAGTTCGAATTTTTCTTTTACCTTTAGTTTGGTTGATATAGCGTTCATAATTGAAAAAATGAATCAGATTTAGGTGAAATCAATCATTGATAACTGATGGAACCAAACCCTACATGAAAAACAAAACCTGATTCTGAATTTGTTTATAATCCTTTTAATCGAAGAGTAATGTTCATTTTTAATATTCTAATATATCCGAAATACAGCGATCTAAAAAAGTTAAATCTTAATTTTATCATTCCAATTTTTTTTATCTTACACAATAAATATAAAAATGGATTTTATTTTATTTGACAAATTTGTGAAAGACGGCCAAACGATTTGACTTTCGCTATCATTTTTTTTTCTAGAATTAAATTTGGATGATTTTTTTTCTATTTGCCAAAATTCGTGTTATACAGAGTAGGAAATAGAAAACACGAATAAAAATTCTATGAGGTACGTTTCAATGGATTCAGATTTTTTATTTTGAAACGGTTATAACTTTTTTCATGAAATGCTTAGCTGCTCGTCATGTTAGCAAAAATTAAGCTTAAGAATAGTCATGACCCAAAATCAAGGATAAACTTCATTTCAAGCTTAATTGAATTTTCTGGATCATTCATTAAAACACATTTTTTCATTCACACAAATTTTCATACAAAATTGAAACGCTTGGCGCTAACTTAGGAATCAACCAAATTATCTCAAATTTTACACTGATGCTTGGTGACTCATAAGGCATCGAAAAAACATATGGGAGCAAAAAGTAATTTTTTGAAGCGGTCTATGGTACACAGTTCCTATCTTTCTTAATGAAACAAATCAAGAGGTTTGTCAAGTGCTGACCGTTAATAAAACTTTTAAATTTATTTCTAGTCGTGGTTTCTTGAAACATCTACAATTCACATCGATGCAGCATAATAAGAATGATGTTTAGATTTTTTTTTATTTTCTTTTCTATTTACTTTTGAACTCCGATTATACTTTGTAATATTTTGCTTTTTTTATTAAAATTTTGTTTTTATTTTCATATCTGTTTCGTTCATTAGCTTCTTTGTTTGATTCTAGATTCAAAACATAAATTATAATTTTAAAACAAATATTTTACCAAAATTTAGTACTTTGAATCAAATATTTAATTGTGATTGATTGGACATCGTAATTCGAATTCGAGCTAAGGAACTCTGATGTTGTACTTAGATTCTAAATGCAAATTATGATGGGAATTCCTGTTCAGAATTTATAATTACTCATTGAATTTTGAAGTTGAATTTTGATTTTTATTTAATTAAAAATTCTCATGCAAATAACAATTTCAAATTTATTTTTTTTCACTGATTTTTGCAGAGCTTAAAATTCTGATAGCATGTTTGATAATGCATGATTTGTGTTATGAGATTCGATTATCTGCTCTTAAATTTATCCCTGTTTCTGAACCCTGCTATCAAATTTATCTTTGAATCTGAATTATGAATTTTCAATATTTGATCCCTTAGTATAATTTATGAAAATAAAGTTTTAAAAATGTTAAAATCAAAAGGTGTGTACGTTTTTGGAAGTATCGTACTTGCCAAATAAGAAATTCTTCTGTGCCACTTTATAAATTTCTGCTGCAGCCATACTTATTTTAAATAACTCAAGGAATGATTGAGCAAATTTTGCATAGATGGGATTGGGGAACGAGAAACTTTTTCTTGATTTTCAAACAGAGGGACTCATATAACATTATTTTAAATTGATTGGAAAGTGATCAAGCAAATTTTATCGAATTTGGCTTGCGAGAGGAATTTTATATGTACAAGAAAATATTTACTGTAGCCGAATTTAGAAGCTTATAAATATTTAAACAAATACAGAGTCTTAGAGTAAAAATAATGATTTGTTTCCCAAATTATAGGACAATTTTTTAACTAATCTTTGTTTTGCTCTTTCTCATGCTTAAGGAATTTTTCATGAAATATCAATAAGACACTAGACGCAACCAATTTGCAAATCATAGCTTGTGGGGAACAAGTGGCCACATAATGTGGGGTATCGTGGGCCACCTATAATTTTGTGATTTCATACACATTCGTTTTTGTATGCCAAAAAAAGTGATGAAAAATATTCTAACAATTTAATCAATGCGATAGAGACGAACATAGATTAAGGTTGCCAAAATCCGGGCCGTATCCGTTCCGGAAAACCGGGCAATTTTTCTCTAAAAACTTTACAAAAGCCAGTCATTTAATTCCAAAATGGTTGACCAAAATCCTGGCAATATCCGGGCAAATTTGGTCAAAATCTTGAAATTACTTATCAAAAATCAAGGAAAAAAAAGTTGAAATAAATTTTTGTCTCATCAAAATTTATCAACAGATTTTAAATCGTATTTTAGGCTTTAAAAAAACGTTTCATGATTATTTTTATGAAACTTGCTCAGAAAATTTCGTTTTGGAAGCATAAATAATAAAAAATATCGCAAAATTTGTTTTTTAAAGTGTGATTTGAGAATGTAAATGATAATAAACCCTGGCAAAATCCGGGCATTTCCAATGAAATCCGGGCAACCGGGCTGGACCAGCTTTTTTTTTCTAAATTTTATATTAAACTAGCTGACCCGGTAAACTTCGTTTTACTTTCTAAAGTATAAATCGTAATAAATGTTTAATTTCATCTACACGTCCTTAACTGCATCGTGCTCGCGAATAGATTCTTATGGAAATCGTAACAAATAAAGTTGAATTTGTATTAGCACCACCTTCCATAAAAAGTGAGATCCTTGAAACCATCTCTGATCCAAAATACCCTCGGATACCAAATTTCACTTCATTCCGACCGACCATTCATACGTGATGTTGTTACAAAGAAAATGCCTCCATTTTTATATATAAAGATATCCGGGCAATCTGGCAACCTTAACATAGATCCAATATAAGGATCTCTGCCAAAACGTTCGAGAGCTACGTTTTTAAAACAATGGATTATACAAAACTCTTTTTTTTGTCCTCACTGAAATGCTTTAATATAACAAAATGAATTATGAAATTTCAGTTTTGAGTCAACTAATAAACTTTGTACGTAATTTGGTAATTTTGGATTTGATGGTCCACAATTTCCCAACATTTTTAAAAATCCAAACAAAAAACTTTTTTTAATCAGTCAAAAATCGGGATAATAAATTTATCAAAAAATAAATTTTATAGCCAAATGATACATAAGAAATGTAGAAGAACATACCATTTTTTCATTTAATATTTTATAATAAAGAAGATATGGAGCAAACAAAAAAAAGTGGCCAAGATACCCCAGTCCCCATAAATTAATAATTTCAGCTTTAAACGTTTATAAGCAATTATTTCTACCAAAGATAGAAAGTTAGGGCATCTTTGAAACTTCGTGTTCTTTTTTGTCCTTTTTATAAAAAAAATCGATCCCCAAGCTTCGAATTTTATAGGTGAACTGATCCTATCTGAATCGATTTTTCCTTATTCATAATCCAGACAAAATTTATCACCAGGGTCGGTTTCACAGAAGAAACAAAAATTGTGTTGATTATACAGTACAAAATATTCAATTTTCCCATAGAAACCTAAAACTTCAAATTTACTCATGAGAACGTTACTTAAACATTCATGGATGTGTTTTTAACTAAATCAAAGCTTTTTAGATCCCAGGGTATGAGAAATTCAAAAAAGACCCCAAATCGACTCAGTCTAATGGCTAACTAATGTTTCAGTTCTTATATTTAGGGTCTCATCACCCACCGATCCCATCATCTTACAAAACCTCAAAAAGTTAGGGAAAAGATTCATCATATTTTCTTAATATGTCACATTTAGTGCAATTTCATTTTGATTTTCATCTTCATACTCTGTTGATCCAATACAAACGATTTTAGAATAATGCATCGAAAAGGCGTTTATTTCGTTAAAACTTAGTTCTAAAGCTACGTATTGTGTGTACGTATTTTATAGCATTTTTGCCACTAGCTTAGTTCAACAGAAAACGACAGCTTCAACTTAAAACTTTAATGAATTCGGGTCAGACGGGAGAAAATCGATCGCATTTCGGCTAAACTCCGGAAGCATTGTGATGGTATCCAAAAAAATTGCCAACAATTTCTATCGATTTTCCAGCATCTTACTTTTTATTGACTTTGAAGAATTCCATGGGTCACCCTTCATTTCAACCGTTTTTTTTTGGGATAGCTGATATAAGCTCCGCTACCGTTGCTATTTCGGTTCAGCCAGAGGAAAGGCCTGGCTTCGCATGCACGAGCTTCACATACCAGACCATCGCCGTTTGCGAGCTCATCATTCTACTATAGAACCTATACCTAATGGTGACGTCCAACAAGAAAGTAGAGGCGCAGTCAGAAAAAAACGGAGCTCACAATCAGGATCCAATCGGTTGAGCAACAGGGGGCCACCACCGGCGGGACAACAACAACGCAGAAAAAACGACGCTGGAATCCTGCAGAAAATCGTTTTAATAGAGTTTGAAAATAGCGTATCGGTAACATTCGCGAGCAATCAGCGAAAGTACATAAACCGAAAATAATCTTCCATTACGATTTTTCCGATCGATCCCGGTCTTTGATTTCCCGCCAGGCTTTCGTTTCACTACTCCTCCCACAATGTCTGCGAGTATTATCGAGTCGCCTGGCACTAACACGACCAAACGCTTACGCATCCACTTTGGCGAGTTGCACAAAATCATCTGATACGTGAGCCACCACCATTGCATTGCACTCTGGCTTCCACCCAACGCCCAGTTTTCCACCCGCACTGGCCGACTTTCTACGCGTATGGATGACTCAATCAACAATGGGAATTATTGCTACTTACTACCAGAGCGGCGAACCTGAATGTTGTAGTTGATGTGCGTGCAGTTCATCAACGCTGCTGAAATCCTACGAACACATTGAATCGTAGGCCCATCGTTGGAGGAAAACTGTACGGACAGCGCATGAGCGGGACGATGCAGGGTAGCGGAATCCTGTACACTCTCGCTAGGGTGGTTCTGCGGTTTATTTCCACATGTATCGTTGTTGTCACCGTTTCAGTGCTGAGCGAAGAGGTGATTAAGTTTAGATTTTCCTCATAATCATAGTATCACGAGGTAGACGTAGATATCTACGAAGGTGTGCCAACTCACGATGAAGGTTTTTAAAAATCTAAGAAAAATTATAATAATGACGCTTGAAATATTATATCGTCTGAAATTTTCTGAAACAAGGACAACCACAGTAACTTCATACCATCCGCATACATAATCTTGCATGGAACTGAACCGAGATCAGAAACATGAAACCTGAATACTGAGACCTTTGAACTGAGATCTACAATATGATATCCAAGATCCGAGACTTGAGACGTAAGTCATGATGCTTTCGACATGATGAGACCCTAAATATAAGAACTGAAACCTCAGTTAGCCATTAGACTGAGTCGATTTGGGGTCTTTTTTGAATTTCTCATACCCTGGGATCTAAAAAGCTTTGATTTAGTTAAAAACACATCCATGAATGTTTAAGTAACGTTCTCATGAGTAAATTTGAAGTTTTAGGTTTCTATGGGAAAATTGAATATTTTGTACTGTATAATCAACACAATTTTTGTTTCTTCTGTGAAACCGACCCTGGTGATAAATTTTGTCTGGATTATGAATAAGGAAAAATCGATTCAGATAGGATCAGTTCACCTATAAAATTCGAAGCTTGGGGATCGATTTTTTTTATAAAAAGGACAAAAAAGAACACGAAGTTTCAAAGATGCCCTAACTTTCTATCTTTGGTAGAAATAATTGCTTATAAACGTTTTAATTAAGGTGCTGAATATATTTAAAACTTCCAGATAAAAATTCCAAAAAAACCAATTTAATTTTAAGTATCGAATACACTGAATGCCAAACAAATGGCACTCTTTGGCATTGAATCGGTAATTAAAATATGGATCCTCACAACTTGGCTCAGCGAGAAAAAAAATCCAAAAGATCGGAAGATAGAATCGAAATGAACAGATATGATGGATTTTTTAAGCCAAAGAATCGATCGTTGAATCGAAAATCTAAGTTGAAAAGATCGATCATTTATAGATCTATCCAAGATCGACCAATCCAAAGGAAAATCATGAATCCAAAATCAAATTCAAAATATTGTAAGAAAACTTTAACTTCTGAATAAAATCTATTTTTTTTTTCGAATTCGGCAGAGTTTTGACATCCGCACCAATAATCATATCGTCAATATTGTTTCCAGATCATTCACACAAAGATAATTTAGATTTAAAGTTTAAATCGAATTTCAGATTTGATACAAAAAGTTGTTTACTTCAATTGAAATTCACTGAGACTCTACTACCTACACAAGAAAACAGCTTTTTGGTGCAGATGTTAATAACTGTTTCGAAAGATTTTGGCGACAAGAATTCAAATATTCCGTCAGATTGTCTATCACCTCTAGTTTTGGTGCTATGGCTTGTATTATTTATAAATTTAACAAGTTTTACTGAATTGCAGCTGAATGAATAATTAACCTTCATAAGCAACCACAACAATGATCTACCTATTAACATTTATATCATAAATAATCAAGATTATTTCTAGATTTTTCTAATTTCAGAGAAACAATGCATTAGTGAAAAAAACGTCAATTTTTAAATAATTTAATTGAAATGATATAATTTATTTATATTTTTGATATAACTATTATATTTTCAACATGACAAAAGGGCGTTTAATTTTTTTTTATATTGAAGATTTTTTTTTCAGAGCCTTCGGCTGGTTCGTCTCTGCATATTGAAGATTTTAATTAATTTTACATCTAGGCAAAAGCCTGCAAAACGTAATGTTTTCAAAAAATCTGAGATTTATTTAGGTTTAAATTTTTTTTAAATTCAAAGAGAAAATTTATGTAACTTTTTCTCAGAAGCCAAAATTACTCGCATCGAGAAATCGATTACCGTAAAACGGGGTAACTTTGATCAACTTTGTTTGAATTTTTTTTTCTGTTAGTTAAAATGTATTTTCAAATCTTAAAATATCTTTTTTTTTTCCAAGGCTTGCAAACAAACAGCTCTCCTGATGATACCAAAAAGCATTTAGAAGCAAACGGGTTGTTGAATAAGATAGAATAACTTTTATTCTTTGTAGATATATGTACAGTAGACCGCTGCAAAAAATGACTTTTTGCTCCCATATGTTTTTTCGAGGCCTTTTGGTTCACCAAGCATCAGTGTAAAATTTTTGATGATTTGGTTGATTCCTGAGTTAGCGCAATGCGTTTCAATTTTGTATGGAAATTTGTATGGAAGAAGAAAATTTTGCACATTAAATCATGCAGAAAATTCAAATATGCTTGAAATGAAGTCGGTCTTTAATTTTTGGTTTTGATTATTCTTAAGCTTCATTTTTTGCTAACATGTCAAGCAGCTAAGATTTTTATGAAAAAAGTTATTACCATTTCAAAATTACAAATCTGAATCTATTGAAAAGTATTTAAAATGGCAGACTTTGCTTGCTAGCGCTGTTAATAATTGCATGAAATGGTATTGCAAAGGTTATTCAAATCAATAAATTCTCTGGCAATGCAAAGCAGTTTTTTTGAGATTTTTAATTTTCATCCCACGGCTACACAGCTTTTAAATAAGCAGACAAAAACGTCAAAATTAAAAAGTTATTTCGAAAACAAAAATTTTGCAAAATATCGAATTACTTTTCTGGGGTACAAGTTAGGTTTTTGCTTTGTTCACATGAATTGTACTGCAAGAATCAAGCAATAATTTTCATCCAAAGTTGAATTTTTTGGAACTTTCAGTACATCTCTGGCGATTTTTGAATGAAAAATTTTGTTTTCCCATACAATTGTCCATACAAAATTAAAACGCGTTGCGCTAATTCAGGACTGAATGGATCGCTTCAAAAAAATTTATTGCTATTTCTGGCAGCAAAAACAACTAAAAAAAAGTTATGGGAGGTGTTAAAAGTTCAGAATTTGAAATTTCCATACAAAGCTTGCAGCGGTCTAATGTACAGTTATAGTGCTATTTTGAAGTTATTTTTTATAATATTTTAAAAATAAGGACATTTTCCAAGAGTAAGCCCGTATTGGAAAATGAATAGGAACCCTATCAAATGGTTAACTTTGAGGAAAAAATGAAAATGAAAATAGTGGAAGGGCCTAAGAGAATGTGTTAAGGTATAATTTCATTTTTTTTTAATTTAAAACTATTAAGCAATTGTTAGAATTTTTGCCCCCTAATTTAGGAAGCATCATTGTTTTTTTTCGATTATGAATGTTTTTAAAAGAAAACGTTAAAAAGCAAGGTAAAATTTATAGACTAGCATTACCAAGATTAGAAAGTATTTTATACCCTTAATGATAAATAAAACTCGTTGAAACCGTCAAAATAGACATCAACATCAAATCTTGCGTGAGCTTTCATTACATCGTATGAAACATCTTGAGAATTCACAGAAAACTGCTGCAAAAGTTATCAAAACAACTTTAAAATTTGTATGAGAACCCACCAGTGGCTGATAGGTCTTTCGACCCGAGGCGGTACGGGAAGTCTCGATCGCACATTCAAAAATTGTTCATTCTTAACTCATCAACTATAATTGCAGAACAACCGAGGGTCCGTTACCAATGGCTTGGGACAGGTTTGATTCATCTTACTCCCTTCCAACTGCTCGAATCAAATGAAGAATCCTGAAAAGGTACCTAAGTACCCTACCCATAATTCTAAATTTGTCGATATACATATACATGATATACATAACATATACAATGATATTCAATGGATTGTGGGTTCAAGCCAGCCGGAGTATGCTGGCTTGAACCCACAATCCATTGAATACCATTGTATATTCCGATCGTTTAATGTCCTGTCCATTCCCCCCACTAAACCCCACAATAGAGTTAAGCTATTTCATTATATACTGAATTAAAATATTTTTTCATTATTTTAAGAGGAGAAATCACCGTGAATTTGTTTTATGAAATGAATTTGCGGCTTTATCGGTGAGGGTTAAAGAGTTGAAATGAAAGACGGATAGAAGATCAGAAGAAAATTCTAAGGTGGTGAAAAGAGCGAAGAGCATTTGAAATAGAAGCTTGACCACATGCTAAATTCTTTGTCCCGCATCAATTAACTGTATTGAAGAAGTAGTACCCAATAGAGAAGGCTATTCACGGTGATTTCTCCTCTTAAAATAATAAAAATAATTCGGCTATTAAAAACAATTACAAAACATCGTTCCAATAATCGAAAATAAAGCTTAGTTCTTTTAGAAATGGGACACTTTATTTTGCTAATAGCTCGTTTACTAATAATTGGACATTCAAAATTTTGACTGCATTTTGCTGCCTGTGAAAAGTACTACCTGGCCTATTTTTTTCAAAATTTTAAATTTACACGTTTTCGAGATATTCACGATGCAAGAAAAAAAGAAAAAATAATTTTGCACAGTTTCCTTCAAAATCCATCATTATCAAAACGATAGCTGTCAAAACCGTTGATTATTCAATGAATTACTGTGTGGTGGTGTGATGGAAAAGTATGCAAACACTGTCTTAAATGTCAGTTAAAATCCCAGAAAAACAAAAAAAAAAAAAAAAAAAAAAAGTCTTAAATGTCTACAAAGTTCAAATCAAGCATTGGAGTGAAACACATGATCGGCAACTACGGTTAAGGGTCATCAGGAAGGTCAAGTTTCATACCAGCATTTTTTTTTATTTTGAGTTAGCGAAAAACTAAGGGAAAATCGCTGAAATGACCAAAATTTTTTCCACCGATAAGCTGAAAGTGGTGCCTAGTAATATGTCATTTAAACCTAACCTCAAACAACAAATTTTTACTAGTTCCAGAGCTCGTAAGCTGTAAAGTCTTTACCGAGGCTATGGGACAGATGATTTCTGATGAACGACAAAACTTATGAAAAAACCCTATTTCAATCAAATTCCAGAGTTTAAATCCTATAGGGTAGATATTCTAGATTTCGACAGGAGCTAGTTTTCGACAAATTTTTAGTGAAAGGCTTATCTTTCTATTTGGTGGCTCAAGCTATCTATGTTCATATTTTTCTATTTTTGTTCTCCCAGTTTAGTATACGTTGAATATGAAAATTCTTATAAATAAGTTGTTTAATAGTAGTAAATCAATAATTGAAAAGTAACATTCTAAATCACTTGTGAAATTCAATGCTATCGACCAAATAAGAATGATTTTGAATCATGAAAAAACTCCCCTTTTATTCGATTGAAAGCAACATAAAAGGTATCAATGGATAGATAAGGTTCTGAAATCAATCTTTTCGGTAATTTATTTCATATTTTTGCTAACATTCTAAGAAATTTCAACTGTTTTTGAGCTGTCGAAAACTAGCGCTGAAAATTCACCTAATAACCTATTTTTTGACACCCATCTTCCTTGGTATGTTCATACTGTTTCCATGGTGTAAAAAACGCCGTGAAGTAGACAAGCAATTCAATATGCAAAAATTCATATTCCTGTGCTAACAAAGGAGGTGAAAATGTTCTTGTCGAAAACTAAAACTTTTTGTGTCGAAAACTAAAATTGAATGTCGAAAACTAGATCATCGAAAGGTTTTAGTAAAAGGATAATAAAAACTTTGTCTTTAAACTTTCTATCAATAAAAAAGGTAGAGAATGAAGAAAAAAGTCTGATTCATAGAACCAATCATATTTGAGATGAAAAACTTAAGTCAATTAATATATTGACATGGTTTTTCTGACAAAACAAGCAAAAACTGTCGAAATCTAGGTATTTTACCCTACCATGTCTGCTCGTGGTAAGGTCCAGAGCATATTAAAGTATGTATTTGCTGGTTGTTTTGTATAAAATAATGATTTGTCAAAATTCAGCTCCTGTGGAAAAAATACAACAATTTTCAAAACGAAAACTTTGGTTTTTGCTGTTTTAAAAGCCTAAAAAGAGTATTCTTGTATGTACCCTTCGCAACCTACGATCTATACTAACCGATTATACTTTAATATTAACCTCATGATGGTTTTACTTTGTTATTGTAATATTTTGCCAGTAGAAATTCCATTAAAAACGCTTTAAAGTGGATAAAAAATAATCAAGTTTTGTTAATTTCGAAATAGCTGTATTCACTAAATTGCCCTCAGTTTCTTTAAAAAAAAAGTATTGGACCAAAAAGTAGTAGAAATTGAAAGAGGAGGATGTAGCTACCTAAAATACAGATTAGACGAAGTATAAGTTTGAAAAACTGATCAATATCATGACTGGAAAAAGTGTGCGCCGGCCGATAGGAGACTCCAAGAATAAGGCGGAATTTTTTCTTACAAAAAACGATAAATATTTCTTTTCAAATTTTTTCCTGAATTACCATAAGATTACCTTCATTTCCTTCATAGAAAGTATTTTGATCAAACGAATGGTTTTTGAGATACACGCATTCGTAACTGTCCCATTTCTAAAAGAACTAAGCTTTAGTTAGGCCAAGATTTCTGACCGTTGACCGTATGCGACAACTCAATCCAGTTGGAACATCCGCACAAAATGAAAATAAGAAATCTACCTAGCCATCGATGGAACGATATCGCACAATAGAAGACTTAACAGAGCAACCACATTTTTTGTCCGTTCGGCACATGTGCACACTCACATGGCGGTCGAACCATCCATAATTAACTGTATCGAAAAATCTAGTGCCTTCTGGGTACTACTTCTTCAATACAGTTAATTGATGCGCGACAAAGAATTTAGCATGTGGTCAAGCTTCTATTTCAAATGCTCTTCGCTCTTTTCACCACCTTAGAATTTTCTTCTGATCTTCTATCCGTCTTTCACTTCAACTCTTTAACCCTCACCGATAAAGCCGCAAATTCATTTCATAAATATTTTTTCATATCTTACCTTATTACCAGCTGCAATTCCATTTCATAATAGTTATTTTTCCTGTTTTGAAAGGAACTCGAGCTTCAAACAAATCAAACAAAATCAAGCATATTATCGCAATTCTTTTGTCTTTTGAAATTAAATAACATAGTCCCGGAAATTAGATTTACCCTATACTATCAGTAATTAGTTCCATAATTTTAAAATTATTTCTAGAACACACTTTTAAAAAATTGTGAATATTGTGCCCTTCAATGAAGGGCGAAAATGTCTTGCCAATTTTCTTATAATGTTTAGAATCATATCGTCCATCACACAGCAGCCATATTTTGTCAGCATCTTCTCGTAGATCCTCCGTGCCCGAGTTTTGGCCGCTGATTGTTGCCGCTCATAGCGGTTTTGGAAGTTCTGTACCTTGTTTGAATGTAGTCCAGTTCTCTTCTTTGCATTCTGGACGTAGCTCTGCGACATGCCGATCTTTTTTAGCCAAATCACGGCTTGAGACCCTGGGATTTGCTTTAATCATCCGCTTCACCCTTCCCTCCGTCTTTTTGTTCTCCGGTCCCGGTTTTCTTCCAGCTCCTTTGCCGTGGTCCAACGTCAACAGCTCCTGAAACCGCTTCAACACTCTGGAGACGGTTGAATGGTGAATGTTCAACATTTTTCCCAACTGTCGGTGCAACAGGTCAGGAAATTCTAAGTGTTTGGAAAGAATTTGTTCTATCGACTCGCGTTGGTTTACCTTTATTTTCGTTGAATCGAAAAACACGACTTCGAGTTTATCAGCATGTGAACAATACACATCAATGAGAAAGTGTGCAAAATTTGGTTGATTTTTACCCAGCAAAAAGTTATTTCGTGTTCGCCTTTCAAAATTTTGTTTTTCCTTTATAATAACCTCTTTATTGCAAATCTGTTACTCATAGGGATGAATCATCCCAGAGGATGAAAATCCCGTATAAAAAAAAAAAAATCTGTTACTCAGTCTCAATCGGGCATTCGTGGCGTACGGTTCATTCAGTTGTTCGCTCTCGCGCAAGAATTATTCGTTGGTCTGGTGGTGGTTGAACTTTGAGGCAGTGCAGAAGAGGGAAGAATTGTGATGTGTCTTAGAGCCAAGATGAAGATTAATTTGTGAACAAGTGCTGTCCGAGAAAACAGCCGAAAAATGGGAAACGCAGATAAAATTGAATTCAATGAGCTCGCATCGATGTTCCACCGCACAGAAATATTTCAAACATAAAAATCGGGGCCATTTTCGGAAAAAGTCAAGTGATAGGTATTTCGGTTGTGGAGAAAAAGAAAGCAAATCTGCTAGTGGCAGAATTGAAAGAGTGAAAATATTATAAAAGAGTGTGTTATGGGGGAAATTGTTTCCAGTGTGAAATAAAATGAAGTTTTGAACATGGCCGAACATGTTTGCAGATTCATGAAGCCAGAGGAGCCAACATTTACCAGCAAAAACTAATCCGGTGAGGAATTTCCAAACTTTCGCTCTTCATTCTCTTTCTCTTTATTTCTCTATCACTTACGCTGGGAGGTGGCATCTTTTGCCACTTCTCGTCTGTATTTAGTTTTACTAATCATAGCAAGCGTTGATTTTTCGATTCTTCGAGGGGCACAGTGGAGGCGGTTTCGCGATGCGGGGCGGGTTTTGGATGAATCCTAATGAATTCATTCGGATTCATCTATGAATCAATCTGCGCTGCCGAGTCGTCTGTGCTGCTATGATCTTGGGAGAGTTGAGGAAGCGACGCATGGCTATATTACGCTTGTTGGGTTTTACATGCAAATAATGTGAATGTTTTTCGTGTCACTACCACTGTATTCTTTATCCCTTTTTTTACACTCAGATGCCTCTTATGTAAATAACAAAGGTAATTAGACGTATTTTATATTATTTTGAGCACTTTAATAAGTAAGCCAAACAGAATTTTAACATAAACCTGTGAAACTATATTAAATATTTATGGTTTCTTGAATTAAACTTGAAATTGGTTGATTGTCTTGGTAAGCAGCAGACCATATTTAAAAAAAAATATTAAAAATATCAGTGTTCCTTCTCTGTTATTATAAATAATCATAAATCGGTAACCAGGGTCATTATTAATTATGCTGAAGAGAAGCAATTAGCAAATGCATAAATGCTAATTGCTTCTTTTCAGTATGTTCAATAAAGATTCCATCAATATTTTTTAACTAAGGATTTTAGCAATTATGTAAAACTAATCATTAATTATAATTTATCATCGTGTACGTTAAATTATTGTTTTTCTATTTATTTCAGTGTTTATTTATTATTTTTTATTATTTACAAATGGTTTTGTTAAGGCATTTCAATTATAAAGTTTTTATGTGCCGGAGGTATTTCTGGCAGCATTTCCAACTTTATTCTTTTTTATTATTTTTATTTAATTTTTAGCTTTTTAGGTTCTGTGATGGCATATACCTTTAATCAATATTTCATAATTATATAATATTAACTGATCATTGGTGTAAGGTCATTCAAAATTGATATTTATCATGATTTATGTGGCATTTTTATAATTCAATAAATAAATTTAATAAATAAATAAATAAAGAAATTTTTACCATTCTAGATAATCAAGGTAGATGGCCAGATGATCTTAACATCATTCCATGGTGATTTTTGTAAATGTTTTTTTTTATTTTACTCTTATTTTCTTGTTGAACTAATAAAAATTTTTAATTTTCTACTGCTAATAACATACTATTTTCAGCTTTACTATTCAAACATTTTTACTGATTCAAACATTTTTAAGCATTTCAAACATTTTTACTGATTGAGGAAGAGTATTTCATAACCATTTATGTTTTAATAATTTAATAAACTTAGTTAAAGAATTTTCAGTCTAAATGCGGAAAACTTTCGGAACCGCTGAGATTATATTATTGAACGTAGAGCATATTATATTTCTACTCTTCTCTTTAATTGTTTGTTTTTATTTTTCAGGTCATTTTAAATATTTATAAGTTTATAATAAATGATGATCAGTATCCCTCTATTTTTTCAGACTGGTTTCACGCACAATTTAAATTATTAAGTAATATTTATTATTTTACCATTCATTTATTTAAATAACTATTTTTTAATTCTAGCAGTTAAACGGCTGAACAATTAATTTTTTTTAAATTTACACGATTATGCTTATAGTATTTTATATAATTCTTTTCAGTTTCAGCCCACATTCATTCAACATGTATTTTAGATATTTTTTTCTCAGATGATGTTCGCCCACTGATGTTATACTACTTTAATTATATTTTAACTATTATAGCTTCGATTGTCTGCAGATATTCTAGTTAATCAGATGATAGTTTTAAATTATTTTTCTAATACTATCAATATCATTCATTTGTTTTATTTTCTTTAAAATGTTTGAAAACCAACACATTTTAATTTGGTTAGTTATCATTTTACAGTTTTCAGCATAATCAAAATCGCCAGGATTTCATAAATATATTAGATAATATTATAATACATATATATTATTATATTTTATTATGTATAACATTGCCATATTAGATTATATTGTAGTACATCATATAATTATATCATATTATATAACATATATTGTATTTAATTATATTATATTGTTGTATTATGCATATCATCATTATTAAAAACTTAAACAACTAGGGCAGGGGCATCAGGGTATCCTCACTTTGCAAAAGGAGCGGGTAGCAGTATGTGCTTGTTACCTGTTTCGAATACTGGACGTTCCTCAATTCATGTCAAGGGAATTTGGCATGGTTGTGGAAAATATAGTACATATATGATTACTTTTTGTAAAATAAGGAGGCACTCTTTTTTCGGAAGCCTTGGCGGCGGGATTATAGCTTGCATGCTATCTTGGTTAGTCAACAAAATGGTTATAGCTTCTCGAGACTTCTCCCACTTGTAACCCTGGATACCATAAGTGCCTCTGCTTACGATTCCATTCCCTTGAAAGTCTCATTGAGCGGCTATAGCTGTCTTGCGTGGTAAACAAGATGGACGCGTGGGTTATTTTCTTGGCCATAACCGCGGCGCTGCCGCAAACCCAAGGTGGATACATACATACATACATACACATACCTCTTTATTGCAAATCTGTTACTATTATGAACAAATGATTAAAATATTATTTCATTCGTTTCAAATAAGATGAAGTTTCAAAATACAGATATTTAATTATTTTAATTCAGAATTAAACTTAGATCAGATATAATATACTTGGACTACAATTCACAATAAAAAGAGAATTTTAAAATTTATAAAAACAACTCAGTACTTTAGAATCATTCTGAAAAATATAACAGTATTAAAAAAATGTGTTTTAAAACCAGTTATATTTATTTACAATTTTATTCAAAAACTTCTCGGTTAATCGCCGTGCCTTGAAGTCATTTCGTAAATTTCTTTATTCGAATTTATCACTAAAAAATACCTGAGACCGCAAGACTATTTTAATCGTCTTAGAAAAAGTGGAACGTTTTCTATTGAAATTTCTAAAAATTGTAGAATTTATTTTCTTAAAGCGTTGTATCTTTGACCTTCGAATATATTGGTAAAATCTGGATCCTTGATGAAATTAAAGATAATGAAAAGATTCAAAATCAGTTTTAATTTTTCATGTTCGTCATATCATTAAAACTAGAGGTGATTGAAAAAATCAAACAAAAGTTTCGAATTCAGTAAGTCAAAATCATTTAAAATCAGTTATAATCATAACGATTTACATTTCGAATATTATCTGTGATGTTTTTTTTTCTTTCGATTATAGTTGTTTTATCATTTTTATAGCATTTGCGACTTTATATCAACGTTGCAGTTGGCAGACAGTTATTGAAAAGCTCATCCGGTGTTCGATGTTAACTCTTGGGCTCGAACTCGCGGTTATCCGCTTAGGAAGCAACAGACTTACCAAATGAGCTTTATCACAAGTCCGTGTCTGTGATATTGATATACAGACCCCGTTCGTTTTTGGCAACATTCGATTTTGGCAACATTCGATTTTGGCAACATCCGATTTTGGTACATGTGCCAAAATCGAACGGTTTTTAGAAACAACATTACCTTTTAGTTTTCGTTATAACAGGACCAATATAATTTAGACAAACATCATACAAACATATTTATGTTCAGAAATGGTTAATGATGGAGAATGTCAAAAACAGCAAATATTTCAAATGAAAACAAACATTATAAACAAAACAAGAAAGGTGTAAAATGCATCAAAAACATGATGAAAAAAAAATAATAATAATACAAATGGTCGGAAATTGACTAAAAATAACGTTTTTGGTAATAATAATAGTAATTTTGTAAAAATAACTGAAAAATAAGTTGAGAAAAAAAACCGTTCGATTTTGGCAACATTCGATTTTGGCAACACTAAATATACGGGCGTGTTGCCAAAATCGAACAGGGTCTGTATCTGGTCCCTACTATAGGTACTCATCTTAAAAAAACTGTTTTCAAGTAAAAAATTAAATTTGAAAAATTAAATAATAATGACTATTTTGAAAATTTCACTAAATATATTTAAATTGAAACACAATAAATCTATACATTATTTTCAATATTAAATTTTAATTTGTTTTATTATCAATTGAAAATGTTTCAAATCTTTAGCTACCCTGGGGCAACGATAAAAACTGGCCCGCCTAAATGCACTTTTCATTCAGTCTTCTTCAACCAGTTGCATCTCGTGGGGCCGTGATAGTATTCGTTGCATCACCACCGATGAAAACAACAAACATTTTCATTCTGTTCCACCACCACCACCGATTGCTCCTCCATCATTGGATGAGCCGATCCTATAAACATCACTCAGGGGCGGAGCTAACAGTAAATTACAATGCTGGCAGGCCACACCCACCCCCAGTAAGCGATTCCCGTTGAACCGGTTTTCATCGCTGCAAACACCACTACTGTCGCAGTTTCCCTTTTGCTCTTCGCTCGTGGTTGGTCGGTTTGATGGTATTATGCTAAGGACACAACAGCAATCCAAACCAACCAAATGGGGAGAGAAAAAAACTGGTTCTACCAGAAAACGCAGTATGCCGCGACGAGCTGATGCGAACGGCTTTGAATTTTGTTGTCTCAGTTAATGTGTTTCGGTCTAACCACGCGCGCGACTTTCGACGATTACGCTTACGATTACGTGGTCACGCTACGCAGAACGTGTGCATTTGTCACGGACCCGTTGCTTTTCGATGGTTGTTTATGGTTTGCCGTCGTCGCCGTCGTATTCGTCCTGACGTCGTCGACGATTCTACCGTCGCCGCTTCATATCGCTGACGTCGCCGCGAGTTTTTGAACTGTTGCCGTTGCAGTGGAAGTCGGTGAACGGCTTTGCTTTCTAGAGTGACGTACCTCTAGATGCATTTCAGTCGACTATTGACCGGAAATTCTGTTTTTCGGGTCGGAATTTGGATGGCGCGCGTGGATCGTCGTGCCTGACAACGGGGAATCGTGGAGAGTAGAGTGAAGTGCAGGACGCCCTCAACATTCGAACAGAACAGCGGTTGTGTGAGGAATGTTACGGTCATGAAGAACATACTTCTCGGTATTTGAAGCTCTCGAGAAAGCACACTAGCGTGGGAGACGACACCTGGCTACAAGTTTCAACAACAGTGCTGTAAAGTGTGAATTCCAGACTGGAAGTTTCCTGCAATACGATACATAGAGTACGAGAACAAAGTGATTGATTGCTAGCTTGACATTGAGCTACCCTACGAGTGATAAAGTGCATGTGCTCTAGAAAAGTTTTAGCTCGTGCGGATACAAATCGTCGTCGACGTTCGTAGTTGTTGTGCTTGGAAAACATAAAACCGGTGATTTATGGTCAGTTGTGCAAATAGTTGTTTCCACCAGCCGTGATCGTGTGTTGCCCAGCGGAATCAAAACTGACAACGCCGCTCTTTTCCTCGAAAGACCATAAAATTGATAGAGCTTCGCCTTTCCCTTGCCAATTCCCCGCTGTGATCTTCGAAGCTCGAGTGCAACGCGCATTCATACTTTTCACTCTGCATGATTGATTTAACTGCTATCCGGTTTAAAGCTCAATACAAGTGTGTTAAAGAACCAAACCAGAATTACGGCTTATATTTAGAATAAATCTCTTAACTGTAAGAGTGTGTAATTGCTAGCACATTGCAGCGAAGCCGTCAATTGTCGAACTCGGATGGACGTGTGATCAACGGATCGGATCTGTCGTCGACATGGTTGCATAACACTCAGAGATCTCGATTTAGCCAATCGAGATAGCCCCATCGTCGATGCCCGATTTACCCGATTTCGATGCCAAAATATGCATTGCAGCTATGCGGTCTATTTGATTACTTTTTATAATCTTATGCTTATTGTCATAGCGGTACATCTGTATTTTTTTACCTGTTTCGAACGCGGACTTGGAATTCAATCGTTTTTTGAATGATTCACTCAGAGCTTGAACTCCAAATGAACTTTAAAGTTGCTTGATAGATTGATAATCATCTTCACTTCATTACAAATTTTTCCTAAAATTTGTGCAACTTGAAAATTATCCTCAAAACTTAAATACATACCATTTCTAGATCCGACGTTGCACAAAATATTATGTGTATAGCACCAAACCGAATAGCGACAGTAGGACTAGCGACGCTTTTTTATTAGCGAGATTTCTGTCATTCGCAGGTTTGTTTTTCTTTTTTCAATTCAGTAGGCGATTTCGATGTAGTTCTCGAACATTGTTTATGTGATTTACTGTACATTTTCCTTAGGCCATTAATCGCATGCTTCAGGTATCCTAGGAAACTTGCGGTGCGTCGTTATTATTTTCAACGTCGCGACGTATGCGACGTGTCGCTAGTAGGCAAAGCTGCTATGATTATTAGCGCTCATATTTTGGATTAATTCTGCATGCGTAATATAAGATAACAAACCCCAGCAACAATACACACAACTCAAAGGTTCTTCCCGTCGGTTGAAAACTGCTAGGTATAAGTGAAAGGTGTTTATAGAGTTCAAGTTAAAACAGGTGAAGTTATCTTTTTTTTGTGTCAATATTTTAGCAACTTTTACAGTAAACGAAAAACTATGAGTTTGAAAATTGTTTTCCAAATTTTACAACATCTGGAGTACGTCAATAAGTTCGGTAGTTTGTTAACACTATCAGAACTATTGTTCAAAATCATCTTAATGTGACTTTTCTATATTCAATTCAATTATATCGACAATTGTCCATGTGACCGATGATTTCGATACCAAATTTTTCGATACCGCTATTTTTCCTTCAAAACCTGTAATTTTCACAGTACCAATTTTAAATACATCTTTTTTGTATGAAATTATTTTATCGGCTATATCGGTGAAATTTTATATTCTTTGAGAAGAATTTGAAGATTACAAACGGATAGAAAAAATTATAGACGGATAGAATTAGTTGTTGAAAATGAGCGGAAGAATATTTTTAATTTAAAAAACTTTTCATCACATTTCATCTCTTTGTTCCTCACGAGTCTTTTCAAATATCAGTGTTTTTATCTCGAACAACCAACGATTTGATATTGTAAATTTTAAAAAAATTAGCAGAGATTTTGAAACTTAAATTTAAATTGATGGATTGATATTTTTTGCTTTATCTACAAATATTACATCGTATATTAAAAAACATCAAACCTTAGCTTTATGCCAAAATTTAACCTGCACAATAAGCAAAACTTCAGACTGCAAGATGACTGCACAGTAAATGTTTTTTTGCTGGAAACCAGCTAAATTTTTCTGGTTTTTGTCCCGCTGGTTTTCCAGCAAAATTTTCAGCAATAAAGATAGCCGGAATGACCAGCAAACTCGACAGCTGGAAAAACAGCAATCTTCAAGTAGATTTTTTAGAAACCTACAAATGTTCTGTTCAGATTAATTGCATTGAATACATATTGCTTTTTATTCATATTTTAAAAGAAAAATTTTCTCATGCTTTGGTATAAATAATTGGTTTTATTAATGAATATGAAAAAAAAAAATAAGTTGCACACCAAATTAACCATATATGGTTGCGATATATAGCATGCTCTTCATTATTCTTTCAGCGACTATCCGGCCGGAATTCAAAAATTAAATAAGTCTGTAAAATAAGAAACACATTGTCAGCTTTCTTGTCTAATTCATGCTAAACAATCTACTTACCGAACGATTCGCTTTGAGAGTTTTTTTATTCTTCTCATGAACAACATCTAATTTTTACATTCCATCCCAGTCGCTTGGCAAGTGCGGATGTATTTTTGTTTCGCAATACTAATCGGGTGCTTTATACACGCAAAAGTGCAGTTAAAATTGGAAGTTTCCACTATCAGTTATCCTGCATCATTCGGTCGTCAATTGCCGAATCAATTCAGCAACAGAAGTGACAAGCTGTGTTTCCCCCGGCAGCGCTGGTGCGCAATCCCCACATCTGGCTGGAACATCAGGCTGCCTTGTCGTCACCATCAGCACCAGGACCATCAGCAGAGAAGTACAAATTGTTTCCTCCCAATTATTCCGGGTTTGATTACTGTTTGGGTGGTTGTCCGATAGATCCGGTATTAATGGCCGTGACCGGATAACCGGAGACATTGCACAACTCTGATTCGATTGGTCATTCTCTCCCGGTAAATCGAGCCATCATCAAACAACCGAGGAAAAATCATCGCCGTCGTCATCGTCAGGGCCAGCTGCGATCAACGGAGAACACGTGGTTGTGTACCAAAGAAAATACACTCAAGAAAAATAGCTCATAAAGAAGTGCTTGAAAAAATTGTAAGTTCTTTTTCATTCTTTTTCACTTTTTCTTTAACTATCTTTTTCCCTATATTTTGACCATTGTTTGCTTCGTTCATATTTTTAACGTCGGACATTCGTGTTCGTGTGAAGAAATATGAGCGAAAGCGGGGGGCTAATCCCCTCAACTGAGGATGATGAAGATAGCATCTATGAGGATGAGGAGCATTTAGAGGATTCGATTGTTGCGGGTCCTTCTAATGTTTTTCATTCTCCAATGGATGATAATTCTGAGTCATCCTCAGTTGAAAGTAAAGCATCCCGACTCCGAGTCTACACAGAGAGCCCAACTTTCACTGGTCCTTGGGTGGTTTTCATCCGGCCCAAAAAGAATGGAAAACAGTTGAATGTGGTTCAGATCACAAGAGATCTGGCAAGGTGGTCCTCCGTAACCTGCATTAAAAAGGTGCGTCCAAACAAATTGCGAGTTGAAGTGGCCAACCGGAAAGCCGCAAATGAAATTGCTGTCAGCAATTTTATAAACTTAGAGTACCACGTGTACATTCCGTCTCGAGACGTAGAGATCGAGGGCGTGATTACAGAAATGAGTTTGAAGGCAGATTACGTGAAATCCAACGGCGTTGGTAAGTTTAAGAGCCTCGATTCGGCTTCGGTCGAAATCTTGGATTGCCGCCAACTCAGAACTGCCACCGTCGTAAATGGAGTCAAAGGGTACTCACCTTCAAGCTCATTTCGTGTGACCTTTGCGGGTACCGCCCTCCCTCATTACGTCTTGATTGACAGAATATTGAGGCTTCCTGTGCGACTCTTTGTTCCTCGCCCAATGGATTGCAAAAATTGCAATAAGTTGGGGCACACTGCGTCGCACTGCTGTAACAAGCCACGGTGCCCCAAATGCGGGGAGAATCATGGGGCTGGAGCGTGCTCAGCAATAGAGCAGAAATGTGTCTATTGCGGGGGCTCACCCCATGAAATCTCTTCGTGCGAGGCATATAAGAGTCGCTGGGATAGTCAAAAGCGCTCTTTGAAGGAACGTTCAAAACGGTCTTATGCCGCCATTTTGAAGAGCGCGGCGCCTCCGATCCAACCTCATACAAGTAACATTTTTACTGCGCTGTCAGTTGTAGACAATGTAGAATCAGATTCTACCGACGAAGAACACCCGGTCATCTTTGTAGCCAACTCGCGAAAACGCTCAAAACCAGCACCGAAGACCCCCAAAATTCCAGCAAAAATCCCAACATTTAGTCCCTCAATTGGTATAAAGCAAAAACCGACACCTATAGTACCACTAGTGAAAGAAAAACAAGTCCCTCCTGGATTCCGTATGAATATGACATCTCAGAATACACCAGACATTGCAGAAACTGCTAAGTCTTTCATTCCTAACGTAATTTCGTCAGAATCAACTTCACAATCTGGAATTTTTAAATTGTCCGACATTTTAAATGGGGTCTTTACTTTTCTCAACGTCTCGGAATCGATCAGGAGTATTGTTACCTCTATGCTTCCTGTAGTAAAGACATTTTTGAAGCAATTGATGCAAACTTGGCCCCTTCTTTCAGTGTTTATCTCTCTCGATGGCTAGTTTAAGCCGAGAGGTCGGAGATATCACTGTGTTACAGTGGAATTGTCGTAGCCTAATCCCTAAACTGGATCCGTTCAAATTTCTTCTTCATGAAACTAGTTGCGATATTTTTGCCCTTTCTGAAACATGGCTTTCTTCTCAATCAAACATCTCATTCCACGATTTTAACATCATCCGTTTGGATCGCAATGATTCTTATGGAGGGGTGCTTTTAGGGATCAATAAGCGCCACTCTTTCTATAGAATCCACCTCCCTTTGTCAGGAGGAATTGAAGCTGTTGCTTGTCATACAACTATAAGAGGTAAGGACTTATGTGTTGTCAGTTTGTACTGGCCTCAGAGAGTTGCGGTTAACCAAAGCCACCTAGAGGACCTGTGCTCAGTGCTACCTGAACCAAGGTTGATCCTGGGTGACTTTAATTCACATGGGACTGTCTGGGGGGAGCAAACTGACGATAGTCGTTCTACTCTTATCTATGACATTTGCGATAGTTTCAATTTAACAGTATTGAACACGGGTGATAAAACACGGGTACCTAAACCTCCTGCTAGACAAAGTGCAATTGACCTCTCACTCTGCTCAAACTCACTATCATTGGATTGCCAGTGGAAGGTAATCCCTGATCCCAATGGTAGTGATCACCTGCCTATCAAAATTACAATCACCAATGGGGTGAACGCTTCGAGTTCAACAAATATGGTATATGACCTCACAAGACACATCGACTGGAAAAAGTACTCGGACGCAATTGTTTCAGCCATCCATTCTGTGGAAGTGTTACCTCCGTTGGAGGAATATACCTTCCTTGCTTGCTTGATCCATGATAGTGCAATTAAATCTCAAACGAAACCCATCCCAGATCCATCTGTTCGCCGAAGGCCTCCCAATCCATGGTGGGACAGTCAGTGTACTAAACTTTACGTGGACAAATCGAACGCTTTTAAAGTTTTTCGGAAACACGGAACCCTGGATAACTTCAACGCGTATTTTTCTCTTGAGCAGCAATTTAAAAATTTGATCAAGGGGAAAAAACGTGCGCATTGGCGTAATTTTGTGGGAGGTTTGTCGCGGGAAACATCCTTAAGCACTTTGTGGAATGTGGCACGCAGCATGCGTAATCGTTCTCACACGAACGAGAGTGAAGAACATTCGCATAAATGGATTTTCAATTTCGCACGAAAAATCTGTCCAGATTCCACACCTGTGCAAAAAATCATCCGAAGTGTGTCTCCGAACAGATGCGATCTGGATTCCAGCTTTTCAATGATGGAATTCTCACTTGCTCTCCTCTCTTGTAACAATTCAGCTCCGGGAGTTGATAAAATCAAATTTAACTTGTTGAAAAACCTTCCGGATGCCGCCAAATTTCGCTTGTTGAATTTATTTAATCAATTCTTGGAGCATAACATTGTTCCCGAAGATTGGAGACAAGTGAGAGTTATTGCCATCCAAAAGCCTGGGAAACCAGCTTCCGATTTTAATTCGTACCGTCCAATAGCGATGTTGTCTTGCATTCGGAAATTGATGGAGAAAATGATTTTGTTCCGATTGGATAAATGGGTGGAAACCAATGGTCTCCTTTCAGATACTCAATTTGGGTTTCGAAGGGGCAAAGGGACAAACGATTGTCTTGCTTTGCTGTCTTCAGAGATACAAATGGCGTACGCAAAACGTGAGCAAATGGCTTCAGTGTTTCTAGACATAAAGGGAGCTTTTGATGCAGTCTCAATAGAGGTTTTGTCTGACAAGTTGCACTCCCGGGGTCTGCCTCCTCTATTGAACAACATCTTATACAGCTTGCTTTGTGAGAAACATCTGAACTTTGCTCACGGAGATATTTCAATTAGAAGGACCTCTTACATGGGCCTCCCGCAAGGTTCATGTTTGAGTCCACTTTTGTACAACTTTTACGTAAGTGACATCGACAGTTGTCTCTCCGAAGGTTGCACACTAAGACAACTTGCAGATGACGGCGTAGTGTCTGTCACAGGATCTACTGAGTCTCATCTGCACAGACCTTTACAAGATACTTTAGACAGATTGTCAACCTGGGCTTTGGGGCTTGGGATTGAGTTTTCTCCACAGAAAACGGAGATGGTTGTTTTCTCTAAGAAGCGTAGACCTGCTCAACCTAAGCTTCATCTCCTAGGCAGAACGATCACTCAATCGAGGTGTTTTAAGTATCTTGGGGTTTGGTTTGATTCCAAGTGTACCTGGAGAGCCCACATTGAGTACCTGAAAGGAAAATGCCAACAAAGAATCAATTTTCTCCGATCAATCACTGGCACCTGGTGGGGAGCCCATCCAGAAGATCTTTTAAAATTGTATCGAACAACAATTCTCTCGGTTATGGAATATGGTAGCTTCTGTTTCCAGTCGGCTGCCAAAACTCATCTCATCAAACTCGAGCGTATCCAATATCGTTGTCTCCGCATCGCTTTGGGCTGTATGCCCTCAACGCATAATATGAGTCTTGAAGTTTTGGCAGGCATACTCCCACTAAAAGATCGATTCAATTTATTATCACTCCGGTTCCTCATCAGGTGTGAGGTCATGAACCCATTGGTGACCGCAAATTTTGAAAGGCTTCTTGAGCAAAATCTTCAAACCAGATTTATGTCTATATACCATGTCTTCATGTCCATGCAGGTTAATCCTTCTTCATATTCTCCAACTCGTGTTTACATCCCAGACTACGACAACTCTTCTGTCCAGTTTGATTTGTCTATGCAGCAAGAAATTCGTGGAATCCCTGATTCGCATCGTCCACTTCTGATTCCAAGAATTTTCGATGCTAAATATAGACACGTCGATGCTGACAAAATGTACTTTACAGATGGGTCGCTTATAGAGGAATCAACGGGATTTGGAGTTTTTAACGAAATAGCTACTGCCTCATATAACCTCCATCCACCATGCTCGGTATACATCGCAGAATTAGGAGCCATTTACTGGGCGTTGGACAGCGTCGTTTCAAGGCCAGTAGGACACTACTATATTATAACGGACAGCCTCAGTTCTGTTGAAGCAATCCGTTCAATAAGACCAGGAAAGCACTCACCGTATTTCCTCGGGAAGATACGGGAGACGCTGAGTACTTTATCAAGACGTTGCTTTGCAATCACCTTCGTTTGGGTCCCCTCACATTGCTCGATAATGGGTAATGAGAGGGCGGACTCTCTGGCTAAGGTGGGGGCGATGGAAGGCGACACATATCACCGTGAAATCGTCTTCAACGAATTTTACTCCTTAGTTCGAAGGAACTCTCTTGTCAACTGGCAGCGCAAATGGGACGAGGATGAGTTGGGTCGATGGCTCCACTCGATTATCCCAAAGGTAAGCCTCAAACCCTGGTTTAATAGATTGGATCTGAGTAGGGATTTTATTCGTGTATTTTCCCGTCTCATGTCCAATCATTATTCCTTAGACGCGGTACTCTATCGTTTGAATATTGTTGGCAGCAATTTGTGTAGTTGCGGCCAAGGTTACCATGACATCGAGCATATTGTCTGGTCGTGTGAGGTCTATCTTGTCGCCAGAACGAATTTTATAGACTCCCTTCGGGCCCGAGGAAAACCACCTAACGTCCCAGTGAGAGATGTACTAGCTATGCTAGATTTGGACTACATGCTCGAAATCTATCTTTTTCTAAAAGCTATTGATCTTCGTCTATAATACTTTTTATTTTCATATTTCCCTTTCCTATCCTCTTTCTCTTTAAAATAAAAGTGTTAAGCTAAGCAAAATATTGTAAAAACAAAAAACGAGTTTGGCTCCTTAAAACCTGAAGGTATGAGCCGTTTCAAATAAAGATTTACAAAAAAAAAAAAATCTAATTTTTAGCTCTTTTTCAATCACCTAAGTTTACTCTTTAAAAAATAACAAAGTTCCGAATCTGACAGATCGATTGCTGATTTTCCAGCATTAGAGCAAGTTCACTGGTATTGGGAATAAGTGGTAGAAATGTTGACACTTACGGCACATTTTGAAAATTTTGCCATGCAAACACACTTTCAAGGTCTGTGGCATTCTAGTTTTTTTACAACACGTGTTGTATTTTCGCATGCTGTGATGCAAAAATAGCAATATTTCTATCACATACGGCTGAAATAGAAACAGTGTTGCTAAAAATACAACGCCCCAAGATCTTGAATACATTTTTGCATGGTGAAATTTTCAAAATGTCAAAATTTCTACCACTTTTTCCCAACACCAGTGAACTTGCTCTTACGGATCAATTGCTGGAAAATTTCCAGCAAAAAGAACAATTGCTAAAAAAATCAGCAAAACGAATCATGTTAGCTGATTTTCAGCAAAAAATTGGTTTGCTGGACGTTTACAGCCATTTTATATTGCTGGAAATTGAGACAAAAATTTACTGTGTGCTTTCTGGTCGATTATGTTTTTTCTTTGACAAGTGATCAGGAAACGTGCAGGGTATATACACAGCATTTTTTTTTGCTGGAAACCAGCAAGCTTTTGCTGGTTTTTGTCCCGCTGACTTTCCAGCAAAATTTCCAGCAATTCAAATTGCTGGAAAATCAGCAATCCAGATTGCTGGAAACCAGCGATTTCTTTCAGAACATTCGGCTGTATTTGGTATCAAATTTCTATTTCTATTTGAAATTAAGTATTGGATACTGGCTGTGGTATGACAAGAAATAAATAACAATTATTTTCTTCCATTTTTCATTTATGTATTTATTCCCAATATCACATGTTATTTTAATGTACAAACAACGGGATATTAATCATCCGCCACCTGAAATAGAGTTTTGATTATTATTTTTCATGAAATATCTACCTATCTTTTAAATACTCACCCTTGGCTTGATGTCTGGTTGCTAGAATATAGAAGAAAATAAGAATAATTGTATTAATCTTATTCAAGTTCGTGAAATAAAGTCTCACCTTGCTTCAGCGTACGAAAACAAACAGACTCCAATTTTACAATTCGATTGCTGATTTTCCAGCAAACTAGATCAATTGCTGGAAAGTCCAGCAATTTGAAAACCGATTACTGGTTTTTCAGCAAAAAAGACAAGAACACAACCGAATGCTGAAAAATCCAGCAATTTGAAAACCGATTGCTGGTTTCCAGCAAAAATTTGGATTGCTGAACATTTCCAGCCATTTTTTTTGCTGGAAATCGAGGCAAAAATTTACTGTGTACATACAAAATAAAATCCATCTGTAATTCACATGACGCGCAAAGTGCAATATTATGTAAATTACTATAATGTAAAGATTTTTTGGGATTTTCATCCTGAAGGATAATTCATCCCTATTATTTGAATCTCAAAAGAGCAAAAACGAAAAACTTCAGATCAATTTCATGTAAACATTGTAAATATGAAATTGTATTTAACGTCGAAAAGCTTGTTCCAAAAATTATTCAGATTTCAACATGAAAATGAGATGAAATTTTTCTTTCTGTGTAAAATGTAAGTAATTGGGTGTCGAGTTCTGAATACGGCGAGTTCGTCAATATCACTGTTTCGCAAAAAAGGGGTTCACATTTTGACAGCTCCATGATCTACCAGCAAAAATTTCAATTTGTTTTCTTTATTTCTCGAAAACCAAATATCTTTCAGATTACGTTGTACAATCAAAATGTAGGTCTCCAAGCGTACTTTTTCACCCAACTGATAAATCCAATACGGAGAATTTGCCCTATTCAAAATTCACTACAGAATTGTTTTCTCTTGCCGGGATCTTCCGGCTCCATCATCTGCAAAAAATAAAATGAACAAAATTATTGGTAGAATTTTCAAGCACCCGTATAAAATCATACTAGAGAAAAAACTGAGCAGTTTTCGAAAAGAGTTGTAATCGTTTAAGATAAAAATTAATGCCGTAACCAAACTAAATCAACAAAAAATATTGTTTTATGTATAAGGAATGCTCAGTTTGATGAAATTTGTAAACCTGTTAAATTAAAAATTTTCTCAAAGAATTAAAACAAGTTTTTATTATGATCATACCCAAGAAACAAAATTGGTACCAACTAACTGATCAGTGATTTAATCAGACCAATTTGACATTTGGGCGATTTTTATTTCATTTTTTTCTGTTTCGGTTCGGGTATTTTGGTTCGATTAAAATAAAATAAAAATCAAGTCTAGGTTTTGACTATTTTTTTCATTTTACAGCCCGGAATTTGAGTTAAAAAAATTTAAATAAAATGCCCGAATCTCACTATCTCTAAAGTAGATATCATTTTTGTACATTTATGTCAACAATAAAAATGCAGAACAAATAACCAATATGAACTCAGTGCGAAAGGTTTTGACAATTGTTTGAAGGACATAAAAATATATAAAACAAGTTTTGTTAAATTGAATTATTTTTATTTTAACTAATTGAAAATTTGAACATGAGTTCACTTTATTAGGTTCAATTGATGGAGAAATTGAAACTCTCTTAATATCTAATATAGCAAAACATGGCTGTTTTTCTGTTTGAATGTTTATTTTAGCAAACAATCACTGAAACGAAATGGTCAACAGTTTAAGGAGGTCCGGCCATTCGGCCGAAGGTCGTCAGGTCAAGAGATGTTAGGCTGAAATTCACTAGGACGAATGGGTTATTAGAACGAAGGATGTGAGACTCTAGCACGCTTGGCCGAATAAATGCTAGGCCTAATAGATGTTGGGCCTGATTACCCTTTAGACCTAACGATCATTCAGTTTAATCTCCATTCGGCCCAAAGGGTTTGCAGCCTAACAACAGGCTGGTCCAAATTTGTATAGGATGATTTTTTTTTGCAACTTTTTTCAACGCGGCACCCCCCGGGTTGGTGCCACTAGGTGGAAAAAGACTTTCTGAGATTTTTGACAACATGTATGTGAAATCAACATACTTTTTAACTCTTTGTTCTCAAATATGCATCCAGTATGTTATACAGCTCAGAATTGTAAAGTTTCCAGTCCAAACAGTTAGGAGCAAGTTTGTAGAATATTACCTATAACATTTCGTTGATTTTTCGTATAGGGGTGCATAGCACTAGTTTACAAAATTGAAATAAAAAATTGTAAATTTATTGGCTGATCCATGTTTCTAATGTAAAATCGGGCTCCGAATTCAAAAATTAAAATTAAAAAAGTGTTATTGTTACATTCTTCTACAAAGTTGTTCCTCATTGTTTGAACTATAAATTCTGCAATTCTGAGCTATATAACATACCGGAGGCATACTTTAGATCATAAAGAGTGAAAGTGGAAGCTCAAAATACGATTTAAAATCTGTCGACAAATTTTGACGAAAACATTTTTTTTCGTGATTTTTGTTGAGTAATTTCATGGTTTTTACAAAATTTGTCCGGATAATGCCCAGATTTTTATCGTCAATCTTCCCGGGTTTTGTCGGGATTTAACTAAAAATTGCCTTGATTTGTCCGGCCCGGATACTTGCTGAAAAAATTCTGTCAACCTCATGATATCCCATCCGGCCTGAAATTTTTCATCCAAACGACCTTCGACAGAATGGCCTTCTGCCTTACGACTTTAGGCCGAATGATCCAGCCTCCAGTTTAAGCTGTCATTAGAAACTCGGCTATGTAATGAAAACAAAGGTACCGTAAAACGGGGTAACATTGATCGCCGGGGTAAATTTGACCAACAAGAAACTTTTCCACATTATCATCAATAACTCAGTCTATAGTTTGAATTCTTGAAAACTGTTTTCTACGTTTGAAAGCCTATTAATTGAGTATCAAATAGGCAAAATTTGGTCTGTATTTGAATTTTTTTTCTGTTAGTAAAATATCAAATTTTAAAATCTTAAAATATCTATTTTTTCAAGGCTCGCAAACAAACAGCTCTCCTGATGACTCCAAAAAGCTTTTAAAAGCAAAAGGGTTGTTTAATGTGAAAGAACAACTTTTTTTCTTTGTATATGAACAGTTATAGTGCTATTTTTATAGTCATTCAATGATCAATTTTTGATATTTAAAAAATAAGGACATTTTCCAAGAGTAAGCCCGTATTGGAAAAATGGATAGGAACCCTATCAAATCGTTAACTTTGAAGAAAAAATGAAAATGGAAATAGCGGGAGGGCCTAGGGGAATGTGGGAACGTAAAATTTCATTTGTATTTTGAATCTCAAACTATTTAGCAATTAAAATTATTTTTGCCCCTTAATATAGGCAGCATCATAGTTCTTTTTTCGATAATAAATATTTTTAAAATAAAATGTTAAAAATCGAGGTTAAATTGATAAACTAGCTTTTCAAATATTATGAAGGTGTTTTGTATCCTTTATGATCAAGAAAACGCTTTAAAACCGTCAGAATAAAGACTGATCAATGTATCCCCAAAGCATCAAATTCTGAACAGAGACGAAAACGATTTTTAAATCAAATTTAAAGAGGTCCAATAAATTTCTGCATCCATGTTTTACGTTCATAGGGGTCCAGTACTGGTTTTAAAAATATAAAACATGTCACATTTCCCTTAACAGAAAAAATAATCGAAAAATATTGAAAAAGTGATCAATATTACCCCGGATTACGGTACCAAAAAACTCCAGTATACTAAACATAAATCTACGAAAAAACAATTTATAAATTGAAAAAAAAAAAGTTGAATAGTAACTGTCTTTTTTTTCGTAAGTCGATGTTTTTTTGCAGTTGGTACCTATTAAGGAGATGCTTGTTCTTCTTTTCTCTATCTCTTTACAAAAAACGTTGAATATAAGAATAAAGGTTGTAGTTCCAAACGATACGAGAATGTTAAAAAATAACATACAATGTGATAAATCAGATAACAAAAACATCCAATCTTAAAAAAATTCTACTGCTGCCAAAATGAAAATTTCATTTTGAAAAAGAAGCTATCGAAAAAATGCGCTTGTGCTGATTCGGAATTAATTTTCGAATTTCGACCTCAATGTATGCCGTGATCGGGATTCGATCTTATGACCGTTGGCTAGGAGACTTGAAGACTATTTTCTACAAAATGGGCTGCAACATCTAATGGCTTTTTATTTTGTTTTGGGGTTACATAAAGTACATATAAATGTTTATCATTTTTGACTAATAATTTGATAATTTTGACTATTCAAATAGGACAGCCAAACTTGATATTTATCCTAAATCTTGAACAAACTGACGAAAATCAATATGGGACTATTATGCAAAAAGAGGAAGTTAAATACTATTGGAAAACTTTCGCGAAATATTCCTCTTAAATTCTTGGTAAAACTTGTTGACCTTTAAAAGCAAATCACTGTTCGCGCAAAAAATTAATTTTTAACATGGAGATTTTGTTTAAAAAGCTAAGAAGACAACCAAAGGCATCATCTAACTGAGTTTGACTCTCTTCTTAAGTTAGACGATTCAAATAACCAACACACAAAGTATCTCAGTTAAAAAATCTTTAAATATTCAAATCATCGCTAGTCTTCGAAGGGTCTGACCGAAAACCCTTGGCAAATGATAACATCAAACTCGACTGTGCGCCGATAATGACAAAACATAGCCTCAGTACTGTGCCACTAATTAGTATTCAGCTCCAGTCGCAGGCCGATTTCCGTTGAACGCAGAATACATGCAATTACTGTAATTTTCTTCCACCAATCGGCCGCTGTTGTTGTTTCCCGGAGTTGTTTTTCTCCTTTGGCTCGGCTTTGGCTTGTTGTAGCAGCTCCTACATGGCTAATGCTATTATCTGAATAAAAGGAAACTTTTTTCTGCAAAAAAAAATGGAATCTATTTCTTCAAGCCGCAGATTTTAGACCGGACCAGAATGAAAAAGCAGATCACCATCAATGGGAGAATCTGGGAATCAGTGCAGCGTGGAGAGAACATGATTGCAGTCTGACTAATTAGCATATTCCGGTAATCTAAGCGGATTCCGTTTTTATGAGCGTTTAATTGTTTCACGATGAATCCGTGACGTCTGGCTGCGTCAAGACTCTTGATTCACTGGGCGGCCGCATTGTACATGTAATTATATGAAGAATGTGAGGTACAAGATACCGAGAGCAGGTGGAAACAACTCAGACTCCATGCATTGTGAATGGCGAACGGCTTCTTAACCTCGATTCATGTTTGTTACAGGTCAACCAAATCAGTGGATTCCTCCGGGGAGAAGATAGAGATAGAGAGATTTACGAAGTCGGGGACGCCAGACTTTAGAAGTGTTACAATTAATCACATCACATTAGAAGCAACAAAAAGTTTTAACAGTCCTTCATTAATCAGCCCGAACATAGTATGAAGTTGTGAGAACTCGCGTGATCTGCGCGCCCCATACGTTCCTGGTATACGATCTGCCGAACGAAACAAGGAACGGAATCAAGTTGAAGGAAGGAAAAAAACACAACAAACCGGAGCTGAAATTATAAACCGAGTTTGTGCTGAGCAGCGTAAGGCAGAAGTGCTTTCTGCTTCTCCCGAGATCGCGCGTGGAGATGGTTTAAAATTTTAAATCAGAACTCGTTTCTCAAACTAATATATATTTTATAGCCGGCGTACCGCGCACGCCTCCCGGAGACGCCACACCGCCGCGCAGAACTTCGTGAGACTTGACGCGTGAAACTTATGTGCGCAGAAAAGTGTGAATAAATAAAACTGCCATCAGCCGGGACGACGTTTCGATGATGGTTCTCTGTGAGTGATTCGAAGGCCTCTCCGTTCAGGTGACAGCTACTGAAAAGTGCGAACAAAAAGTTACTTCTGCAACGACGAGTAATTACTGCGACGCAACGACGCCATATAGTCCTCAAAAGTCCATCAGTTACGACCGTCATCGGTGTCTCATTGCCACAGTGCTTTTTTTTTGATACAGTGAGAGGTGTGCTTTTAAAGTTCATTAGGAAGCACCTGGTGGGGCCCTGAGGCCTTCTCTAGGCGGGTAAATAGTATCTACTATTCAGTGGAACTGCATCAAATCAAAAGACAAACGGAAGAGAAAAGACAAACAGACCAACGTGCGCGACCAACTGAAGCCTCCAGTTCGGTTGGTCGATTGGCGAGCGCTTTCCGGTCGTTGTTTGGGTGGTCGCGACAATGGCAGTATCCTGCCCGGAAGTTATGTACGGAGCATACTACCCATATCTTTACGGCCGTGCCGGACCTAGTCGACCATTCTACCAATATGAGCGGGTAAGTGACCGAATTGTGAAATTTATGTCTAATAAGAGCAAGTTCACTGGTGTTGGGAAAAAGTGGTAGAAATTTTGTCACTTTTAGCACAATTTGAAAATTTTGCCATGCCAAATCATTTTCAAGATCTGTGGCCTTCAATTTTTTTAACAACATGTGTTGTAGTTTGGCATGCTGTGATGCAAAAATAGCAATATTTCTATCACATGCGGCTGAAATAGAAACTGTAGATAAATGCTGTAGAATATACAACGCCCAAAGATCTTAAAAACATTTTTGCATGGTAAATTTTTCAAAATGTCAAAATTTCTACCACTTTTCCCAACACCTGTGAACTTGCTCTAAACGAATATTTTATAATAATGCATCCTGCCATCCATGGCATTGTATGGCCCGAGTGATCTTAAGATCAATACAAAACGGCAAAACTGCCATAAAACTTTTTTGAAAACAACATTAGATTTTGCAAACACCAAGAAATTAAACCCTTATACAGCAGTTTTTCGATTTTAAAGCTTAGTTCTTTTAGAAATGGGACAGTTAAGAATGCGTATATTTTAAAAACCTTCCGTTTGATGTAAAAACTTTCTATGAAGGAGATGAAGGTAATTTGATGATGATTCATAAAAAAATTTGAAAAAAATTATTGATCGTTTTTTTGTTAGAATAAATTCTACTTTATTCTTGGTACCTCCCATCGGCTAGCGCACACTTTTTTCAGTCAAGATATTGATCAGTTTTTCAAACTAATACTTCGTCTAATCTGTATTTTAGGTGGCTACATCCTCTTCCTTCAATTTCCGCTTCTTTTCGGACCAATACTTCTCTTTTAAAAGAAACTGAGGGCAATTTAGTGTATACAGATGTTTCGAAATTAACAAATTTGATTATTTTTGAGCCACTTTTTGAGCGTTTTTCATGGAATTTCTGCTGGCAAAATCTGGCAATAACGAAGTAGAACCATCATGAGATTAAACTTAAAGTAAAATCGGTTAGTATAGATCATAGTTTGCGAAGGGTACGCAAAAAATTACTCTTTTTAGGCTTTTAAAAATAGCGAAAACCATAATTTTCGTTTTGAATATTGTTATTTTTTTCCACAGGAGCAGAATTTTGGAAAAACATAATATTTCATAAAAAATAACCAACAAATTGAAACTTTAATATATTCGGGACCTTGCCACGAGCAGACATGGTATAGGATTCAAACGCTGGAATTTGTTTAAAATAGGGTATTTCATAAGTTTTTTCGTTCATCAGAAATCTCCTGTCCCACAGTCTCGGAACCGGCTATACAGCTTACGAGCTCTGGAACTAGCAAAAACTTAGTGTTTGAGATGTGGTTTGAATGACTCATTACCAGGCAACACTTTCAGCTTATCGGAGAATAAAAATATTTGGAAATTTCAGCGATCTACCCTTAGTTTTTAGCTTTTTGAAAATTAAAAATGCTGGTATGAGACTTGATTCTCTGATGACCCTTAGCCGAAGTTGCCGATCATATTCTTCACTCCAATGCTTGATTTCAACTTTGTGGACATTTTTGACAGTATTTGCATACTTTTCCATCACTTACATACAGTCGTTCTTTGAATAATCAACGGTTTTGTCAGCTATCAATTTGATTATGATGGATTTTGAATGAAACTGTGCAGAATTATTTTTTCCTTTATCTCTTGCATCGTAAATATCTCAAAAACGCGTATTTTTTTAATTTTGAAAAAAATAGGTCTGATAGTACTTTTTACAGGCAACAAATCGCTGCCAAAATTTTGAATGTCCGATTACTAGTAAACGAGCTATAAGTGAAAGAAAGTGTCCCATTTCTAAAAGAACTAAGCTTTATCACGCTTAATTCACCGTGATAATGGTAAAACCACAGACAAACAGACGGGACACTCCATTTTTATTCTTCGCAAAACGTAAAACGAGAGCCAGAGTGATAGGCAATGTCGCCACCAGATAGCACTACTTTACCAGTTTTTGAAAATCAAAATTTTTATCAGGGTAGCCGTTTGCTTTGTTTATCTTTCTGTGACAACCAGAAACTCTATCGAAAATAAAACAGCTTTTGTTGAAACGTGAGTTGATTAATGTCTTATGTTTTTCAAAAAGCTATTTATAGTTTTACAGTTTATGTTTCAGAAGTAATCTGTATGAATAGCCGATAATCACCTGGTGTTATTCCGATTTCCTTATGTGATCCATAAGCAAATGTTTCCCAAAAAGAAGTGATCATCCACGGAGTGTCAAACCATGTTGGAAATATTTTAAGAACATCTGAATACATCTTTTCAACATTTAATTTAAAAAAAACCCGAAACTGGTTCTTAGGATGGTTCCAGAAAAGCTACATTGTGTATTTTCCTGTGCAAATAGCTAACGTACATACTGTTTTCTAAGAATTGTTACCATTGGGGTATCTCGCCCAATCATACCCATGAAGAGCAAGCAGTTTGGAGTACTCAATCTGAGTGCTCAGAGGTAGTAATTATAATCGATTAAATATCGATAATTATTCCCGCCAATATTTGAATTTAAATAAGAACAAAATTTGGAAAAGAATTTATTAATAAAACCTATTCTATGATTAAAAACAATAATTAAATAAATAAAGTTAGGAGATTAAAAATAACGATCACTCCAAATTCAAAAACAGAAGCTAGCACATGCAAACACTTATGACACAACACAAAACACTTGCCCGATGAGAAGCAAAAGAGCAATGGAAAAACGTCAGGTGGAAAATGGAACGGAAATGTGGGTTGCGATGGGTCAGCTAATCACTTACTAAGATTCGCATATCCTTTCCACCTTCGACCAGCACACGATTCACATCGCTACACAGTGACCATAGTGGCCAAAGTATACGTTCACGTACGTTAATATAAAGTGTCGAAATATATAGTTAACATATGTGGAAAAGATAATTTAAGTTGAGCGAATAAAGCGAATCAAGTGAGTTTACTAAGTGATTGCTGTAAACCCCATCCTAACCCCATATTCAATCCGCCAGGACTAAGCGGTTCCAGTCAAGAGATTTGACCCAGCGGTGACGGTCAAGAAGACTGATCCAGCGGTTTCGGACAGGAGAGTTAACTCGACAAAGCTCCAGTTTGTCCTAGTCAAACGGGCGAGTGAGCAAAGATCTGCTTCCGTTTCTCTGTTAAGGAGCCTGCGCACGGAAGGCACTGTTCGATCCCTTCAAACGGGTTAGTAAAAGTTCGAACGTGTGTCCCTCCGGGCTCGAGGCTCTGTTGAGGAGCACGCGGTGTTTCACACCTGCGTGTACCATCCAGAGCTACCACAACGAAGGTTGGCTCCACCACGAGGGCGATCTAACCTCCATTGCCAACCAGCACTTTGTGGTCTTTGTGGTCAGTTGACCCACAAAGTAAGGATTCTCCATCGGACAACCATCTCAGCACAAGGCGGCCGGCCCTCCAGCAGCAGCAGCAGCAACACACTACACACCTACACTCAACACGTAAGTTTATAAATAAACAGGACATGAAAACTTTAAGATAGCGTTTGTGTTTCCTTTCGAACTACCGACCGGTGCATCATTGCGAGAAGCCGACCCGAGGTTCTCCGAAACCTCTGCTCTAGCTTAGCCAAGCAAAAGAGGCCGCATGTGAGCCCACCCTCACTAGAATTCCCGTGGCTTGACCAGGAATTCGAGGGCAGTAGTAGCTGGCCCTTCTGGCCAGCTAAGTAATAGAATTGAAGTTGAATTGACAAGAGAAAAAACCCTGCAGCAAAAAGGGATCACAATCACAGCTCGTAGAATATGGAAAAGTATCGATTTCAAAAAGTTTAACACCTGGTACTGGAAACAGATCACAGAAGTAATGAGAATAAGAAATTTTTCACCCATGTAATCTTTGAATATCTGAAAACATACCCTTTTTGAAGAGTTTTAAGATTTATTTCATAACTTGACATAAGATTAGAGTATTGCGTTGCTGTTACCGTAATTTGTTTTTCTCGTGGGATGGTTATTATGGATCAAAAGTCGGATTGTTATTAGTGCTACAAGAGGCCGAAATTCCGAAAAAAATTATTAACTTTTGTAAAACTGTCACTAAAATAGATATTTCCAATTCTTCAGTTTATGTTGTGTCTTGACAATAATCGGCGATCACGAAAAAAGGCTTTTGGTCAACGGTTTCGTTTTGGTACTTTCCATTTATTTGCATCTACAATAGACAATTGTTAGTTTAAAAAAACTTTAAAAACACTAACGATACATTGATGCATCAATCCGATGGCAGAAAATTTGCTCTGAGGGTTTTTGGATATTTTTCATCTTCTGTTATCGTTCATTCGAGTTTCTGGAACCTCCGTATCACCTTCGGTCTCAAACAGAACACTTCCCAACTACTGGATTTGTTGTTATTTGATCTTCAATGGTTTGAACCATCCTGATTACGCTTTAAACAAACTAATTGTGAAGCAAATTTAAGAACAAATGAAAATTTTCTTTTGTTTACATTTTTTGGTAACATCATGATATCGTAGGTTACCTAGATCCTAGAGGTAGATGGCAGTGTAATCTCTTGCGAAAATTCTTTTCAATTTTCTTCTGAGTGTCCTGTCTGTTTGTCTGTGGTAAAACCGTGAATTTGGCAAAACTTGAAATAAAAGTGGAAAGATGGCAAATGATTTCTGATTGATTTTCAAAAACAACGTGATAAAATCGAAACAATAACCGTCACCAAATCGAGCGTGAATTTAGTGAGTATTGAAAAATCGAACAGTGATAAAATCGAATAACTGCAGCTTAAAAGATTTTTTTTAAATAGATTTGAAAATAAAGGGCAAAATACTCTTTATACAGGCCCGGCAATTGAAGTGCTATTTTGGCAACTAACAAATCATACCTATGACTGTAAGTAACGGCAAACCCGAAGCAATCGACCGTATGCTCGCTCGGCAAAAATCCTGAGTCGCTGGGTGGAGATAGAGAAACAACACAGAGATCAAAAGTGAGCAAAGAACAAATGCGAGATATAGGACATGGAGTATAGATAGAAGATCCAGAGGTCGACCGACGAAGCTCAACATGTACGCATACTGGAACCTATTTCGTCACTTTCACGGTGGTGAAATTGGCTAACGCTCCCTTGTACTGAAGCGAAAATTGCGGGTTCGAGTCCCTAGCAGTGAGCTGTTGTGTCTTTTTCGAGATTTTTTATTATATTTACGACTTATGTTCTTCCTTTCTTTGATACCTCATGTTTCTCTAATACTTCCCATCAGCTTGGAAAATATGATTTTCCATAGAATGTCACTAGTTGTTCATGTAGATCAATTTAATTGATTAGTAAGTAGTTACATACATATGCAAATTGCACAGTTTTGTCAAATTTTGGTCAAAATAAATGATTGATGATACCTCGTTTAGGTAGCCTTTCAACGATACCAAGTTCGACACCAAAAAGTGGCGTTATTGTGCCTCGATTGAAACGGCTGTTGATTACCACACGAATGCCGCAAAGATGGTAAACTGTCGTAAAAAATAAGCTTTTAATGAAAGCTACATTTGAATGTAGTACCCGTGTATGGAAATTGTGACTCAAATTTGGGTATTGACGTGTTACATTTGGTATTATTTTACCGTAAAAGTCTGCTTGGGATATGAATCAAATTGATCAGATTGATTGAAAATATTGGTTTTATTCAACTGAGAAGTTTATGTAAATTCCACAGTCAATCCGAAGCCGATTTAAACAATTTAGCCTGCAGCGCTTGTTGTAGATCTTCCCACTTCTTGACCCGATGCATAACGAGGGGTATCATTTCCTTCCGGTGGATGAAGTTCGTTTCCGGACCATCCCGTTGCTGCACCCGAGGCACGAAATCGTAATCCGGTTCATAGCCGAGGGTTCGCAAGAATTGATCGAACTGCACCGTACAATAGTTTTGGAACATCAAATCCACCGCCAGTGTGGTCTGTTCCGATTCGGTCATCTTTGCCTGTTTCCCGAATCCAAGCGCAAAAATCTTTTCCAATTTGGTGACTTTCGGCGGGATGATTACTTCTGGGATTATCTTTTTCTTGAGCCTTGATCTTGGAAGTTTACCTTTCCTTGGCGGTTTGATGTAGGGTGGAGCGAGAGCTCGTTTCAGCTGAATTTCTATCATTTGGTTACGACGATCTTCCTCGGCCGCTTTTCTAGCCTTCTTCCATTTCAGTGCGTTGCGTTTCCTTACCCTTTTCTCAACGGTTTCAAGTAATTCTGGTGGACATCTATCCAAATCCGCTAGTAACTGCACTACAATGTTAGATATGAATTTGACACAATCGACACCGGACAGCCAGAGGGCTTGGGAGCGTTTCGAGGGAGGAAGAAAATCTTTATACATAACGTTGAGGAGGGTTTCGGTAGTCCTTGTTTTTTCGTTATACACGCATTTTCGCAAAGGTTCATCTACCAGCTCTTCGAAAATGTGTTTCAAGTTGGCCGAACGCTCTTCACATCTCCTTTTTTTCTCAAACAAGTCAGAGATGGATTCTCGTAGCTCTTTGATGGTTTTATCGAACTTCAATTGGACTACTTGAACTTCTTTCTCGACCTCCGCCAGCGCCCAGTTCATCAGATTAAGCCGACTGAGGAGGGTTATAGAATTGACATCCAATTCCGCAATGCCTACCATTAAACTCTCACAATCTTCAAATGCTGGATTTACGGGTTTGTCTTTGGCCAAAAACTCTTCCTCAAAAAACTTCTTCACTGCCCAAATATCGTTCGTTCCTTTCAATTCTCTGAGATTTGCAGTGCTCCTTTTGGCGATCGATTCGGGAAAGCTTTCCAACTCACCGTTCTCGTCCCTGTGAATCCAGTCATATTCTTCGCGCCAACCTTTCGGCATAATAAGATACAAGAAATTTTGGTATACTATACGATGCTTCCAGATACTTTCCAGTTGAATAACGTCGTTCCATAACGCTACCATTTTCTGTTTCCGTTCTTTGAATAATCCCTCTAGACGAGCTGTTTCTTCGTAACATGGCTTAACCATGTCCAGCACCCTCATAGATGAACTGAACCGTTGTTGTCGAATTTCTCGCAATGCTTGGGTCATACCGCTACAATGTTCGAGAAGATCTTTATGGTATTGTTTTTCGGCCTTCTCGGCTTCCGTCTTTTCAAATAGATATTCCTGGCGATAGAATGTCTCGAACTGTCGCCTGGAGTCTTCTCGAAGCTGATGGATTGCACTTACTCGCATAAAATTTCGGATGCGAGGTCGATAAGAAATTTCACTACGGATATGAGGATCTAGCTGAGTCGCCAATCTATTCGGGTACTTGCGATGGGTGCCTAATCTTTCTTCTTCGAACGGAACATTCTCGACCATCAATCGATTCCGCATACCCTGTCTAGCTCGGCTTCTATGGGTGTGCAACCGATCTCCTTCATCCGAGTCAACTGCAACTTCTTCTGGCGCTTTCACCGTATATGGACTCACAAATTTTACTTTTTTCTCTACTTTCGGTTCACATATAGCTGGTTCCGGAACAGTTTCAATTTTCTTCAGCGCGGATCTAAACCAATCGTAGGAGATCTTGAACCCATCGAGCACCAGAAAACTTCCACTCTCTTCGCTCAAACTGTGGTACGATGGTACAACGGCTTCATCCGGGACGCCCTTCTTCGAATCGCGCCAGTCATGTTGAAGGTTGTGGAAAAAATGGTCATCTAGGATCTCGAGAAATTTGGCCTTCAGAAAACCGAAACTCTCCGAAATGGATTCCGATTCGGCTATGGCACTAGACAGGTCCTCTTCGGATGACATTTTGTTTTACTAAAATTTTTGTTTTGACCACACGATCAGTGGGTTCTTTGATTATTAACCCTTCATTTCATAATTTTTTATTTCTCCTTAAAAAAAATTTTTTACAGTTGGAAATGATGAGTACATCAAGAAAAAAACATACGATTTTTCACTTTTTCCATACATTAATTGTTGCAAATTTGTTACTTTATGAAACGAAGGGTTAAATACATCAATATTAATGTAAAACATAATATAAGCATGAATTTTTTTTTTAATTTGGCTCAATTATATTAGTTTCAAACAGTAAAAAAATATTTTTTTTCCATTTTTCCACTGCTTAAACTGATATAATTGAGCCAAACTAAAAAAAGGCCAATTTCATGTTTTACATGAATTTTGATTAATTTGAAATAAAAAGAAAAAAAAAGTGATGAAAAAACCGTTTGGTGTTGGCAACATTCGATTTTGGCAACATAATATTTATTGGCGTGTTACCGCTTACTGAATATTTTTTATTGCTTTTGCGCTTCCATGTAGTTGTTTACCTTAGGGGCTGTCCATAAATGATGTCACGCAAAATTTGGAAAAAAATTACCCCCCCCTCCCCCCTCTGTCACATATTGTCACAACTTTCGTAACTCCCCTTTTTGTATTACGTTACATTTTCCTAATCCCCCCCCCCCCTCTGGAGTAAAATTTTCAACCTTTTAGAAAT
The DNA here is from genome assembly GCF_029784155.1 of Uranotaenia lowii. Classification (NCBI taxonomy): domain Eukaryota; kingdom Metazoa; phylum Arthropoda; class Insecta; order Diptera; family Culicidae; genus Uranotaenia; species Uranotaenia lowii. The sequence goes on along the minus strand of NC_073692.1, from coordinate 83,648,814 downwards.
TTAATTAAAAATGTTGCTTTTTTAAAATTCATCAGTTTTATTCAAAGAATTGATAAAAAGATTTACAATTTTCAACAAGCCTTCAATCATTGCTTAAAAAACAATTCAATCATGAGTCCATAGTCCATGTTGATAACTTTCCATATCAATGACCGGGAAAGTCGAGGCAGTAGCTGCAGCATCAGCGACGATGTCGAAACCATTCAAATCTAGTTCCTCTTCTTCAATCCATTCGCAATACAAATCATCTCCACAGGTAAGAAAAGCCAAGCAATCCTGTTCACGTTTTGCCACAATTTTAGTGGGACGGACTTTCCTGAGTGTTGCAGTGGAAGTGTTGTTGTGAACTTTCTTATGTTCATGAAATTAACCAGAGTACATGAGTATTATATATTATGCATCAAATGAATAGTGCAAGTATAATTTTATTGAATTTAGGATAAAATTATTTGTTATTGTTTTGCTGTTTTCTTTTTTTTTTTGTAATGATAAGTGATGTCACGCTCAAGCTGACCTCCCCTCCCCTCCATGTCACAAATTGTCACAAAAATTGAAACCCCCTCTCCCCCCTAGCGCGTTACATCATTAATGGACGGCCCCTTATATTATTTGTACCGCATGTTGGGCGATAGTCACCACTCATATGGGGATGAATAAAACGGAAGAGTTAAAATCTCAAAAAAAAAAAAACATCATTCACATGGTGAAAATGCAGGGTTGACTGCAGGCTTGATTAACGGTTGTTTCTGTGATTGGGGAAAAAATTTAAAAAACTAAAAATTTGTGGCGTACATCAAGTTTCGGGAAATTCCTCTTAGTATCTTCTTGTTTTATATTTTACTAGCTGACCCGGTAAACTTCGTTTTACCCGGTCCTTAATAAATCGTTGGAAAATGTTTACAGTTCTTTAACTACTCCGTGCTCGTGAATCAGTTTTCGTGAAAATCGTCTTCAAGTTGTTCCAGTTTTGTCCCGTTTCTAGATGATTTTGTATGGGGACCCCCCTTCCATAAAAAGTGAGATTCTTGAAACTATTATACAAACCATCTCTGGCCCGAAAAACCCTCGGATACCGAATTTCACTTCATTCCGACCGATTATTCATACGTGAGGGTGTTACAAAGAAAACGCCTCTATTTTCATACATAAGATGTGGAAAATAGATAATTTTGTATGGCCCCCTTTCCTTAAAAAGTGAGATTCTTGAAACTATTATACAAACCATCTCCGACCCAAAAAACCCTCGGATAACAAATTTCACTTCATTCCGATCGACCGTTTATACGTGATGGTGTTACAAAGAAAAAGCCTCCATTTTTATATATAAGATTTTTTATTTGGTTGAAAAAGTTAGGGGACTTTGGGGCTATTTAGTCGTTTCTATTCACTCTAGTGCAAAAATGCGACATGGTCAGCTTGAGGATGATTTAATCTACCAAAAATGTTCATTCATGATGAAAACATGTCGGATTACGCTTTGTTCGACTGAATTAATTTGAAAAATTACTTAAGTTTAGAGAAAAAGAGGCAAAATAAGCCACTTGTCGAAGTAAAAACAAAAAATTGAAATACACCAATCGATTCAGCCGACATTTTTACATAAATAAGTATGGTTTATATGATTTGTCTTAGCAAAGTAGATTGCTACAATCGGAATTCTACCTTTACACCTGAAGGTTAGAGGAAATCGGGCAAAATGAGGCATTCAGAGTCATTTTATCAGAAAGCGATGTAGACTGTTTGATTCCTCGTGTTTTCCTGCAAAAGAAATAATATTTTTCCAGAGATTAGTACAGTTTAGGCAATCGTCACAGGAATAGTCACCATTTTTCATCAAAATCCCCACTGTGCAATGGATTGTGGGTTTAAGAGAGCCAGCTCGGCAATCTTTTCATAATTCTTTATTTGTTTCGAAAAGTTGGAAGAGAGTTCATTGAGTCAAAGCTATCTCAAACCAATGGTAACGGACCTCTTGGAAGTAGGTAATGCTAATTGTGTTTGTGAGTTAAGTATGGACAATATATGAACATGCCATCGAGATTTTCTGTACCGACACGGGTCAGAAGAACTATCAGCCACTGGTGGGTTCTCATACATACAGACAAAACTAGTTCCCGAAGATATGTTCTGCCAACCGCAGCACTTTGTTTTACTCACATCAGCATTCCCGTAAACTTGATTCAACTCTCGAGGAACTCCATCCTCCTTTTTTTTTAAATGCAATAAAAAAGGTGATACTACCCGAAATGACATTTATTTGATGCCAAATCAGACATTTTTACAAAACTAAAAGTATATGACGCCACAACTAAATCAGTGATGTATCAAAACGTTTTGTTCTTTTTTTTTTAGTTGGTAACCACAGGTGGTAAATCCCGGTTTACGGATTGTATTCCAAGGCACGGCAAGCCACCGCGTCCCCCCAGTTTGCTACTCTGGGTCCATGGGTACAATGGGAAGACTCATGATATACTCCGTGTATACCCCCTACTCCCTAAACTCCACCTGGGGCCGCAGACCTGGTTCCCACCTCGAACTGTTTAGTACACTATGCTTCAATAGTGGGAGGTCTATTCGCGCTAATGCGCTCAAAGGCAATACTCATTAACGAGACCACTTTCAGCAAAACCTCTCATCCTTACGACTCGACGCCTGAACTCTCCTCTAACGACTTGAGAACCGACATCTCCTCGCAATGACTCGAGATTCCCACACAAACCTCTCCTCTTCGCGACTTGAGGCCTGATCTCTCCTCTAACGACTTGAGATCCGACCCCTCCTCGCATCGACTCGAGGTTTACCTCTCCTCTGCACGATTCAAGGCCCGATCTCTCCTCTAACGACTTGAAATCTGACCTCTCCTCGTAATGACTCGAGGTGACCACTTGTACCCCTCCTCTTGTTGGTAAGGGGCCTGATCCCTCCTCTTACGACTCGGGACCCGACCTCTTATCATAAAGACTCGGAGTTGACCACACAAACCTCTCCGCCTGAAGGTTTGAGGCCTGACCTCTCCTCTAACGACTCGAAGCCCGACCTCTTATCTTCAGGGTTCGAAGTTTGCCACCTTGCCCGTCGTGTGCCAGATCGAGAGCAGCTTATCCTAGACTCGCGCCTGTCACGGCACACGCGCGGGACTTAACACAACGACTCGGATGATTCTCGACGAAGACGTCATCCTACACCGACTCGAATGGCTCGCCCGGCGTCGAGAGCCACTCTACCCGTGGGTATTCCCCGAACGTGGAATAACCCTTTCCCAACGATTTCCACTGCGAAGAAGGTCAAGTCTTATCCCCGCAGCTTCTGTCGTTGAGAACCGCTCTACTCGGATACTCCCCGAAGGTGGAGCATCCTACACACGAACGCGGCGCACCCACGGCATCCGCTACGCAGAAGGTATTGTCTTATCTTTGTAACTTCAAACCGTGGGGTCGGACGCACTCTACTCGACAGCCCCCCGTCGATGGGGTCAGTCTACTCCGACCGTTGTCCGGTCTTCTTTATCCCCCTTGGTTGGCAACCCTAGGATTTTTGGCCCGCGGATTTTCCTGCCCGTTGTGTGCCAAATCGAGAGCAGCTTATCCTAGACTCGCGCCTGTCACGGCACACATTCGGGACTTGGAACGCTACGACTCGGATGTTTCCCGACGGTGACGACATCCTACACCGACTCGAGAGGCTCGCCCGGCGTCGAGAGCCTCTCTACCCGTGGGTATCCCCCGACAGTGGTTAACCCTCTTCCCTCGAGATCCGCTACGAGGAAGGTAAAGTCTTATCCCCGCAGTTTCCCTCTTAGGAAGCGGAACTACTCGGAAACCCCCCGACGTTGGGGTATCCTACACACGTTCGCGGCGCACCCCTGACCTCCGCTACGCAGAAGATGTTGCCTTATCTTTGTAGCTTCGATCAAGGGATCGGACGCACACTACTCAGATGCTCCCCGCCGATGGAGTCATCCTACACCGTCCTACACCGACTGCAGGGCAGTCATGATCCAGGTGAACCCATCGCTGACCGCATGCCAAGTGTTGGAATCCGCACACATCCTCTGTACAACGTTATCTGCTGTCGTGTCAGGCCCACAGGCGGCAAATATGGAAGTACGTACCGCCGCAAACCTCGGACAGACAAACACCACATGTTCGGGTGTCTCCTCTTCATCACCACAATCTGGGCAATATGGCGAAGTCACATGTCCAAACCGGTAGTGGTACTTCATGAAGCATCCATGACCAGTCAGGAATTGCGTCATATAGAAGTCCACTTCACCGTGCCTTCTTCCGATCCAGCTCCCGATGTGCGGGATCAGACGATGGGTCCACCTTCCTCTCGTTGAGCTGTCCCACAGCTGCTGCCAGTTGGACATCGAGTCCTCACGTTTTGTTCTACAGTATTGTAAATGTATTGTGGTCCTTTTCATACCTACACCCCAAGGAATATCTAAACAAGGTAGTGTCGAGAGCCATATTGGATTTTTTTTGTGACGTCACAAAAACGATTGTATCGAAAATTTATGTGAGGATGGTAGGAATTTCAAAGAAAAACACGTTTTAAAACGAAATCGAATTCCAATTTCATTTCTATTTTATTGTAGGGCCTCTCTTTGATTATGTAATGGAGTTTTTTGGTCCTTTGAAGATTGCATCATGGTTTTTTATTAATTTATTAATGAATGCAATGTCGCCTTGAAGCTAAAACGTACAAAAATGAAGAAAATATTAACTTCAAAAAGGTCTAGCTGGTAGATATTGAGTGTTTAACTGATTGTCATGATTTTGATCCAACCGATTTACCATATACAATTCTTATGTAGAACAATTAACATTAATTCATGATTGTTAACTCAGTTTACTAAAATGCCAATAAAAGATTCTGTTTTTGTATAAAAAATTGTGTATTGATCTCTTTATTGTAATGAGGAGCTAAAAATGCACTGACTTGAACATTTCCATGGAAGACTTGAAACTAATGTTAAAGTTTTGCAAATTTCAGTGGTGAAAATCCACCATTTTTTAGAACTTCGATGATCTATTTTATAGAAAAACTAGCAGACCCGGTAAACTTCGTCTTACCCTGTTAAATTTGGCGTCCATTTTTCATTTTTTCTTCGCTGATTAACTTTTAAAATTTATTAAATATTGAGTTGTTAATCGTCTCACTTTTGTGAACATGTTCTATTTTTTTATTTTTTTATCTTTCTCATTTCCGTTTACTCGAATTGTCCCGCTTAATTCTTTTGAAGTAAAACCTTACAATTTTAATTCAGTTCTACGAGTCTTTTCTTAAATAATCAAAAAAATAACCTTTAATAAATCTTATATGCAACTTTCATGAATACTTTTTTATTAACTTTTCTTTCATTCAGATTTTTTGTATATCAACGAATAGTCAAGTTTCAGGTTCTTGTCGCAAAATGGTTTTATTTTTTCAGTTCGATGTTATCGTCCAACTTGCAAGCATATTGCAAAAAAAATCACTTTTTGTAACTTTTTCCATAAATAATTGTATGTTGATAATATGTATGTTTCAATTATTGTGTACCATTTAGTTGATTTATTCCGCTTTGTTCGAAATAACATTAAGGTTTGAATCGAAATCAAAAGTTTTTCATTTATTGTAATTTATTGTATATGAAACATTATGAAAATAAAATTTTGAATATTGGGACAATTTTCTGAGTATTTGGGAGCTAAAATCGCTGCGTTAGGATTAATATTCCTAACGCAGCGCTTTTAGCTCCCAATTTGTTTTGGGACAGCTTTTTGTTTACCATCCTCACCCCTCGAAGTAGTTTGAATTAATATACATATTTTCACCAAAATCATGTTCAAAAAGTTTTTCTAGACACCGAACTTATAGATATGACATATTTCAACTTAAAGTGTTCCCAAACAGCATTTGCCATGGCATAAAATCTGGCGATCTTGTATACTGCAGACTACTTTTTTATATTGATTAATGAAAAAAAAGCAAATTACATTCCTATGAACTTTTACCCAATGAATCAAGGAAACGATTGGTATTAAAAATAGAAAAAAATATGTTTTTAATTGAAGATTGAAATGATGTTCTGATTTCAAAATTTCCTGAACATTGTTGGTGGGGATCTGCGATTTGATTTAAGACTATGTAATATTTTCATGATTCAATAACATTTAATTGAAAAGGAGATTTAAAAAAAACTCAATAGTTCGAAAAGAAATAATCTGTTCAGGCTACGATGGTTTCATGAGTTCATATCATTTTCTGGAAAATTTCATGCTGGAATAACTCAAAACCTTAAAAAAATAAGTGTTTTTTTTTTTAAATCGAAACTCTCAATAAAGGAACACCGGGTATGATAACAGTGAACCTGTTAACAGTTTTTCGGTAAATAATTTTAGAAAAAGTTGTGTTTGTTTAGTCAGATTGTTTATTTGGGCCCAACCCTTTATAAATGAAGAAATCATGTATACATTTTATGTAAATTTTGAACGTTTGCATTCGCTCTAGTGTACCTTTTAACTGAAAATTCTTCTTAGATTATTGATAACTTACACATATGGTTGATAAAAATTCTTTGCATTCGGCTTTTAAATAAACATCAATCCTATTTAATCCTTTTTAAAGGACAGGCTCTTGTTCAGTACATGTGTCTGTTCATTTTCAACGGATTTTGTTGTTGTTCAGTAAATTTTAAGGCGCTTGATTTATCTTCAGTTAAGCACATTTGTACATGTTCGAAAAATGTTTCTAGGCGTATTGGATTATTCAATCGTACGTAAATCTTCCCACTTTCTTTTTTTCAAACGTCCGCATACCATTTTTCCATATGCATCAGTATCAAATTCATGTTTTTAAGACAACCATTACATGAAATAAAAAAGTTTTAATATTTAAAACCGTTTAGATGGTTTTGATTTGATCTGTAAAATATCAATCTGGGTCACATCAAGGCTTCATTTATTCATATGTGCTGTACATATAAGCTAGTAATCAAGAAGAAAAAAACACATCTAGGCTTCATATCGCCACCACGTGCGTTGAAAGTATGCTTGGTTGAGAAATAGGCGCCCAAATATTCCCACTAATCAGTATGCTATGCCCTGGTTACTATCCTCTCAAGACGTTTGCCGGCGACGCCTCGACCATAGAGACGAAAAACAAACCGCCCGCCCGGCGCCCAAAGTAAAGAAAATCTCGAAAAAAATGGATGTCATGACTTTTATTTGATTAAAAAACTACAAATTTAATTTTTACGGACAATTAAGGTGACTTTTTGTTAATTTTATTCGATATAAACCGATTCGCATGGCTACAGAATATTCTAAAAATAATTTCATTCAAATCGTTTTGGTAATTTCGGAGGAGTAGTACTACAAACACCGTTACAAGAGAATTTTATATAATAGATTATTTGAAAATGAAACTTTTTTTGTACCCATCTTGAAGAGCAAGAATCCTTCTACAATAGCATGTTTTCAAAGTGGAAAATTTCCTGCAGATTTTTCGAATTATCATCGAAAAAGAAAAGTTTGCTAGTAAATTAACGGATTTTTCGTGATTGTGACGTCTCAGTCTGTACCAATACTAGAGCAGGGCTGCCTTGGCACTACCTTCTTTAAATATTCCTTGCCTACACCCATAGAAGAGGTTGCAAAAATCCAATGCCTATTTAGCAAAACTCTGAGTCGAAATGCTCTAAAAAGTGTACCGTATACTAAAGATGATATGTTTGGAACAGCACTACTGGTATAAAGACTCGAGCGTCCAAGCAAAAAAAAAAAGCAAGACCACTAGATTTAAGCGAAATAAGAATAACATTTCAAGTGACTTTCATCCTATTGGTTAAATATTCACAAATAAAAAATTTAGTGAGAATCAAACACACTGCAACATCTTATCTCGGCTTGCCAGTCCAATATCTTTCCCCTTGGACCATCTTAGATGGTGAGCAATTGGAAGTTTATTGTCATAGTATTTCTGCCACTGCCGATTACCAAAAAAACGCACTGCATTGGCCGTCTGCCGTTTGCTGTTTTTTATTGCTAGCTGGTTTACATACACACGCACAGCTTATCTTTTCTGCAGTGACGTCAACCTTCCAGAATTTGGATCTTCCAGACTTTTTGGATTGTTCTCAGACATTTCCAGTTTCCAGACTTCCAAACTTTTGCCATTTCTTCCAGACACTTCCAGACTTTTGAGTTTGGACATGATTTTTTTTACAGATTACTTGTAATTCAAAAATATTCGTGGTAAAATGGCAGAAAACGATACGAATTAGTAATTGAAAAGCTAGGAATGCTACGAAGATGGATAATACACAGGAAGTTAAGTATAGAACGTAGTACTGTCGATTTAACCAGTGGTCTCAGGCATTGATAGGGTATAGAATGTAAGATTATTTTCAAATACGGAGCATCTACTTTATTCAGATCTGGCAACCAAAAAGCCACCTGGTTCACCATCCAGACTTTTCCAGACATTTTTCCAGACATTTTTCCAAACTTTTCTGAAAAACAGTTGGATATGTTTTATTTGGTTTCTTTTGGACATATGCAAAGCGGATGCGCTGGGAAGACAATGCCAGTTATTAGAAAGCTTCAAAATGCCAATCCGTCATGGAATCTTGTACTGATAATTCCACCTCCAAAGAAGTTAATTATTGGATGAAAGTCTGATTTGTGGGTGTAGTTTTTCCATTTTTAAGTTTTTGCTAAGTAAAAGCAGCCAAAGCAATTGCTATTTTCTCATTCATATCGTCTATTAGCGCAGTAGTTTTAGACTCGTGGCAGAGTTTTTTTGCTCTATGTTCGACGAGCAATGCTTTTCAAGCTACACCAACCGCAAGTATAACCAAATATTCTTACTAGCAAATATACCATTTACTGAATTCGATTGAAACTTGTATAAAATGTACCTTCAATCCAACACAAAGTGCGTTTTTTTAATTTTTGAAACCATCCGCGAATAAGTAGGTAGGTACGCTCTACGCACCCGCACCGGAGTGCTGTTCATTAGCGTTAATTAATTTCTCTCCCATCGCCGCATCGTGTTGTTGTTTCGAGTGCGCTCTTCGGGAATCGGGAAATTGAACGAGTTCAATTAACTCGGTAGATTGTAATTTTATCTAGCCAGGCTGAATTAATGTGATTCAAAATATGGTTACGTGGAAACAGATTGGGTTCAGGGGAAAAAATATCCAATAGGCTTGGAGGTGCTTTTGAGAGATGGCTTAGCATCTTTCACCCTTCTCTAAGGTCGGGTGGATCCGAGGGAATGGGTTCGTCGTTATTATTTGCTTCCCTCCGTTCGAACCCGAGCTAGTTATAATTAATAATTAATGAGAAAATTAAATATTAATATTTGTGGCGGCGACGACGAACGTCGGTCGGCCAATTCTAGAGGTGATGAGAGAGTTAATTCACCCCATCATAAGAAGCTACAAATAAGACAAGGCCAATAAAATCGCCATTTTGACTGATGGAAGCCATTTTTCCGTGGAAACACAATTGAAATTGCTCTCATTACGTCTAATGGACTCCCACCACTCGCTCTAGACCCCTTTGGTTGTCGCATTCGGTGTTGATGAGTGCAGTTTTTGCCGGGCAATCGGACGAATCAAGAGTTGAAGTTGCATGCGAAGGTTATGTTGCTTCCAGTGAACAGCATAATTGCCGGTGATAATGAGCTCGCTCTAGAGCTTCCGAATGCGCTGCAACGAGGAAAAAATGGCAGCTAGACCTAGTAGGGCTCTAGGGAAGGAAAAACCATTGCAAGTGAGCTCGCTTACAATGGGTGTATTGTTTGCTAATTTGCCAAGTCGGGTTCGAACTCGCGGGGATGTGGAATGCAGACGAGAGGTGTGCGCTTTGGGATGGAAAATTACAAGCATTCCGAATGGCGTGGAATCGTTTTTCTAGGAACAGAAACAAGTTTGGCTGCAGTGAACGTTTAAGTAGCTGAACTGATAACAAACGAGTGTATGGATGGAAAACTGCAAATGCTCGACTAGTGGAAAAAATGTTACAATACATTGGTTTTATGTCAAGAAAAAATTTTCATTGTGCATATATGTTTTCCGTTTCAAGGACAGTGCTCATTTCTTGGAAATTGCTTTGATATGTTATCTGTCATTGTCTGTTATGAACGGCAGTTGTCGTAATGATGTTTCTTTAAGTGCTTTAGACGGTAGAACAGACACATAAAACTTCCATAAACTTGAATATCCAATTGGAGTTAGCATTGTTCAACTGTTAGACTTTTGTTAATATTTTTCAGTTCCAGATTTTGTTCAGGCACTTTGGCGACCTAGAAATGTCAATATATCTGAATCAAAGCAATCGAAAGATTCTTTTTAATTCAACCACGGTAAATGAAAAGTTCATATACCAGTGTTTCGATAGCAACTTACTACCTTCTTCAGTGAACGTTTTCGATTGATCAATCGAAAACGTTCACTGAAGAAGGTAGTAAGTTTCTATCGAAATACTGGTAAATGAACTTTTCATTTAACGTGGTTGAATTAAAAGGAATCTTTCGATTGCTTTGATTCAGTTGAATCATTCAACCAAGTAGGCTCACAACACAACAGAGTCAATATATCCAAATTCACAGTTTATTAGTTTCAGTTTTAAGGATTTCGATATGAAGGTAACCTTTATACAAGAAACCCTGAGTATTTTATACCTAATGAAAATAGGCAGTTGTTCCCCCGTCAGATTTGAATTCAGGTCACCGTCGTTTGCACTTAATTGCTCTCTAAAATAAACCAGGTTAGTTGCCCCAGATCTTCGAGGAGACTAAATTGCTCGCCTTTATCAACTATGGTTCTTCTCGTTTTTAACATTGAACACCTTGTTCGACGCTACCGATTTTCTCGTCAAAGGAAGTGACACACAATACGACCAGTACGGACGTTTCTGTCCAGAAGCAAGCAGACACAACAACCATAAATCTTCTAATCCAGCTCATAACATGACCGTTAACTCGGCCGTTTTGCTAAACCTAACACTTACTTAATGCCCCGTAATCCCGTGGAACGGTTCGACTTTGGCGACGAGGACGGCGAGCTCAATAGGCCGTAAAGGAGTTACTTTTTCAACTAAGTGGTCGTTACCCGGTGTTAATTTCTTCAGCGGCAGCTCCCAGTGTTTCGCACGATTCCTTCCAAACGGTACCGGTTCCAGCGTCTCGTTGTTTCCGTCTTCCCGTGTTCGAGATCTTCGCTGAAAGGCACAAAATTAATGACCACGAATGAAATAAACTAATAATCGGCTGATGATTTATCTTAAACGCGCTCGCGTTTGGTTTTTCTCTCTCTCGTTCACTCCTTCTCACTGTCTCTACCACGCGGTTATTTATAAAGGAATTCCAATTGTCTTAACGCCCAATTATCCACCGTCTCGTAGCACATTCTGGTTTGGGGCCGAGCGACCGAGCATTGGAGCTATCTGCAACAAAAACCGCAAAGGCCATCGGGCGGATCAGCTAAATCTGCTGGTCACTCACACACGAGTATGCGCGGCTCCAAAGTTGGATCCCCGATCGTCGTCGCCGTCCAATCACCGCCCGGCTGGCTGGCTGGGTTATGCCGAACAGTCTGAGCTTATCCGATTCGATGTAAACTTCAGCGTGGTGATTCAGCGGGATTAAGAAAGTAAAAATAAATAAGGGAGTAAAATGACTGGAAGAAAACTTCGATCAGGTTATTCCCGAAGGGTTTGTCCTTGGGAAAATGTTTGTGCTTCAGATTTCATGTGTCCAAGTATAATATTCCTCATCGTTGATCTTATAGAAAAAATCATCATACGATATCATACGGCATTTGTTAGATTCATGCATGCCAAAGAGCAACGATTACTTTATCGTTCAAAATGTTTAGAGTATTACTCCGCTTATCCGAGTCACTCACACACAGTTCAGCACCTACTCCAGTTATGACATGCAGGTATGTGCACGTTATTGGCATGTGATTTTGCACACGATTGACATTGGCGATGATAAGCTTTTGGACCGCTGCCATTGTCTTCCCAGCGCAACCGCATTGCATTTGTATGTCTAAAAGAATGCAAATAAAACATATCCCACTTCCATCACATCACAAAGGAGGATAGAAACAATCGCAGGTAAAATGCCGGACAGCCAGTTAGGATGTACTCGAAAGGATCGACCGAGTGCTGTCCAGCTATCAGCAAGAATAAATTCGAATGAATAGACCGAGCGCTGTGTGTGTTTATAAGCTGGTAAGATTCAATTCTTGTTTGCCGGCAGTAAAAAAAACTGCGAAGCAAAAAAAAAAATCAGTTTCTCGTTTCTCCCAAAAAACACCTTTTTATGCCAGCAGACACTAAGGCAATCATGTCATCTTTGGCATAATTCACGTTTCAGCACATTTTTGGGATGAAGTTAGCTCCAATCGATATTTAAATATTGCAACCTTTTCTTTAGGTGTACTTTAGAACTTATGTATCTACATCCACTATGGGTTAACGAATTCACCGCAGTTTCGCCAACGTATGCAATGAATAAAATTCTTCAGATAACTAGTTCGGCAAATCTTCAATACAAATCATCACATACACGACCCGATGGCTTCGTGTGTATTTTTGTGAAATGAACGCCGTATATGTAAATGAAGTGTTCTTTGGACGAATAAGTCAATAACTTCGCATCCGTTATACAATTAACAACATTTTTATGCTTATTAATGAAAAGTATTATGCATACGTTTAGATACCTGTCCAGTTGGCAAGTGATTGATGCAGCTTTAAACAACTCAAATCTAATCGTAGCTTGAACCTCAGTTTAAAGACCAACGCCAAACCTCTTCGGGTTTTGGTTTTTTAGAAAAACTGTATATTTTTAGAAAAAAGCCGAACATGACCGTTAAAACCAGAGCATTTTAAAATAAACTTGGATCTTTGTGTTGTTCATACCGGTCAATAAGATTATGATATTTAAAACAATTTTTAAAATACCCATAATCAACAGACCTCTTGCTTTTCAACGCTTTTCCATCGCATAATCGTCAGTCAGTATGAAAGTGTCCATTTCTCGGCCATTTTCCCCTTCCCGTAATTCGGAAAATCTGGTTACGTGTTTCCCGAGAATTCCCGGAATCCTAGGAAATATTCGAAAAAAAACATATACAATACATGCACTTAGATTGAAATATAACTTATCGAGCCTTTCCTGCATACAAGTCCATAAATTATTCCAAATTTATTCTTCATAAGGTTTTTTAAACATATTTTTAATCAAATAAATCCAACTGTTTTCAACAATAATAAATAAATTTGCTAATACACATAATCTTTGCACCTTATGGCTGCAAAATATGAGTTTTTTATGACTCCATTTTCAAAAAGAACAATAAGAATGGTTCCAAAGGCTATCAGACTTTTCCAGAAAAATTATTTCATACTTGTGGATGGGCACTCTAGACTAAGTATCTGGCATCACCCTCTCAGAATTGAATGAAACTTTGTGTGTGTATAGTCCCCATGTGGCACTTGGCATAATTGGCATAGTTTTCCTAAAAAGATTTGGTCTAGATCTTGAAAAGAGCCAAAATTTTAAGGCCAATTTTTTTACGAAAATTTTTAGCTTTAAAATTATAATTCCTACACAAATGTGGTCTACGTAAGAGTTTTAGAAAAATAATTGAATTTTTAGAAAAAAAAAATGTTTTAAATCCTACACTGTAAATTAAAACTAAATTTTCCAAAAAAAACACCATCTCAGAATTTGAGGAAATTTTGTTCTAAGACGGGTAGCAATGAGGCCTACAAGTCGTCTGTACATTGCAACTTGTGCATGTTTACAGGCAAAAAGTTTTCTAACTAAAACTTATATTTAAAATATATGAAAGAGTGCCTCCGGCTGCTTCTTCTCCTGAAGGTCCACAACGTACCAACAATCTTCTAACCGGATTTGGCCTCATGGCACTACTCCAAGGACGTGCTGATGTGGTATGCGGACAATAAGATCAATTTCGTGCCGAAAATGTTCAATCCTCCCAACACTCCGGAGCTCTGCCCCATCGAGAAGTACTGGGCGATTATGAAGCAGCACCTTCTTTAAGGACCTAAGGTAGTGTAGACAGTTGATGAACTGAATAAAGTATGGGCTTACATGCGAAAAACGGTTGATTCACAGGTTGTGAAGAATCTTATGGCCGGGGTTAAGGCCCAGGTGGGGGCATTTTCGTATGGACAGTAAATAAAAAACGAGTTAAATAGTAAAATGGAGTTTAAATTTTTAAATCCCTGAAAATTTTATGGCAATCGGATGAAAACTCGAATTTTGTGAATCAATTTTGTGTGTGGAAATTTGATTGTGGACACCATTTAGATTAATTAAAGCTTGTTTCTAAAGTATATGGTATTCAAATCATTGCACAGTTTCATTACCCTAGGATTGAAAATATTGTTATTGTCTTTCTAAATAAATACGAGAATTGACTTAGCCCTCTTTCTGCCAACATCTTGTTTTGAATGTGCATACTACACTTATACATTATACCTAAATGCACTCGTTTGTTCACAATGACTTTAAATGCTCAATCATAATAACAACTCGAAAAAAGTCAAACGTAGGCAGTGTTGAAAGGTAGTTCGTTAACATTCATTTTCATGGATCATACCTCTTTATCGCAGATTAAGAAGTTTAGCTGTGCAGGCATCAATAATCCAAGGTGCCGTCGGGATAATTTACGTAATTTAACGATTAAGTGATCGAAAAAATTCATTGCATGGGATATAATCATAAGCTGGATGAAACAATGCGTATTTGTTTGTCATGCCTGACAACGATGCGTTAAGTGTTTATGTGAACTCAAAGCATCAGGTCGTTTTTATTGAGACTTAATTAAACGCTCCATAATCAATCGGAGCTCCCCTCCTCCCCTCCACCAACAATTATTGCGGTAATATGTTTTATGCAAGTTCTTATTTTTAATACTATAATGATCTGCTTCTAATTAAGTTTTATCACTATACACCCGAAACATTTATTTTTCGTTTTCATTAAAGAAAACATAAAAAAAATTTCCCTTAAGAGTGCTCACTTTTCGATGCTCAGAAGAGTTGTAGACCACATTATTCCAAACCACAAAAAAATCGTCGAATTCTGAGATGGTCATTTTTTTTAAATCGACTTTAAGTTTATAGTTTACATTCTTTTTCAGTTTAGGATTTCCACTTACTTTTAACATGAATCGAAGCTCTTATTTTTTCGAAATCAGTACAATCAATTCAAGTGGCAGTTTTTGAATTTAAGGTTGAAAATCTACACTGAAAAATTTAATTACATGACATTTTACATTACATTACATTCCAAAACAAATCATTAAAAAGTTTTTGTTAGAAAAACTTTTTCCCTTAAATATGCACAAGTTGCAATGTATAGACGGCTTGTACTGCCTTATTATTAACCGGCTCAAATTCTGAGATGGCATTTTTCTCAGTGTAGTAGGATTTAAAAAAAATCAATTTTTTTCTAAAAAGCCATTAATTTTTCAAAACTCTCTCATAAACCAAATGTTTATAATTTTTTTGCCAGAAAAGTTTGGCTCTTTCCCAATATAAGTCTAGATAATTTTTTGGAAAACTAAGTATGCCAAGTTGGTTTACTAGGTAAGATCTTTATGCCCACATGTTTATGTTTCATTGAATTCTGAGAGGGTTGTGCCAACTTTTTTAGGTAAACATACAGTTTCTCTCATATCTCGAGACACCTGAATGATAACACATCTATGAGAAAAGGCGGTTATTGTCTGTTCCCTACTCATCGGCAGTTTCGTGACTGCCTTGTCACTTTTTGTCAGCCATCCCCATAATTTCCTTCCGTCAGCTTTTTCTTCCACTTCCACTTCACTTTACCAAACTTAAAACACCCACTTCCTCCATGATTTCACTTCTCTTAATTTGTCACTTCATGAATTCGTACTTAGCCGAAACAACCGACTCAAGCTATTTTCAGGTTTGGGTATACTTTAGTTCGTATACGGATTTTATAAATTTCAATTGGACTAATTGCGATTAAAAGATATAATTTTTTGGGCAATTGGACGAACATAGCTGGTTCGAAAAAATCGCGTTTGAAAATTGTCAGCTCCATAAGCACACAGTTTAAATACCAAACCTTGTTCTACTCATATTTCGAATACAAAATATTTTTGTATTGTCTTTATTAGAGAGACTTTCAAATACAAAATATTTTGGTATACAATCGAAATGTAGGGCTTCAATTTGATTTAAAAAATTCGATATCTTCTTATTGATTCAAATAAATGGAATTTTAAGAACTGGTCAGTGTTTGAATTACTTTTAACAACATAAATTGCTTAATTGGTTTTTTTTTGTGCAACAATATTATAAATTTTAGTAAAAAATTTCAAAGTTTCACCAAAATCGGTCAATTTGTAAGGAAAAAAAATCATTCATAAAGTTTATTCAAGAGGTAGAATTGAGATTTAATATTTTGGAATTATTTATATAATTTATATTTTTAAGCTGAAGTTGCGATATGCTCTATATACAAACTCACTGTTTTATTTTATTTAAAGGCGATAATTAGCGACATTTTGCCATCCTTGTGGCATTCGTGTCCATCCATTTAATTATGGCTTAAGTTTTTTTTTAATTATGTCTTACTGATCAAACAGGTTTTTAAGTACAGATTCAGACTGTTACATATTTTAGCAGTTGTTTTTTTTTCATATTAGACAAAAATCTCAATTTTTTGTGGATATATGACCAAAAGAATAAAAAAAATGCAGCTATAAAATCCTACGAAGATGCATCAAGAACCAAGATATAAAATAAATTGGTTGAATGGTGTCGAAGTTATAGCCAAAAAATAGTAGCATTGAAGCATTATTGCCTCAAAAGTTTTCTGTTGAACTGTATGTTTAACTGATATAATTAGTACAATATAACCAACAAACTGTTATCTCTAGTCCATGAGTATCGCTTTGAAAGTCTTCCACCACAACCTATACTCTGTTAACAGCATTATAAACTCCAACGTCGGTTTGGCTAGCAACGAGCGACGACAACTCACCGCACCACGGACACCCCATCCAGTTTTACGCAACAGGCGACCGCCCGTCAGCAGAAACAACATTTATTAAATTTTTCGATGCGTTGCATAGTATTTCAATAAAAATACCTTCTGCTGTAAATAGAGTAGGTATACGAGTAAGTATTGCACCAACAGCAAACGTTCAGCAGCAGCAGCCCCTACTCGAGCTCCACATTCTTCAGAGCATTCGGGTTAGGCCTGAAGCAGTAGGTACCTACACCTTACCTATTCCGCACTCCATCATGCTGAGCGTTGGCTGTGGTCCGCCTGCAGTGTTGAGCAGGGCAGCAGCAGGTCTGTACTTATTTGGTGGTTCGTTGCAGTCAGGGCAATGCAGATTCACTTCGCATTTGCAAATTTAAAGCCGCCGTCCGTCGTTGTTGGATGTATGAAGTGGATAGGCATTTGAGTATATTGGATGCTCTAACTTCTGCAAAAGGGGGTGTAAGGTACGCATCATTTCGCACGCATATCCTCCGTTTTGGAGAAACTACTAACGGCGGGAGGTGTGAGTTTCACTCGATAGATTTCTTTCCGGCCTTCAGATCATACCAACCAGGCCAGGCATACATACATCCAAACCGTTGTGGATCGAGCGTCCGACTGCCTTGGAAACACCCCCTCCACCAGCCATTCCACTGAAAAAGGAGCTGCAAATGATACCACCCAAGCAGCAGAAGCAGACTCGGCACAACTTTTGATGACCGTCGCTCGTACAGCAACACCAAGCCTAGGACTCTCATAGACAAAGCGAACAACATTATTGGTGTGTAATTCAGAAGCTTGTAAAAGTCCACTCGAGAAGCGCCCCCTAAAATGGAGAACGCGTTCGCTGTGCTTAATAGCTGGAGCCGAGTCGAGCACTCGAACCTCTAGTGTATGAAGCTATGAACATACTCGTGTACATGCTCCCATCATGGGACACAAATATAATTGGACTGATGAAAGCGAAGTGAATAATTTATGAGACTATTCCACAAATGTCATTAGATAACACCCGGTGCGCTTGGTTGACAACGAACTGTCTGGGGCGTTTGGGTTGCAACTGCAAAAATTAAATTATTTTTAACTAGTGCTTTTTCACTGTTTAAGTAAGCAGTTGATAAAAAAAAATCAGTATGGAAGTTCAGTTGAATAGTTTAACAAAAACAAATGAGGAATGTTCTTCAAGTGTAATCGTTATTAAGTTGTTGTATTAATCGCAGTATAAAAGACTTATTTAGACACATGCATGCTATGGTGGCCCTTATATTCAAACTTTTTTAAAACCTTACTTATAAACGCCAATCTTGTTCCAATCAATGATAAAACAACACTGACAAAATTTTAACTCATTCGTTTAACTCTAAGACGACACTCAAAGGCCTTGAAATTTATAGTATCAAACTTTCTAAAGAAATCATTGTTTCTAAAAAATATAAAAGAGCGTTTGGTTTATCTTTAACAATATTTTCTTTTGTATATTGCTATACAAAGTTCACAAAAAAGTAACGACTGTCACTGTTCAATCAATGTTATCAATTGTTTGTTGCATCGATTTTTTTTTTTGTTTTATGTGATTTAAACCCTATTTGTGACACTTGAAAGAAACCTCCTTCAAGTTTTGATTTTGAAATAGAAGAATTTTTTTTAAATATGTAGATCATCATTCGTCATCATTGCGTTACAAAACCTTCTACCCGATCGTGTATTCGAAAATGTTTGAAAGATAGACTTCAGAGAATATCTCAATTTTTACTGAAAATATAGAAAAACAAATGGGAACTTATCTCTAATTGTATTTAATACTGTATTTTTCAGCTTTTTAAAGCCTTAAAATCACTTTAATGCCATTTTTGAGCATAAATGTTGGAAAAGAGGGACTGGAATAGATGGCTAAACTGAGCGGCTTACTTAAGTGAGAGAGCGTCACACGTTTTTGATGTGACGGGGCCTCCTCGGAAATACACCCGTCAACGGAATATGGGTCCCATGACAACGACCGTGTTTAACATCTAAAACGGCGTCGACCACATCCTAGTAGTCAATAGATAGAGAGGAAAATAAGAGAAAGGGATGGTAGAAAATATATTCATGCTTATCTCTGCATCTTTGCTAAACAATTTTTTGTGGGGGAAAAGGATATGATAAGGAGACACTTTTGACAAGTGTTATGCGATCTGGATTAAAACTCCTATTTTCTATGCTCATGACATTCCCTTCCATTTTACAGCTGATGTACCAAGTTCGTTTGAGTACATTACAAAAAACTGAAACATTTATGCATAGTGACACCACTCATCAAAACCCAAATACATATCTCTTAACCCTCATCCGCATTAGAGTGTCATTTTGACACTATTGCAAGTTTGAATGCTTGTAACTTTTTTCAGAAACTTCAAAAAAGAAAAATTTCTTCGGGGACCCTAACTGAGTCCGAAAGACGATATAATGATGCCTGTCGTGACTAGCAAACACGAACTACTATCAACAGAAATTTTCCAATCAAGAAACGTACGACACGCATCATTATTTCGTCTTTCGGCTTCGCTCTCTGCCCGAATCACCACCCACCGTACCTACTCGGAGAGCAAACAAACACGTTCTGCTGGACGTGCTGCTTGTGGTTCTAGAAATTCAGGAATGATTTTACGTTTATAATTTTCATATTTTTGTGAAATCTCACAGCGTGATGTGTTGCACTACACTAGAATGTAGATTAAATTTACCTTCCAATGAATATACTTTTGATTGGTCCAAACATAGTAAAAGCACTGAAAATCCGGGCACAACCTGACGGTGGACCACAAAAAGAGATGAAATTTCAATTTGAAATAAAATTGCGCAAAGTAGTGAACTTTGAAAAATTCCAGTAATTTCCATTTTTGTTGCTTCAAAAATCCAAAGACAGCAAAATGTTAAAATTTTAATAAATCATTCATTCATTAATCAAATCCTTTAGTAATCACACAAGTCCCGGTCATGATAACATTACTGTATATGTCCTCAAAGCTGTAAGTGATATCGTTTGTCCAATTTTATCCGATATTTTTAATCTTTGTTTTGAACGCAGCATTTATCCCAATAGTCTAAAAATGGCTAAGGTCACGCCCATTTTTAAATCTGGCGATTCTTCTCTATGCAACAATTATCGACCCATTTCAGTTCTACCTATTATTAATAAAATACTAGAAAAAATAATAGCGAAAAGAATAGTTTCGTTTCTAAATAATAATTCTTATTTTTATCCTATGCAATACGGCTTCAGAGAAAAATCTTCCACAAATAATGCAGTTATTGAGCTTATAAATAGTATTCAACTGAATCTGGATAAAAAAGAGGATGTCCTCGGTTTATTCCTAGATCTTTCTAAAGCATTTGACACGGTAGATAGGGAAATACTTCTTAAAAAAATGAATTTTGCTGGAATACGTGGTGCTCCTTTAGACTTGATCAAAAGCTATTTTCAGAAAGGTCTCAATTTGTGAAACTCGATGGCTACCGTAGTTATTTAACATCAATCGATATTGGCGTTCCCCAGGGATCTGTTCTCGGACCTCTATTTTTTACTATTTATTTAAATGATATTGCTGCTCTACCTCTTAAAGGTGTTCTTCGATTATTTGCTGACGATTCTGCGTTCTTTTACAATAACACTAGCCCTGAAGAAAACGATAATAATCTTTGTTCTGACCTCACATTATTGAAAGACTATTATCGCATAAATAAGTTGACTTTGAACATAGAGAAATCAAATATATTAATTTTCAAAACGTCTCAAAGATGCACTCCAAATTCCTTAGAAATCACCAAAACTAATTTTCCTAGTCTTAGAGTTGTGACAGAATGTAAGTATTTAGGAGTTATCTTAGATGGTCGGGATTCGACCAGATCGAACTGAACGCCATCAGCAGTTTTCCGAGACACTTGAGTTTATTGTACTAATATTTTCAACTTTGGACAAAATCTGTAAAACTTATCTACCAGAACCAATAGTTTTTAACCCAAGGAACACATCCCATTGAATCAATTTACTTATTTTGGTCTCGCAAACGAATTACATGAGTTTCAAAATCTGCAGTTTAAAAAATTTCTGATGGCGTTCAGTTCGGTCTGGTCGAAGCCAGGCCAGATAATCTTCTAAATTGGAATTCGCATATAGACAGCCTTCTACATAAACTAAATAAAACAATAGGTATAGTTTGTAAAGTCAAACATAAAATTTCGCCTTATATTCTTCAAACTATTTACTTCTCTCTTTTCCATTCTCTACTAACCTATCTTATTTCGTCTTGGGGTAATGCTTGTAATTCTCGACTCGATAAACTTCAAGTTGCTCAAAACAAAATACTACGCATTATTAATAATCTGCCATACCGTAGTCATTCTGCCGAACTGTACAATATCAAAAACAACATTATTCCTGTTAGAGGCCTGTATATTTTGCATATATGTAGTTTCATTTATTTAAGCATTACAAATAGTACTCACTGCAATATATCATTCAATCGTACTAGTCATCAATATTCAACGCGTAACAGAAATATGTTAGATCGCCCTTCAATCAGTTCTTCAATTGGAGAACGTTCCTTAGCCTTCAGAGGTGTAAAGTTGTTTAATTTTCTTGAAGAGACATGTGGGCCTTTTAATAATTATACTCATTTTAGAAAATCTGTCAAACAATTCTTACTGAATCCAGAAGTGTCATCAACACTTTTAAAGTCATACAATATTTTTTCACTTTAACTTAATTTAAAAAAAAAAAAACATGTTCATAAATTTATCGTGATAAGTTATTCTTATTGTTATTCTTGTTATTTTTTTTTTATCGTTGAATCTATCAATTTGATTATATTTTTTATTTTATTATCACTCGTCAGTTATTAGTTTAGTTTCCTAAATATACGCAGTTTGCTTTATATTCACCATACAACTCCTTAAAGGGCAATGCCATTGGAGTTTTAAAACAAATCTCATGTATGTAATGTATTTGTTATGTTGTAAATAAATAAATAATAATAAATAAAGTTTGTTGTCATATTTTTTCTAAAACTCTACCATCGCTCAAACAGTATTTATTAGCAATCGAATGAAAAGTAGGTTTTTTAGACCACTTTTTTGAACTTTTTGTAACCATTGCATTAAAAAAAATTAAAAAAAAATATTACTTGGCTTCATTCTACATCATGAAGCCAAGAACATCAGCTTTCATATGCATAAGGCAGATATTTTTTGGACGTGTAAAATATGAACTACAGCACTTTTCTTGAGGCATGTTTTTTCGGATTTTTTTTTCTTTCATGCTGAATAACGAGAAAACTATAAGCTTTAGCTGTATATAATGTTCTAAACATATTATACTGACATTACAAGGTTTCTAGTGATATAAGTTTTATTGTAATCGGTTAGATATAAAAAGAGTTATGACGATTTTAGCTTGGAGTGTCAAATTGACACTCCTAGTGCTGATTTGGGTAATGAAATCTAACGCGGATGTTAAGTAATGTTCGGACAAAAATATTCCAGAGATAAAAAAAATAAGCCCATGGTATTTTATTACGATATTTTCATATCGGAACAATAGCAAAAATTGAATTGATTTATTTTTTTGAAAAAAGATTTCTTTTTGGAAAATAGCTGTTTTTCTTTTGATTTGCAAATTCTTACAAGTTGAATGACCCCTTCCGGCTCCCAATTAACGAGGTTTGGAAGAAATTCAAAAATCATATTGAAATTAATTGAGATTTTCAAAAATATTTTTTTTTATTTTGATGGGCCATAACTTTTATTATACTTCAAATTAACGACATTAAACCTGTTCAATTGTGCTATTCTAATTAAAATGTTATTATTTCTCTAAATCAGTGAACTTTTTCCATAAAAAGAGAGTTAAATTGGTGAATCTTACTATTTCAATTATCAAGTGACTTTTTTTAAGTGAGGACTAGCTTTGAATTGCAAATTATTTTCGTATTTTAATTTGCAATTCATGCAACATGTAGAATTTTTTATAGATTCATAGCAGAATGATTATTAATATTTAAATAAATTAACATTTTTTCAACGGGAGTGTTCAACACAAAACCATTATAAAATACGACAAAATCCGAAGGATTTCTTATAGAATATCATCATATTAAAAAAATTTCTGACCAACATATGACAAAAATGAGTAGAAGATTAAAAGTATTGGAAAATCTCTTGCAGATTCAAAAGGAGCTTACATAAAACTAATTTTACTAACTTTAGATGCCAACAAGCATTGATGTACCTCGATGTTTACTTGCCTCAAAAAGGCTAAACGCAGACTCCACTTGATTGGCACATATAGAATAGCTGGAATTATAGGAATAAAAGCAGTGATGTGATTTGCAGAATATGCAAAAAAGGTTTGTATTGGGTAAGACTATGTCGCTTTAGTAGATAGTGGATTGTAACGAGACGTCTAAGAAAGATTTCTTATTCGCGATTTACTAACGACTGTTTCATTTCAGTTTAAGTCTCTTTTCAAAAGAGCATAGCATAGCATAGCATAGCATAGGGTGGCTACACACATCTTGCATTGGCAGATACACGAGGTACAACTAATAATCAAGCCCAACACAAGATGCCAAAATGAGTGCCAAGATTCAAAACTCATTTCATGTGTTGTTATTGAGAATCAGTTTGGTACCCCTATCAAGGTAAAAATTCTGTGTTTTTATGAAAAAAAAATGTAACTTTCTGTGATTTTACCCAGAAAATTTTTGGCGGTTTACTGTGATGGAAAAAGCATTGATTGAAAAAGCATGATGTGGTAAAGAAGGACGCAGACTATCAGCAACGAACGTCTCGATGGTGATTGCCTTACTTGATGGTTTTTAACCTGCTAGGATCACAACTGATATGTATCAGTTCTGAGAGATGTGTAGAGGTTACAATATGATTTTTAGTTTTTCGCTTTGCGTAGAAGAACAAAATCATTACTACGTATCCGCAATGAACTGTCCAGCATGTGCTACGGCTTTTTTCAACATGTGGTCCTGGTATTTCTTCAAATTTTCCTCCTGAATGATTCATGATCGTCTATCATTATCAACAATGATTGAAGTACAGGCGTTAGTGAATGATTGTGAGAGCGACGTTCAAAATGTATCATCAAGTATGTCGATCATCGTTGATTAGCCACGTGACGAAAAGCAACGTTAGCCCCCGACGGGACATTAGACTGCCCAAAATTTGTATAGGAAATTCAAAACCTGTGAAATGTTATGCGCTGCAGGCTAAAATTGATACTAGGCCTAGTACAAGATCTCATGCCAAATTTGAGCCAGATCGGATCACGGGAATGGGTCGCTCAACGAGCCTGAAGTTTGTATGGAATTTTGAGACATTTTGTTCGGGAGAAACATGAAAAACCAGTTTTTCATCAATAACTTTAGTTCCCGTCGGCCGATTTCTTTCAAAAACGGTTTTTCTTAAAGCCTAAATTATGAAAAATATTTCATCCGAAGACTGCATATCGATGAGAGTTAAGATAAAAAAGTTATTAAGCTTCAAAAATGGACTAACTTTTTTAAGGATGGTATTCATCACTGTTTATAAGATGGGGCGGTCGAACATATTGATGCCTCATTAACAGTGATGAATACTACCGCTAAAAAAGTTAGCCCATTTTTGAAGCCTAATAACTTTTTTATCTTAACTCTTATCGATATGCAGTCTTCGGATGAAATATTTTTCATAGTTTAGGCTTTAAGAAAATCCGTTTTTGAAAGAAATCGATTGACGGGAACTAAAGTTATTAATGAAAAACTGGTTTTCCATGTTTCTCCCGAACAAAATGTCTCAAAATCCCATACAAACTTCAGGCTCGTTGAGTGACCCTTTCCCGTGATCCGATCTGGCCCAAATTTGGCATGAGATTTTGTTGATTTGAGCCTGCAGCGCATAAGTTTTTCAAAAGTCGGGTCATTTGGGGCACTCTATGGGACATGGTATATTTTTATGTATCTAGTTAGAGTTGATGTTCGACAAATATTCAACGGATACGTTCACCATGTGCCTATCACAGCACTCGGAGGTAAAAGTGTTCTAGCTTGAAACGAATCCTGATTGCTTTTCTTGAACGATTTTCCGAACATTGCTCAAAACTCTATGAATTTATTGATTTTTCTGTGATTCCGGCAACCTTGACCACAATGTACACCGTGACAAGTCAATGTAATCGCATTAGTCCATTTTGAAAAGAGATAATAATAAGCAATTAAAATGGTTTTTCAAATCTTAGAATATTTTGAACACAATACGATGCTATAAATAATGAATTTATGGTAAATAAGAAGAGAATACTTGGCATTCCTAGAGAACAACAAAACATGGAGAGAATACTTAGCTTTTATCCTTTCTAGAGACCCGGTGATGGTAGACTTCGGTTCATCCGGAGGTTCGATCTCTGCCAAATGGAACAGCCGACAGAATTCCGGGAAGAATGAATATTGGCATGGTTTGGAGCTCGGGTATCAGGTTGAAGCAGCTGATGGAACATGCTTGATTCAAACTTTCACTTTTTACTATTTCATGAATTTTCAATGTTTTTGATATAAA
This sequence comes from Uranotaenia lowii, assembly GCF_029784155.1. Lineage (NCBI taxonomy): Eukaryota > Metazoa > Arthropoda > Insecta > Diptera > Culicidae > Uranotaenia > Uranotaenia lowii. The sequence continues at coordinate 83,623,176 of NC_073692.1, read as the reverse complement.
ATTTGGCAGGAGCAAAAACTTTCCACTTGAAGCAACGCCTACTCTTGAACTCCCAGCGACTACGAAGATTCTCGGTGTTATAACAAAAGCCCAGTTCCGAAATATTTGGGTTGTACAATATAGTACTAGACTGAGTCGATTTGAAATCATTTTTTAATTTCTTAAACCCTGGGGTCTAAAAAACTTCGTTTTGGTTCAAATCTCATCTGTTTATATGTTTTTTTTTGCATAATTTGTAAGTAACGTTTATATGAGTAAATTTAAACCTTTTGGAATGTATGGGACAATTGAATATTTTGTACTGAAAAATCAACATCATTTTTGTTTCTCCTTTTGAACCGAGCCTGCTAATGGTTTTTGTGCCAATTTATAAATTCTCTAAAGGAAATTTTCCGCTAAACAACTTAGTCGAAGACTGTTACTTCGTATCTTATTAGAGAAAAAAGTTTTTAGGTGTTGAATGGGGGCATGTCTTTTGGCATTGAAAAACATAAATTCAATTGACATCACTGCTGGGTGCCTATCGAGGTATGGCATGAAGACTTTTCATGCAATACTTCGCGAGGCATCAGCAGTGATATCAATTGAATTGTTTATCAAAGTCTAAAGACATACATCTGTTAAACAGCTAATAATTTTTTTTGCCTTATAAAATACGAAGTAACGGTATTCGACAAAGTTGTTCAGAGGCGAATTTCCTTTAGAAAATTTATAAATTGACACAAAAACTAGCAGGCTCGATTCCACAGAAGAAACAAAAATGATGTGGACATCACATTTTTCCGACATATGGTTCATGTTATATTGGCAGTTATGGTCACAGTTCGAAAATTAATAATCTTCTGCCTTTTGACAAGTTCACCGTTTGTCTCTGTTGGAACTAATCATAATATGATTGAATCAAAAAGTCTACAATCAATAAATATCCTAAATTCATTTTACTTAGGCGATGGACCAAACCAGTTTCAAAATTTTAGTCAGGATAGATAATTCATACTCCCTGCTATTATTTCCATAACTCAAGGATGATAAATCTTATCTCTGATAATAATCAATCCATCAACCGTTACAACGCACCAGGAAGCACTATCAAAGCGTTATTATGTCGAATAGCATGCCTTCTAGGCATGATTCCGCTCTGGATTGCGACGTTTCAGCACGAGCTATGATGCTATGCTCCTTGATAGATTCGGAATGGGCTAGTGGAAATATCTGTTACACAAAAACAATACATATGAATGTGGAGCTGCTTCGGCAAAGCATCATCGTCAGGGTTTAAATCAACACGAACGGAATTCCAATCTCGCTCCAATCGCTAATATGGCAGCCACCCTGGGCCGAGTCCGATCTGATCGATATCAATCAAATGGGAAGTTCACCGGCCAATCGTTCCTCCTCCGATGATGTGCTGCGGAGACGTACGCACAAATGCTAACAATGTATTAATCACCCACTCGGCAGTCCTCGGCCCAGCATCATCGGTTCGTGATCCTCTATCTATCTGAGTAGGTTTAGCTTCAGACCGATAGTCTCCGGGTCTGGCGGGCCCTGCTAGACGATTCGAAGAATCCTAATCAGGCAGCCGTGTGGCCGCTCGTTACAGACCGTACTATACTATCGGCTGACTGAACGGAACCTCATATCTGAGACTTGGGTTGGTCCATAACACCCTGTCATCTCACAAACCAACCTTCCCCTCCCTCTAACGTTGATTGAAACGCTATCGCATATAGGTATAAATATGTGTATAATGTCGAAACGGTAGCTGCAGTCGGTAGCTGTGGAATTTGAATTCGCTTATTACCGACTGGGAAACGTACTGGGTACTCACTGTATGGTTGGATGCAATATTCTACGTCTCTGAGATTCTCTAATTGAGGTAAGAATTTTGATGAATTTTATGAAGCCTCCTTCTAGGAGAACTAATAAGCAACTGGCTCCCAGAGTGTGTGTCATTAACAAATGCAGCTGCTCGGGAGGATTGGAAATGGTCTAGCTAAACCGTTGATGGATGTCGAAAAATTAAAAAGAGGAATCTCACAAAAAATTTATGATTCATAAATGTGTTCAATTAAAATCATGATTCATAAAGGAAAACAAGAAAAAATCTGCAATGTAGCTGCATTGTACATATAACCGTATAACGTTTCTATACTTACAGTATTTGTTTTTAAATTAAGTTTATTTTGGGTATCTCTCGTAGTGAAATCGACTTGAAGCCTCTGAAAAAACTGTAAAATTGATGTATGTAATTCAATTTCGTAGTACTTTATCATGTTATTCTATCTTTACAGAAGCATCTCGAATTTATAACTCTCAGGAAAGAAAGTTATTGATTTCAACTCACAGTATCCTTTTCAATAACAACTTCAGGAATTTTCTGTAAAGTTGATACATATGTGGCATAAATTTTGATTATCTCCTGCGTTGAGTATTTTTATTTTTCTGATTTTGTATAGAAAGTTGAAAAATCGTTAGTTTTACAAATATTCTTGTTAAAAATTTTGCAAAATATTTATTTTTGTTAAAGATTATTTCCTAGTTCAGCTACTTGAAATATCTTCTGAAACATGCTGAGATAAATTCATTGATAAAAGCTAGTGCGCACTCGACTCAACTAAAGTGAAGGGGGATTGAGTGATCAACACCAAGAACGTATCGATCATTGACGATTCATAACACGTCTGAGGTGCACGATAGCAAAATCAAAATTTCTAATGAGAAATAACTACGCTATCAGATAATATCTAACGCAGCTGTCAAGTGATGTTCGCCGTTAAAAACAACTAGGTATGAATTATCGATTCAATGTTGCTCCGTTCCATATGAAGCCGATGTTGGTGGCACAGACTCGATCAGGGTTGACGGCGACGACGGGCAATTCGATCGTGATTGACCGTTGTCAATACAGCTAATCGATATCATCAATGCAAAGACGATAACAACAACTAAACTAGCAGCTGCTCGAACTTTTCTATCTTGACTGCTATTAGGCATCTGTCGTCTGATTTTCCAAAGATCGTCTAGCGCTTTCATCGCTCATTGAGATTCAATTCCTGGGAATAATTTACATTTTGAGAAACAGGTCCCGCGTATTTACAGGATTGAGTGCGACGGCCACCACCGGTAATCACCTGCATCGTTGAGAGTAGATCAACGACTTTGCTCAGGGACGGTGAAGGTTGTTTGTTCCTCTGCAGTCATCATCCTCAATCGAACCGAAACTAAGTACGTGCAAGTACGCGCAGCCGTCCGCGGAAAACGGGTTCGTTGTTTTTCCAGAGAAGTCTCCGCAAGCGCGATGTTCAGTTGCCTGATTTTTAGGATTCAGTCGATGCGTGCGTGACTCAGCAAGGGCTCGTCCACATAGAATTTACGGTAAATAACGATCCATTGAGAAAATGCTTCCCAGAAAATGAACCAAACGCAACGTGTGTGTGTGTGTGATGGGGCTCATATTAGGATTGCTCCAAGAGGACATCGTGATCCAGCCAATGCATCCGAGGGCTGAAGGCGAAGACGAACGGAAATCATTGATGTTTCTCGGCCGTAACCGATAAGGTAGAAACCCCCGCTGTGCCATTGGGTGCCTATAACATGTTCGCTCTGTATGTCAGTACAAATTAGCGCAAGCTTATTAAATTAAGAGAAATTATAAAACTTTGACATGATGTGATGAATACTGCCGGGCAAAGCGGGAGCGTTGAAAATAGTGGTGTGGGGTAGAAAAAAACTGGTTTGAAAACTTGTCGATGACTGGCAATAGTATACAACAGACAGAGATTTGAAAAAAAGTTGTAACGAGATTCAGCAAATTTCAGATATTATCTTGAATTTGATTTACTACATTAGTTACTATACTTTTTTTTTTTTTTTGAAGAATCCATCCTCATTTTGAATTGGAACGTTTTAAACTGAAATACGTTTTAACTGAAATTGTGTGATTAACTAACTAATTTAAAATTAAACGAAACATTTAAATATTGACATAAAATTATAAATCTTATCTTGTAAAAACAGCGTCGTCACAAAATTTTTAAGGCAATTTAAAGAAAAATTTAATAAAAAATTTAAGTGACCTTGTTCTTAGGATTAACTTTTATATTAAATGTTACATAAAATTAAATGGAATATGATGCAAACGTCTATACTGTAGACTTTTGCTATATTTCGATATAAAATTTTCGTTTTTTTCGGATTTTTTCATAGACTTTCAATAACGGATAATTAAAGTGCTGTTGGTGAATTATATTTGAAAAACATATTTGAATTACATAACGAGGTTTCCAAAACTAGAAATATTCCCCCTTAATGTGCGCCGCGCGTGAGGTGACCGTGACGTTACCCAGTTACCCGATTCCAGTAGTCGCTTTAGGTGAGAAACGTCTTTTAGAATGAACTTTTTGAGTTCTTATCCTAATCTGTCAGCTGGGCACGAACCTCTGTTACATCGGCTACGGGAATAAGGTGACAAGACTCACGTGACTCCGACTCGACTCGACTATCGTCACCTCACGCGCGGTGCAGAATAAGGGGGATTGTAAAAGTCGTTTGAGATTCTAGAGAGCTTTAGCGGTTTTAGCGAGGAGTGTCAAATAGAAACTCCTGGTCTGAATTGGGAGTTTTGTTTCCTAGACTTTCATGGTGCGCCCTAGGATTGGTCGATCTTGGATCGATCCTTAGGAGATCGATCTTTTCAACTCCGATTTTCGATTTTTCGGATCGATTCTTTGGCCAGGAAAAATCGATTAGATCGGTTTATTTTCGATCCGATCTTTCGATCTTTTTTCTCATTTAGGGAAAATAAGGTTATAATGGCCACCTTAAGGAGGACGCTTATTTAACCATAGGAAACAGCAATAATATGTGAGTTACATCATTGTTATAAACGTTCAAAAATGCATTTTAAATTTTGTGCCGAAATCTGAAAACCAGTCACTGTAGGGGCAGTATAAGCACCATCAATCGGAATACGATGAGCGTTTTCTGTCGTAGAATCTAGCAGCGATTATAATTTGATAAAGTCAACTGAATTATAGGGCTACAGCTTGACTAGATTACATCTGACGATTTACCTATTGGTAAGGTGTCGGAGAGAAAATCAGAAAACTAGAGTTCGATTACTGGTCAAGCCGATTTTTTTTTTCATTTAGCATTCATGATCAGTTGAAAAATAATTTTAATTTTTTTTATTTATTTCAATTGAATTTCGAAAATTATTTTCAAACCTTATGAATTTGGTGAAAGGTGTTTGTGATTGATTAAAAATAAAAAAATTGCTAGAATTTGCTAATCTTAAGAAATAATAGCAATTTTACAAAAATTCCTTTGTTAAAAAAATTGATTTTTTTTCCGCATATTTTTTTTCGAAATCTATCACATTCATTCAAAAATCTAAATAAAAATACCTTGAAATAATTTTTTTTAATTTCTAAAATATTTCTTGTCTGTACATGACATAATGTATCAAAGCGTTTCCGAGATATTTAGATTTTGATTATTTAGTGTTGTTTTAAAGCACCAACTTTGGTTCACCTTACAAAATAGCGCTTAAATTTTTTTTCTTTCCATATGAAGAAGGACTATAAAAATTTGAAATTTAGTGTCTTTTTTGCAAATTTTTGAAAAAATGCAGTTCCTTCTTGTAATAAATAGAAAAGATCGATTAATCGGAGATCGATCTTTAAGCTCCGATTTTTTAGATGGATCGATCCCAGAACCGTTCATCTGAATCGATCTTGGAGATCGATCTTTTCCCGAAGATCGAACAATCCTAGTGCGCCCATAAAAAAGCAATGACGCAAAATTAAAGATTTCAAGAATTCATTGAGAAACTCCGAAGAAACTGTATTATTTGGATGCACCCGAATAAAGTTACAAACCGCCAAACTTCCAATAGTGTCATATTGACAGTCAAGAGCGGACTAGCGTTAAGGGGTTTTGAAGGTTTTGAAAGACAAGATTTGAATTTTTGATTTTCTTTCTCTCGGGCTCAGTAGCAAACCTTTATTCCTTAAACAAGCAAAACCGTCACCCGGGACGATGCTTATAATGGAATTGCAATACAAAATCTACACATATAAAATGGATTTCTGTCTGTCTGTCTGTCTGTCTGTTCCCTATAGACTCGAAAACTACTAAACCGATTTGCTTGAAACTTGGCAGATGGAGGTATTGGAGACCGGGGTAGGTTCCTATAATGGTTTGGGACCCCTCCCTATCCCTGGAAGGGGGGAGGAGGTCTCTGAAATAAATGTAATAAGCTTTCATAACTCGAGAACTGATCATGAAAATGGAACCAAAATTAGCATGGGAGTATATTTCGGTACAAGGGATGTTCCTAAAATGGTTTAATACCCCTCCTTCCTTCCAATGGGGAAATTAGAAGTGGGGAGGGGGGCTCCCATACAATTTTTCGCACAATTCGAGAACTAATCAAGCAAACGAAACCAAATTTGACATGCGAGCCTAAATGGGTAGGAAGAATATTTAAAAGATGATTTGAGATTCTTTCCACCCTGCAGTGTGGAAATAGAAAAAGAGAGGGGGGGCTCCCATACAATTTTTTGCAAAATTCGAGAACTAATCAAGCAAATGGAACCAAATTTGACATGGATGATGATTTGGGTAAGAAAAATGTTTCTATGATTATTTGGGAATCCACTCCCGTGGCTTTGGGCTTGTGATATAGCTCAGTTGGCATGTCTGTTGTCTCCTGAGCCGATGTCCGCGAGTTCGAGCCCAAGAATAAACATCGAACACAGTTGTACCGGATAAGTTTTTCAATAACGATCCGCCAACTGTAACGTTGATAAAGTCGCGAATGCCATATAGATGGTAAAACGACTATAATCGAAACAAAAAAAAAGAAAAGAAATAAAAAAAACCGTGGCTTGGGGAGACCTATAGGGGGAGTGGGGGTCTTCCATACAATTTAATGCTTTATTCGATAACTAATGATGCAAATGAATCCAAATTTCACATAGGAAGGTATAAGGTTACGAGACAAGTTTCAACGATGTTTTAGACCCATCTGTTCTTCCACTGGGCGAGATAAGAAGGTGGGAGGGGGCTCCTATACAGTTTAATGCATTACTCGAGAATTAATCGACCAAAAAAGAAACAAATTTATCATCGAAGTATATTCGAGTACGAGTAATGTTTTTGTTATATTCTGAGACCCCTCCCTCTTTCCAACGGGAAGAGGGGAAGGAGGAGGGAGATTTTTATACAATATTTTTGGATCACTGGGGAACTTATTATTCACAAGAAGAAGAAGAAGAAAATCAGAAAGTTTGTCTGCAAAATTGCTCCACCGTCTTCATCGTATTTCTCTGGGAAATCCCAACAAAAACATTGAAACGGATGTTGAAACAAATAGTGGTGCTGGTGCTGACATTAAACAAAATTGGAAATCTCGAGTGTTGGTACTTACGGCAGGAAATCATCAAAATCAAATCGTCGTTGGATTCAGGTGAAAACGTTTGAATTATCCATTTTACTTTTTTCCTCTTTCACCTTGCTCATTGTTATTGTAAACAGTCGTGAAGCGTCGCGTCAAGTCGTCGTGAAACATTTCATCCGCTTCTGTTCGTGAAATATTTCACACAAAACAGTTAACAACCCTTAACTCGGAATGGATCTAGACGAAATAATTTGCGTTGTATGCGAAAAAGTGGAAACCGATCCGAACAAAGTAATAGAGTGTCTCCAATGTCATAAAAGTGCGCATTTTCGATGCAAGAACATCCGGGGGAATGCAGTCAAAAAAATGCAAAACGCCGACTACTACTGCACAAGCGATTGCCAAGCAATGTACTTTCGGATGCGGGGGAACAAAGTTGCCGAGGACCGTATCGTCAACGAGATGAAGAAGATGCTAAACGAAATGCGTGACCTTAAGGAGTGTAACTTCGCGACCCAAAATGAAATGAGGGAGCTCAAACTCGTCAATATCGCGACGCAAGAAAAATTGAAAGAAACTGTGGTTAAAATCGAAAAAAGCCAAGATTTCTTAGCGGAAAAATTCGATAGCTTCGTCGATGAATTCAGGCAGATGAAAGTCGACCAGAGCGTTCTTCGGAGCGAAGTAAGAGACGTCCAAGACGAACAAACACAACTACGCGGAGATGTTAAAAAACTCGAGAAGGAAGTGGATCGTCTTAATCGGCAGGCTCTCAGCAAAAATGCTATGATTCTGGGTGTCCCTTGTTTAGAAAACGAAGTCACAGGAAACGTCGTCGCAAACATAGCCACAGTACTAGGTTGTGACCTTCCAAATGGTGCAATTGCCGAAGCAAAACGGCTTCATCCAACAAAGCCAGACGGTAAGCACCCGCCTATCAAAGTTGTCTTCAAAGAAGAAACATCGAAGGAACAACTTTTCGCCAAAAAAAAACTGCGTGGCCCACTGAACTCATCAGAACTTGGAAATTCTTACGCCAAATCTACCGGAAGAGTAGTTATTCGCGACGAGTTGACCTCACAAGGATTAGACCTGCTGCGGGAAGTACGCGGAGCACAGGAACAACTTGGGCTTCAGTTTGTCTGGCCAGGTAGGGATGGAGCTATTCTCACCAAACGTCGGTCTGATTCTAAAGTGGAGATTGTTCGTGCCAGAGAGGACTTGCGGAAACTAGAACCACCAAAGTCGAAACGGTCTCTTGAAACCTCCAACTTGGATATTTCGCTACAGTCGTCACCCGTCCTCGAGCCTCCTAATAAGCGTCGTTAATGATTAATATTGTCATAGTAAACAGCTTTTTTTCTATCACAATGGCTCCAAACGATAACATTAATAAAAACTTTATGTATGAATGTGTAGATGATTTTTTAGTAAATAAATATAATTTAACATACAGTCACGGTTTAAAATTATTACAATGGAATATTCGCGGGATGAACAATCCTGATAAGTTTGATACACTCAAAGATTTTGTAGATCGCTGTTCGAGTAACATTGACATAATTGTGGTGAGCGAAACATGGATTAAATCTGGAGATTCACAAATGTTCACTCTAAACGGATTCGATGGAATATTTTCCTGCCGTGAAACATCGCATGGGGGACTAGCCGTATATGCACGTAGTGACCTGAACGTTGATACTGAGGAAATAGAAGAAGACGATGGATTTCACTACATACGACTTCGTCTTCGCTTGGGTAACGGGCCACTATCTCTACATGCTGTTTACCGTCCTCCTGCATTCCGCTTTGCCAACTTTGTCGAGAAGCTTGAAAGCAAGTTGTCCTGTAATAGTAAGCACCCTAACTCAATCATCCTGGGTGATACAAACGTGCCAGTTAACCTGTCGAGCAACATAGTCGGCGAGTATCTCAGGATTTTGGAATCACGCAACTTGTTTGTTGTCAACAACGAGGTCACGCGGCCAGCCAGTGGGAATATACTCGACCATGTTGTATGTTCACAGAGCATCATCGCTTCAACAATGAATGAGACAATCTGCGCGGATATAAGCGACCACAACATGATTGTTACCACGCTGTCGAGCAGTACCAACAAAGATGTCCAATTCTTAAGTAAGAGCATCGTCAATCACCACCAACTAAACGCAGAATTCGCAGAAGCGTTGCAGAACATACCGTCGACAACATGCGCTAACGAAAAGATCAAACTCATTGCCGACAAATACAACGAGATCCGAAATCGTGCCACAAAAACAATAACAATAAGAGCAAAGGTGAAGAGGAACTGCCCGTGGATGACATTCGACGTCTGGAAACTAATGTCAACGAAAGACAAGATTTGGAAGCATTGCAAGCGTCACCCTGCGGATGAACACTCTAAGCATCTTCTAAAAGACATCTCCGGAAGACTGGCAAAGCTAAAAAGTCATTGTAAACGGTCATACTTTCTTCGACTTCTGCAAACAGCATCGCCAAAGCAATCCTGGAAATTCTTGAACGAAGCCCTCGGCCGCAAGTCCAAATCGCAAGATAATATTACGCTCAAGATTGGAAATGAAGTTCAGGTGGATCCAGCACAAGTTTGAAACAGCATCAACGACTACTTCTGCAATATTGGTCCCCAATTGGCTGCTAACATCGCAAGCAATCGAGACATTCAACAGTACAATTCACTTCGTTCGCAACCATCGCCTTCCTTGTTTTTGAGACCGGCAACCGTCTCAGAGGTACTGTTAGAAATCAGCAACTTAGATTCCAACAAATCTCCTGGTGCTGACAATATTACCGTGGACACACTAAAAACACATCACTTGGCGCTCTCCGATATCCTGACAGATATCTTTAATGAAATAGTCGGAACCGGAGTTTATCCCGACGCATTGAAACTAGCCCGAGTAACTCCTATTTTCAAGTCCGGAGACAGCTCAGACGTTTCAAACTACCGTCCAATCTCAACGCTTTCAGTATTGAACAAAATCCTGGAAAAACTTCTCGTCACCAGGATAAGTGAGTATTTATCGAGATACGACCTTATAAGCCCGCGCCAGTATGGATTCCGAAAAGGATGCAGTACATTAACAGCAACTACTGAACTCCTGGAAGATGTATATGACGACCTGGACAATCGTAACTACGCCGGTGCCCTGTTTTTGGACCTAAGGAAAGCATTCGACACAATAGACCACGCCTTGCTGTTGCAAAAATTGGATTGGTATGGCATACGAGGTCAGCCTCATCGGTTAATTGAGAGCTACATAACAGATCGACAACAATTCGTGTCTCTGAAAGGACACTCAAGTAGCAAAAAATTCATTACAACGGGAGTACCACAAGGGAGTAACCTAGGTCCGCTGATGTTTCTAGTTTTTATCAACGATCTTCCACAACTGAACCTACATGGCAAAGTTCGGCTCTTTGCAGATGACACCATAATATCATATAGTCACTCCAACCCCCTCCAGATTGTGGAGTGGATCGGTAATGACCTGCAAGTCCTTCAGCAATACTTCGATTGTAACCTGCTTTCGCTCAACCTATCAAAAACATCGTACATGTTGTTCAACTCCGGTCGTCGCTCCATACCACAGCTGCCATTAATCCGTATAGGTAATACGATTATTGAACGAGTGCGCCAGTTCAAATATCTGGGATTACTTCTGGACGATACTCTATGCTGGTCACCCCACATAGAGCAACTGAAACGAACCCTCGCTCCGGTCTGTGGTGCAATATGGAAAATATCAGCGTTTATTCCTACTCACTGGCTGAAAAACGTTTACTTCGCGCTTTTCCACTCGAGGTTACAATACCTAGTATCGCTGTGGGGCAAAGCATGTAAAAGCCGCCTCAGGGAACTGCAAACCATGCAAAACCGTGTCCTCAAGACTATCTTCAAGTTGCCTTATTTATATCCTTCTGAGTTGTTATATGGCATGAACAACTCGGTACTTCCAATACGAGGTGCCCAGGAATTCCAAACGTTAATGTTCACCCACAAACTCCTGACAAGCAGAGAATCCCACCACAATTTGCGCCTCGAGAGAATGGCGTCGCACCGTTTGTCCAGAAACGCAAATCATCTCCGCCTATCCCGTGTAAGGACGGAATACGGGAAAAAGAAACCCAGCTACTTTGCCAGTAAACTCTACAACAATCTGCCAGAGACCCTGAAACGGTCTTCAACGCCCTCGCGATTCAAAGCGCAACTGTTATCGATCTGCAAGCAGAACATAAACCGCTTCCTCCGCTAAAAAATTATTTGTGCCACACGTCTTATTAATATCATCTTTTCGCTCTCGCCCCTCCACCTAGCCCACCGCCACCCAAACGCCGCTCCAAACCACCGCCACCCACCCGTCACCCGCCACCTCCCATCAGAAACGCACCACCGCAGCAGCCACAAAAAGCTACGAATATGTATAATACAAGTGTAACACCCTATTATATTGTATAAAATTGTGAAATAGCAAATGAAAAGTGCCAAGCACTCCTTCACAGAGCATTATCTCGCTCACTGGAGTGCTCATACATATTTTGGAATACCTAATATTGTAAACGAATTGTTAAAATTGTTTTGACAGGGTTTTGTGCCTGTTGGAGAAGAGGCTTGAGATAAGCTTAACTCCAGCGGGCTTTCCCTGTCCGAGGAAAAAATAAATAATAATAATAATAATAATAATAAATTTAATAGCAGAGGGTATTTCAGTAGAATTTTGTTTTTTTGAATATTTAAGGCTTCTTCCTCCTTTCACTGATTCGAAAGAAAAAAAGTGAAGGGAAGCTCCTATACATTTTTTTAGAACTCGGGCGTTATTTAGCAGGTGGTAAAAAACTGAGGAAAGTATTTAAATACCTACAAGAAATATTTCTAATATGATTTAGTTCCCATCACGGGATAGAAAAGAGAAGAGTGCCATACGTTCGTTTTGATAAATTGAAAAGCTCATAAAATGAATTTAACCTATGTACATAATTTCACAGGGGAGAGTAAAAGGGTGCGAGAAATGATTCTACGGTTTAAAAACGCCGAACGCCTCCGTTCGGGATGTAGTTAAGAAGCTGCACCTCAGTCGAAGTCATGTCCAGAAGCCCAAAACTAAGGCTGGGTTTTAAACGTTCAAGGTACAAAAGACCCCTAATCGTTACGAGAAGCAGAACAAGTCCGCCAAACCCCGTGCCTGGAAGTTTTACCTCAACATGCTAATGAAAGTTGAATGCTGCATCATGGACGACGAAAAATATGTGAAGGCCGACTTCAAACAGATCCCGGCAACCTGTTTTTCACGGCCAAGGATAAGTTCAGCGTTACGGGGCATGCCCGCATTCAGAAGATGTCCAAATTTGCGTATATATTACTGGTTTGGCAAGCCATCTGCACGTGCGGAAAGCGGAGTGCACCTTTCGTGACACATGAAAGATTGTCTCCAGAAGCGGCTGCTTCCTCTTCTTAAAGCCCACAACGTTCCAACAATCTGCTGGCCGGATTTAACCTCATGCCACTACTCTAAGGACGTGAGTTTGAGGTTAGTTTGCGGACAATAACGTGGTTTGAGGTGTAGTTTGCGGACAATAAGGTCAATATCGTGCCGAAAATGTTCAACCCTCCCAACACTATGCACAGCAAAAACTATTTCCTGTAAAATTACGCAAATGTCGTGTAACAAAAACGAGCAGGACATTTACTGTAATTTTACAGGTCGAAAAACCAATTACGTGATTTTTAGTTTTCAGTGTACAACTTTTTTACAGGACATTTGCTGTAATAATAAATGATTTTCGCTAACTTTTAAGGAAAACAATTTAAAATTACAGGTTTTGTTAATTACAAGTTGATTTATTTTAAAGGTTTCAGTTTTCAGTGACACGAAATAGTCAAACATTTTTTCTGTGTGGAGCTTCGTCCCATCGAGAAGTACTGTAGTGGCTTGTGATATAGCTCAGTTGGCAAGTCTGTTGCTTTCTGAGCCGATGTCCGTGAGTTTGAGCCCAAAAGTAAACATCGATCACATTTGTACCGGATAAGTTTTTCAATGACTGTCCGCCAACTGCATCGTTGATATAAGTCACGAATTACATAAAGATGTTAAAACGACTATAATCGAAACAAAAAAAAGAGAAGTACTGTAACGAGTGTAATCGTTGAAGAAAAGTGTTTTCTACAAATGCCTATGATTTTTTATTACTCAAATTCCTTTAGTTGCTTCAAAAACTAGATTTTTAAAAACCATTTTCAAAGCCACAGAACAGCCATAGATCAGTATGATTTTTAAGCGTCAAATCATAGTTTAGATTCTCCTCTATCGATGTGTCAGGAAATATTGTCTTATCTATTTTTCTCTGCTTGGTGACACTTTATTGAAAGTGTTTTGAAATTCTCATCGAAATGAGGAAAAACTTAAATTCTGGAATTTTCACGACACAGAGGTATTTTAAGGAAAAAATATACTTCGAAGTTATCGACGTTTTTCGGTGAGTTTTAAAAATAATCAAAACAAATTACCAGTTGTCCATACGTTTTGAGCTACTCTGGCATTCGCTCCTCTTCAGTGGACAAATTGACTGACCATCGTCTAAGCTATTTTGGTTTTGGACCAAAAAAAAATAGCTTAGACGATGGCCAGTCAATTTGTCCACTGAAGAGGAGCGAATGCCAGAGTAGCTCGAAACGTATGGAGAACTGGTAATTTGTTTTGATTATTTTTAAAACTCACCGAAAAACGTCGATAACTTCGAAGTATAAACAATCGCGGTGATAAAACCAAAAATCCATTAAGGAAAAAATCATACGTGCAATGGCCTGTCACAGCATTCAAAACAGATTAGTAATATTTTGCAGACTCAAAATGTTACATATTCTTCAAAACATGAGTGGCGCGTATTAGTCACATGAGACGTTATATGAACTTTCCCCCTAGTGAAGACAGTCCAAGAACTGAAGAAAGTATGTGTTGATTCACAGGGTATCTATTTGCGTATGGACTATAAACAAAAAAAAAGTAAAATTGTAAAATGAAGTTTAATAGTTATTTTTCGATCTCTGAAAATTTGATGGCAATCGGATGAAAACTCGAATTTTGCGAAAAAAATTTGTGTGTTCATCGTGAACACCCTTTAGGGTCATATTGCCTCGATCAACTTTTGAAGTAACAACTAAGTATGACTAAAATTACAGATTTTGCAAAAAAGAATGTAGAGGAGAGTGGGGTAACGAAGGCCATGGGGAAACGTGGGCCACTCTAAATATCTCAGCTGTGTGTTGAGATAAAAATCTCAATCCAACTGTCATCGTCGTCGCTTTGCGTAAGCATGTAGGATTTTAAAACTTCTAATAAAGATTTATGGGAAATGCACCCATTTCCTAAATCGATGTATGAACCATATACATTCTATTTAAGTGACATTTCTACACATATGTGGGTCCATTTGGACGAAAGATATTGATCGAAATTCGTTCCAGTAAATATTTGAAGTTGACTTTTTATATGCAACACCCCTTAAGATAACATTCGATTGTAGTTGGGTATCTTCCAAACCAATAAATATGATTAGAATTGTTGGTAAGCGATTGAAATTCAAGAACAAATGCTTGCCCTCTTTCACACCAATAAGATTATCGAATTGATTGTCCCCGTAGCTTCAAACAATAGCTGTCTGATTCAGCTAGTTTGCTCTTTATTTTGTTATCATTCGTCTGAGTCACGTCACTTCATTTCGGGACGTCAATTAGTGAGCGCCATTATGGTGTACTGATCTTTTATTTCGACTTAACCGAGACGATGACGAAGACGACGGCAACGGACGTCAAATAGTCGACTAGCAGGACTATAAGTTACTAGGTCTAGCTGCATACTTCTAGTAAATATGTTTGTGTATCGATTCGATGACTGACGGGCGTCGTCGTCGCCGTTCGTTGCTGCGAGAAAGGGTTTCCACGCTGCCGCCGGCGACGGATCAAGTATGTGCTGCGGAATGCGATTCATAAGATGCCTGAAGTAGTCTTTAGAAATAAGTCGAATTATTTCGATCGATTCGTTCCGTCTAAAGAAGTTTGCTGCCGGTTCGCCCGAAATGGGACGAAACCCGGAGTGCCTGTTCGACTCCGAGTTGGAAGGTGTGAAAACTTAATAAATTGTATTTATTTTCTTGTCCAGGGAGAAATCAGAGAATGCCGTCTGGTATGATTTTACTGAAAACGTTGATTACTAGGGTGTTCTCATATTTGATTGCTTTAACCTTAAAGTGTGACTTCAATGTTAAATCATTCTCACCATAAACCGATATTTATTCAATTTGCCTTATATTGAGGTTCTCAATATTTCTCAAATTCAAACATCATCTTCCCTGTAAGACTAATCGCAATTTCTTGCTCTCTTGTTCACAGTTTAACCAAGATCTCTACTCGTCAACCGGAGTCCCGCTGGCTGCGTCTTCGAGTACGTCAGCTGGATCGCACTCCCCATGTTCACCGCTTCTGCCGCCTTCCCTGTCGTCGAACGTCGTAGCATCGGCAGCCACCGCTCAGACGTCAACCTTAGCCTCCTCGTCAGCCACCTCCACCTCAAACACCACGATACCAACGATACCACTCGGGGCACTCCAGAGGCACATTACCAAAGAGGAAGACATCAGTACGGCGCGAAGTGATACGGAAGGTAAGAAAGAGTGTGGAGCTTGCAAGTGGAGCTCATAAACCTGACCTGAACCACCAATCCCATTCATCATTTATTCATTGGCCGATGATTGAAACCGTTTGAAGGACAATTTATTTATTACCACCACAAAACGGTTCCTGTTGTTGGATTTCGTTCGACTGACACCAAACGGTGTGCTCGTTTCGAAGATCGTCTCCCAGAAGGCTGCAACGCGCAGGTGGACTCAAACAAACATGTCAATTCGACATTTGTTGCACTTTTTCTACCGTTTCCCTTCGAATCTTCCTTATTCTTCAATGCTCATGTTTACTTACAGATCGTCTTATTTTGTTTGGCTATCTAAATCCACCGTGAAACAATATCTTTATAACATAATCATATAAACGCTCCAATAATGTAAAGGTACAACGATAAAAACCCTTCCATTGTGTGGTCGTCGTATCCTTTTTCGGGCTCTCGAGCCAAAGCTCATAAATGTTTAAATTATTGACCCCGACAGGCGCAGCACCTTTCTTTATCTGCGTTGCATCGTCGCTTTTCGTTTCGAAAGAAACATCTGTAAGCCCGTCGGTTTGCCGTCGCCGAATCATAAATGCTTCCGAGTTGTGCTTCCGAATGTTGCGTTGTACGCAAACGGACCTCCGGCAGCAGGTTTTATCCGTCGGGGCGCTGCAATTCAAATATTCGCCGCCACACATTTATCAACAAAAAAATTACCATCATCGCGAGAGATAAAAATGACGGGAAACATAATTTATTGTCTGCTACCGGGAGCTGATACCGAGGAGTCGGGAAACATTTTTATTGCCTGTATCATTGTACCCACAGCCATTTATCTACCGTTGAGTGGAGGGTGATTTCATAATTAAATGAAATGGCTGTTCTTTGGTAGTTTTGAAATTTGATACGGCCATACACTAATTAATATTGCTGTACGTACAATGTAACGTAGACATGGCCTTATCTCAGTATAGTTTGAAGGATTATTTTTGCCAAATCGGCTCAAAATTTTTTATTTTGGTGGCTAAATTTAAAAATATTTACAACACAATTTATTTATTTTTTGTTTTATTTGCCAAATAAAGTGAAAAAATCTGGGCAAAATCCAGGCATTTTTCAATGAAATCCGGGCAACCGCGCCGGGCCACATTTTGTTTAAAATATCAGGGCAAACCCGGATAAAACCGGGCAATCTGGTAACCTTACGTTAACATTATGCTGAACATTATTGGTCTTTTTCTTCTTTCTAAATCTATAAAGAAGCTTTTCAGTCTCTCTGTGAGGCTCAGTAGAATTCTGTTTGTTTCTTTTTGTTTGTATTCATACGTGATTTCTGGGCAGGTTAACTTTATCAACCTATGAAAAGTTCCTCCAATCACTCTTATTATGCTGCAATAAGAATGCTTACTCGGTGGACTTAATCCCTTCGCAGGAGAACGTACACGTTACCGTTACACATCGAATCAGACTCGAATGTTTTTACTGAAGGCCTATAAGTTCTTAAATAATTAAAACTATCACTTTTACTTCAGATTCGGTGAAAAAAAATTAAAAATAGAAAAAAAATTCATACAAAAATCATAAAATGCAGCTGAACAGCCTCGTTTTAAGTTAACCTTAAAACTTTTAACCTCACTTTAGGTTAATAAAAATAGCAAAATGCTGGTTAAGGTCATATTTACTCGAGTTGGTAGTTGCATCAAAACAACTGAGCCGATTTTCATGAATCAATTTGTTAAAATCATTGAGAATTTTCGAAATTATTTACGCAAATATGGCCGGAACATATCTCAAATCCCTTTTTTATCGCTCGGAGCTGGAACATGGCGAAGGGGGATTATAAAAAA
This sequence comes from Uranotaenia lowii, assembly GCF_029784155.1. Lineage (NCBI taxonomy): Eukaryota > Metazoa > Arthropoda > Insecta > Diptera > Culicidae > Uranotaenia > Uranotaenia lowii. The sequence continues at coordinate 83,605,249 of NC_073692.1, read as the reverse complement.
ATAATACAAAAAACCAATAAATAGGAATAAATTGCACGAAAGCTCGTATGCAACAAAATTGTATTTTATATCATTGCACAAAATCAATAATTCAAGCAATTTTTAATCGAAAAATTCAATGAAATCAAGGATACAAAAGGTGATAAAACTCCCATCTTTCACAACTTGTTTTTACCCTTGTAATCTTTCGTTTAGAGATTTGATAAATCTATCGAAATACCCATAAAGTACTTCAAACTATATTTATTACCCCCCCCCCCCCCCCCCTTCGTGTTTTTTGGAAATTTCGTAGGGAGGGAAGAATTTGATATTTGTTCCGCTCTTATTTGAAAAACAAATCTACGAATGAAGATTATTTCGAATTAGAGGAACTTTCTTCTAAACAATATTTCAACATAATATGGAACCGATCTTTTCGAAATGATGGTTATGCTGAAGTTTGATTCATGACTTTTTGACTTACCTTATTTCGTTTTTCTTACAATCATGATTTGAAATTGGTTTTGCAATTTTTGTCATTTGAGGCCCTAGACCAAAGGGGTATAAGTTAGGATTGCCAAATGGTTTCCAAAAACGCGGGACATTTTGAGAGAGAATAAAAAGCGGAACACGGCCGAAAATAGCGGGACTTCATAAAATGTGCTAGAAAAAGTCATGATATGTATGGTTTTAGGACTCTGGGTATAAAAGCATAAAGAAATAAAAGTACCCCAGCAAACATTTTTGTAGGTATATTTCTCAAAAACTTTGTTATTCGTTTCATATACATTATAGAATGATCGTATGAAACTCGAAAAAACAGCATTTACCTACCTAAGTGGAGGCAATATACATACCTATTTTCAATTTCTAGCTAAAGCGATAAGAGTTTACGAATTGGACCATATCCGACACCTTATACATACATACTGAGAAAATGCAAGAGAGTACAAGTTTTTTCTCTCAACGAACGCGAACCGTTGCCAGCGACATATTTGCTGCTTCTGCCATTGGGCAATTCTTGCAAATACACCATCTGGTTTTAAGCAATTTGGGTGCACTGCTGATCGCAGAGAGAACAAAAAAGCTGTTCTCTCGCTTGACCCAAGATTATTAGATCACAAGGTTCTCTGACTTTGTCAGTAAGTAGGCGAGGAGAGCGCAGTGAGGTTCAGTGAGTTTGTTTGTAAACATCGGAAAATTTGTTCGAGCTGAGGGCTTTGTTGGTAAACAAACTCCACGTACTCCATAGTAGCCAAATCAAAATGGCAGAATCGGGAGTACGAAATCGTCTTCAAAATCAAAATCGTCTTCAAAATCTGCAAACATGGCAGACTTTTTATCATATCCGATTTAAACCATTTAATCCGACTTCGAGTAACGATTTTCACGACTTTTTACTTGCGTTAGCTGGAATAACGATTCGCAGTAACGTTTTAAATGACTTGAGTTATCATTTTAATACGATTTTATGTTTTCTGGGACGGTGCTTTCATTATTGAAATTACTAGCTGATCCCGTACGAACTTCGTTTCGCTTTAAATCATTGGTACGTCAAAATGAGTTTAGAAAATGAATTCGAAACATTCTTTCGACAATTTTGGGGGAAAAATTCAACAGTGTTTAAAGTCGCTACTATTACTATTACTTGAAATTCAAATTAAAATTTATGTGAGAGTGTTTTCTTCTCGATCGGTTGCAAAATCTAGACATTATGGCAGAAATATGTACTATTTGTTTGTGTGCACGACTCTTTTGCTTAACCTTCACACTAAAATTGGTATCAATTAACTGCCTCCAACAAAATTATTGCACAAAACACTGAACTTTCAATGAAACCCTCTTTTTCTTTCCCATGGTCCGAATTTCGATAATTGAAACCAATTTTACGTTCCTCAAAACTCCCTTGTGCCATTTTTTTTATTTAAAATTATATGTAAAATAACGTCAGGAACTTGAAAACAGTGATCAGTGAATATAGACGCCCCTTTCGCCGACCCTTGACACGGAACATGCTACCTGGAGTCAATTGCTCATAGTTTATAACCCTCATCTGAACATTTTCATCTCAATCCGATGCATGATCACGACAATATCGCGAAAACAGTGAGCAACTAACATGGACGGCCTTTTTTTGACCACGATTCAAAACTTGACACCTGAAATCAATTATCTTTTCTGTTAAACTCCCATGTGCCAATTTTCATTACAATTCTATGCTCAATCAAGAGAATATCGTAGAAACAGTGAACAGATAATAACCCCTTTTGCCGACCCCTGAGTCAAGATTTGAAACCTGAAAGCAAAAGAGCGTCCCTCAAAACTCCTATGCGGAAATTTTCATCTCAATCCAATGTAGAATAACGTCAAAATTGCAAAAAACACTAAAGTTGGGTATGGACGACTCCTTCATTCGACTTCTGATCCGCAATTCGAAACTTGAAATCGATTGCTCGTCTTTCAAAACACTCATGTGCAAATTTTCATCACAATCCGGTGTATAATAACACCAATATCGCAAAAACATTAATCAGTGAATATGGACGACCCCTTTTGCCGACCTCAAACCCTAAATTTGATAACTGTAATCGATTGCTCGTCTCTCAGAACACTCATGTGCAAATTTTCATCACAATCCGATGTAAAATAACGCCAATATCGCAAAAACATAAATCAGTGGATATGGACGACCCCTTTTGCCGACTTCAAACCCTAAATTTGATAACTGTAGTCGATTGCTCGTCTCTCAAAACACTCATGTGCAAATTTTCATCACAATCCGACGGAAAATAACGTCAATAACGTGAAAACAATATTTGTCTTGTATGGACGACCCCCTTCAGAAGGGGTCGTCCAAAAATCTAAAAACATTTTTCATCATTCCTGGTCCTAATGAGCATCCATGCCAAATTTCAGATCTCTAGCTCTTAAGACGGCTGAGTCTATAGAGGACAAACAAACAAACAAACAAACAAACATACAGATAATTGCTTTTTATATAGGGTAGGTGTACCCTCCTCCGTCGTATCCCTCTGATTCGTCGCAATTCAAGAAAGCATGTATTAGAGCCGAAAAATCACTTTCCACTTTAATTGGCTACTTCACATGATAAACTTAAGCTTGTAAATTTATTTTCTATCACAAATTTGTCACTTTTAAAACTATTTCTTAATTTATTTGATATTGAAATCGCGAAGTGAATTGAATTATTGACGCACTCCGCCATATTGTAAAACGAACTTAGTGATCCCCCCAACGTGTTTCTTTGTTTTATCGCTTCCTGTCAATGCATATAACGATCAAAATCATAAAATTCGACAGAAAAGTGTTGAAATAAAATTAGAAAAATGATTTCAAACTAATCTGAACTATATAAATTTGTCGATATTCGATTGAAATCGAATCGCTCGGGCCCCATAATCCGTCGTTATTTTGCGACAGGAATAGAAACCGTTTTGCAAGAATTGGAATTAGACCGGTTCATTTTTACTATTTTTTGCTGAACACAGTCGGACTCATAGAGAATGAACATAATGGATTTCCAAGTAATCACAACACAATACAGTAATTTTGTTTATTTTGAAGCTAAGAACTTGAAGCGCTGGGAGATAAGTGCAAAAAGTCTATTTATATTAATAAATTACTTGAATGTATTCAGCATTGCTTATAATGCATGGTTTCAAATGAACAAAGAATTGATGGATTTTTTAGCTTAGTGGTTGGTGTTTTACAAATTATTTACTAACAGTATCGTGCATAATTAAATAGACGTTTGGGTGCACGCAAGAATATCTCCAACTTTCACATTTCTAACGTTCAACTCCAATGACATTTTTTCTTCAAAATTATTTCATATTTCAAGATTTGATAATTTTGGATTCTATTATCTGATGACACTAAACCTTTCCCAAGTGTTTGAAACATGAGATACATCAATTATTTGAAAATAAGACTTTTTAAACTTCTTGCATTCAAAGTGCAATATCTCACATACGACCAAACGCTTTGCTCTACAGAATGGTCACTGAGAGATCCTTGAAAACTAAAACTAAAACTTCTCCAGTTTTCAGAAAATCTCTGAATGGGGATCAACTCGAGGAAACAATTTCAATTCCTGGATCGAAAACCTCGATTTTTATTGAATCTTTACGATGCATGGAAAAACGATGCAAAAAATTCCCGTTGATGGTCAAAATGACAAGAGAATTTGGATAAGTGGATCATTTAAACTTTGAAATAAGAATTCATGAGTCTCTGGTTTGGATCTCAATACAAGTTTGGATAAAAAATCGGTAGATATGATTTTTTGTACATATAGTCGTTCAAAGTTCAACAAAATCAAACCCGCTTATATTCTGATTTCTACCATATAAGTTTTAATACGTGACTCATGTTTGCTGCATTTTTATAAATTCTCAGTGAATTTTCAACAAAAGATGTTTTGTCGTTTTTGACATATTACAATTTGAATGAAAAAAGTCGAAAAGCTTAATTTCAGTTGGATTACTCTACGTCATTTCCCAAAAATTTGAACCCAAACAACAAAATGTTAGGATAACGAAGCCTCAATTTCCGAAAAAAAAAACATTTTTGCAAAAACTTTTACCGCTCGCAAAAAAACTCGAATAGATGAGCTGAATCAGTCTAATGCGCATTACACGCATCAACGTGGCGTTGCTTTGTGTCGATATCCTTCGCCAGAGTTCCCACATGCATAAGAATACACATGTTGACAAAACGCAAGTGTGATTTTGCATCTCCTCAAATGTCTTACTATTCAGTCTCATTGCGTAGAAAAACATATAGTACTATTAAAAATGTTGATGTTCTTTAAATATATGCAGTTACTGTGTAAATTTGTGCCAAGTAATTTGTGAAAAATGTCTGTTTAAATGTTATAAAATCTTATTTTACAGACAAATCCTGGATCATGGCAGCCCAGTCCGTTGGAGAGTGTGTTAGTACAAAATACATTTGCAGGGTGGATTCAATTTGTAAGGTCTAATATTGTGCTGCCTGCAATTGCCTTAGCCAAGCAATGGTACCTAGATACAAAAACGCTACCTTGGGATTTCTTGGCAAGTCCATTTTATTGCGACTTAGATCCCTCTCGAACTTTGCAGTTATCCTGCACGGTTGATCCGTGCGAAGTAAATAATCGCATTTGTATGAACCGCAACCGCAAAATTTCAAATCTATCCCTCATGAGGGAGGAATAGTTGGAGACAATTTTGGTAGAATTGAATAGAAGGTATAATACTTTGCTGCCTGCAGATGCATTAGCCAAGCAATGGTAGACCTGTTTACAATAAAGCTATCCTAGTTTAATGGCTTATTGAGACTAGTTACTTGAGAGAACTTCCGCTGTTATCCTGCGCGGTTGATCCGTTCGATGTAAGCTGATGCTAATTGCATGCACCGCAACCGCAAAATTTTAAATGTATTTCTGAAGAGGGTGGAATAAATTAAGACAATTCCGGTCTCCTTGTACGACGGAATTAGGGACCTGGTACGACAATGGAGGAACTTGAATGAGAAAAATAAATCATAAATTGACTCAAAAGTACGTAATGGATTGATCTATTTCCTACATAGTTTCATAAAACAGTATTCGCAATATAGTTCAATGAATAAATATCAGTTTCAAATCAACATGGAAGGCAATTCTATTGAATTAATGAAAACAGCTTCCTTAAGCCGTTGTCTTAGGTACATTTACCCTATATAGATTATTCAAAATATGTTTTAAAATAGACAACTGAGGCATAGCTCAGTTAGTAGAACAACTGCTTTCCGATTCAACGTCCTTGATTTTAGAGCCAGGAGTAACATTTAAAGAAAGTTGAAGGTTTTCACTGCTTTTGCGTCAACTGGATAAAAATAGAAAGACAATTTTGAATCAGGAAAACTTACTTTGCTATTTATTTGAATACTTTATTGAAAAAAGCAGGACATTTAAAAAAAAAACGCGGTACATGTCCGCGGAACGGATTGCAGCATGAGAAATCACGCTTTTGCGTTGTTATGTTTGTCCATTTTCCAAACATTTTTTTAAAGTTTATATTTATCTGTTGAATGCTAAAATACGTAAACAAAATTCTAAAAATCTGAAAAAAATCATTAAAATTTAGTTCATTAACAGTTGGGAAACTTTTTTTCGTGATAGATAAGTTCCTAATAATTGAAAACTCAAAATTTTGCGTTTTTTTATAAACGAACACACACATATACATAGGATCTCAGTGAAACTTGCTACGTATTGGAAATTAACTAGCAAGATTTGGAAATTAACCAACAAGATTTAAAAGGCGCAAAATTTACCGTCGGCACTTAAGCGCCAACCACTAAATGTAGATGTGCCAACGGTCATAGATTTAATTAGCCCGGACTCTTACCCCAGGGGGGGACAATTTAAATTTGCGCGAATCTCGTGTTGAAGGTTTGGCAATCTCAAGGAAAAAAAATCAAAATGTAACAAATGAAATTTAAAAGCAAAAATGACTTACCGACTACGCGCCGATTCCTTACGTTCAGCGTCTTAGCGCGGACCTTCAACTGCCCTCCAAGGACCAGGTTCGACAACCAGTAGGCACTTCCACTAACCGACTTCCCGTTTAGACCGACCGAATGCGCGGAACAACGGCGTCGGAGATTGCCAGTCTCAACGACTTTGGGGTTTCCGATACGACCACACAACTTCCACTTTACCAACGACTACGAGTTTTTTTTAAATATACGATTTTTCGACTTCAACGAGCGACTTTTCCGATCAGCGTCTAAGAGAGCGACCCCCGGGTCACCAGCTCGCAGGAAGGCTTCCCGATTGCCTCCCCCTATGAGGTTGGCTTCGGGTTTTTGCCAAGACAATGCATGTAGATCGCGCGCGAAATTCAAGCATTTCTTCTCAACGGTTGAAAGGGACGCTACGTCGACTAGCCATCTTTACTTTTGGTAACCCTCTTGATGTCGGATCGTGAAGTTCAATCCGTATCAACAGGGCCGGTTCATCATTTGCTACCTAGAGATTTTTACCTTGAGATTGCCAAGAAAATAAAATACAAATAATTAAAATAAGTTGCAACGCAACAAACTTCATGTTTCTTTGAAGAGACAAAAGACGTTTGCGTTGACAAAAGCGTTGAGTTGCCTGTAAAAAGTACCATCCTGTCTATTTTTTGACAATATTTGAATTTATTGCATTTTCAAGATTTTCAAGTTTACGGTTAAAGGTTATCATGGAATTAGCGAAAAACTTATTGTAGATCGCTGAATTTGGCAGAATAAAGTTTCTACTTGTGGGTTATTTTATGAAAAATATTCATTTGACAAGGCCCTGTTACTGTGGATAAAAGTCAATATTTTCGAGACTGAATCTTTGGTTTTCGATGTTTTCAAAAGCCTTAACATATAAATATTGATTGAAAATTTCGTAACTCGTGGTTTCAACTAATTGATTTTAATTTTAACTGAATCTTATGATGATTTTTTTATGTTTATATCAGATTTCGTCAGCTGAAATTATGGTCCTCTGTATCTGACATATACGACGTATTGGTAAAAAGAAAAATTAAACATGTTTTCAGAGGACAAGGAGGCTAATCTTGAAGATGTCTGACGTAAATTTTCTTGCAGCAAATTTTTCGAAATTAGTGGAAAAATATTTCATAATTATTGTTCTTTAAGCAATTGAAATTAAAATTGACCATCCTCAGGAAACAGACGAAGCCCAACTGTCTAAGAAAATCGCTACATCAAAATTTCGTATAAGAAGCTGAATTATCAGGAACAAGATGGCTACCATCGGCTTCAAATTTGCCGATGTTAGAGGATGTTGTTTTCTGGTTGAGTTGGATCATTTGTGCTGTTTCACATCATCATATTGAGTAACGTTAGAGCCGGATTTGATGAGACCTTTCTTTCTACATGTTTAATGATGACTATGAAAAACGGACAATCCGGAAAAGCTTGAAACATATTTTTCAACTATCCATCTTTGCAAAGAGTCTTTTTTCTTCCTATAATCTCTTAAAGATTTATGTAGTATTGATGATTAAGGTAAGTCTTTTTGATTTGATTAGACCAAATACAACCCGTATTTTGAGTTGAAAATTTTGCAATCAGATTCCCGGATTTTGACCAGTTTTTAGATGAAATTGCCCGGATTCGCCCGGTCTGGATATGTATTGAAAATACTGGCAATCTTGAGTGCTACGAAATAAACAAGTTATAAAATCTTAATTGAATGATTAATGGCATTTCGGTGAACTATACATCATGCGCGGTCCTATGGGGGGGGTGATCGGGGTGATCACCCCCCCCAAGCGGTAAAAAACCGTTACAAAATACTCACAAACGCTGGAATTCCTATGAAAAGTTCGAACATTCCCTAGTGGGTTCTCTTTAAAATTTTAAAAAATTTCCACTCCGTGGGGGTGATTATTAAATAAAAGAATTTATTAATTTCTTAAATTCTTAAAATTGGAAAAAAATCGGTCCGCCAAACTAAAACAATTTTCACCAAATTACTTTTGTTAAGGCACTTACAGTGTTTAATTCGAAATTGGTGATGGTGAGGTGATGAACAAAACATGATAAAAAATGAGGTCAGGAATATACCTCCAAGAACAGATTAAAAAAAAGGCTCCAAAAACTTCCATATGTATTAAGATGAGTGATACCAGTGATAATAATATCCCGTCATAACTCCCCTATTTTTTCGGGATCAAGGACTTTTCATTGAAAAATATTATAAGCTATAAGAAATGAATCCTTTATTAATCTTTTTCATTTTAAGTTATACATTATTTTTGAAAATATTGAATGCATGAAGCAAAAATACAATTTTTCACTTTTTTACTAAATCATTCGTTTCAAATTTGTAACTATATCTTTCGATTCTGTTCCAATAAATTTTAAAATCTTTGAGAGCTTGAAATTTAAGAGAAAACAAATAAAAATAAAGTTCCAAAAGCTGCATACCTAAGAATTTGATTTTAATGATTTTGTTTTTGAATTAAATTTATTTATATTTGAAATTGAAGAATCGGAACAAGAGTTTATATTAATTAGCTTTTCGAATCACGATTCAGCAATATACTTTAGAAAAATAATATAACATTCAGTTTTAAATTCATAGCAATTGTTAACACATTCTCAAATAAATTGTTTTTTTCACATGTGTTTATTTTTTCATTTGTAAAATACATTTATATCGGAAGATTCTTTAAAGAGTTGATTAAATTGATTAAATTGATAATTTTTAAACTGCTCAATATATAAATGACGGAAATTATCTTTTTGTCAACAATTGTTCGCAGTGAATATTAAAGATTCGCAGATTGTTTTATAAAAGGATGTACATATAAGCTGTTTGAAAAGATATCAAAATAAATATGTAGAGAAAGTTTGTTAAATTTTTCAATTTTTTTTAAATATAAACCTCTAATTAATTTAAATGAAATTGGAAGGGAAGAGGAAAAACATTGTGCATCATGTTCGTGAAATATTGTGTTTTTTTTTTAAGAAGTACCTATATCTAACCAAATTCATCCATTACTTTGATGATTAATCACTTAGATAAAAAATTGTTTGATTCATTACAAATTTAATGGTGATATGAAACATTTTTTCAAGAACCCAATTTCAGCCTGTATTTTTTATCTCAATGTCCAACTCCACATTCAAAAGGGTTTTTATAAATTCACATGGCCACAGGATTAACACTTTTTTAGATGAAAATAATTTAAAAGTTAATTTTGATTTATGCTGATGCCCTTAATTATTTTCAAATAGTTAAAAAATTATTCAAGAAAATTCTACACTTTCTGACAAAACTTTTAAACATTACAATTAAAATTCGAAATAACTGTTCATATCACATTTCTTTCCGCAAAAACGCAAGTAATTTTGACTTCTGTGAAATTTTTTTTTATTTAAGTTTTCTTTTTATTTACTGTTCCCAATTTTGTAAAATAATTGACTTTTAACTAATGTTTAAAGAAGTATTGACTACATAGAATTTAAGATATTTCTCAAAGCAGAAACCAAATCGTTTTTTGAGACTTCAGCAAAATTTTTAAATGAAATAAAATCTTTGTTTTTTTAAACTTTCTTTAGTAATGTAAGAAATTCTTGTCTTTCAGAATTATTCAACAATGTAAATATTTTTTAGATCATTCATCATCATGGAAGTAGTATCCCTTAATTGAGTAAAGTATAATAAACATGTTCAGAATCAGTTTTTTTCATGTTAACTTATAAGTTCATCAGTTATCAATGATTGATTTCACTCAAAACTGATTGTTTTCAAAACTTCATATAAACTCCATATCACCAAAACGAGAGCTGATAAACAAAATCTAGTTGAAGATACGAGTTCAGCGCATCAAAATCTACTAAATCAATCATTGAAACAAAGACACCAAAATGCTATCTCTTGCATTATTTTGGTAAGACGTTTTTATTATAAAAAATCATTTTCAATTGTTAAAAACTAATCTTTTTCATCTGCATATTAAATTTAAATTTATGAAGAGTTAATCACCGTGATTTTGTTTGTTAATTTTATTTATCGACTTTATCGATGAAAATTAGAGGAACATAACTAAGAACATTTCAACATCATGCAAATTCTTGTCATATAGAAAGTTAGAAATGTATGGAATCAGAATATCAGAAATGTATGAATATTATAAGAAGCATTTTAATCACATGTCATCAATTCATTCTTCATGTATAAAAAAAGAAACAAATTAATAAATAAATGAATAAAAGGGATCAGTTTCGTGTTCGATCATTCAAGAACTCTTATATTTTCCCAAATTGTACTTTGTCAGTGATGATGAATTGAATGATGATGATGTATTTTAAATACATAAAGTTATAACTGCGAACACAATCTTAAAATAACTTTTATTGCTTTTTATAATGATTACTGGTAGAATATGAATATTAATCAAGGATTTTATCTATGATAACTTAATAACTTGATAACTTGATAGAATTAATTATTTTCATTTTTAAATTAACCATCTGCTAATTTCGAATAAAATCTCTGAAGTTCAAAATTGATATATTTTCCTCATCGATAATTCACATTTCAAATTGTGATTGAGTAGTATTTCAGATGCATGACATTACAGAGGAATTTTTCAACCAAAACTACAATTGAAATTGAAGAAAAGAAATGTAAATTAATATGGTTGATAATAAACATTATTATCAATGATTCAGATGTGATCGGATTTTTTGTAAGAATTCGAGTATCTTATTATTATTCTTATCAAATTTGGTGTTATATTTGATCTATTCTTCTTCTGTACACGGATTGTTATGTCCGAAGCTTCAAATTCTAGCTTTATTTCAATTTTCAATTCGCATTCCGTTTCTGATATTTTGAATATACTTGCTTGATTTTTTTTTTGTTCAGAATAAGAATCAACATTTCGAATGATTTGTTAATGACTAACCGGAAATAAAATTGATTTAAAATTTTGATTCTGATTTATTTTGATTCGTATCAGCATCTTTTTTTTCGAGTTTGTGTAATGATTATGGGTTTGAATATGGTTTAAGAAATCAATTTGCCTATTTACTGTCCTTTTTTTGGTATTGATATAATTTCTAACAAATTTTTAATTCGAAACCCCTCACCCATGGACATGTCCATCGCACGGGTCTGGTGTGCAGCAAATATTAAAGTCTCATTTGAAACTGCATACAAACCCCCTCCCCCCCCCCCCCTTTCACGCACTCGCACTCTCCAAATGAACGTTTTTTTTCGCAATATATTTACGTTATTGACTGATTTTTGAAAATTTGGAAAATCACCCCCCCCAAGAGCCATCTCTAGGACCGCCCCTGCTATACATTCTAATAGGAAGAATATCAAATGAAAGTAATGAAAATTATAGACGGATAGATTAGATTAGGAAGCATGAAAGGTGTTGAAAATGAGCCAAGAGCGTAATTTGAGAAAACTTCTTGCCGCACAAGACCATTTGTCCCACACCGTATTATTGTCTAGAAGAAGCAAATTCGATAGGCTGACTTTGCATTGATCTATACAATGATACATGGATGGATCGAAGCACGTGTTTTTCGTACCCCGATCGGACGGCGGGACATTTTCTTAAAAAGCGGGACATGTCCTGGGTCGTTATTTTTTCTCAGTTTCGTGTTGAAAGTTCTTTTTGGTGAGTTTAAAGACATCGTGTGGCCCAGCCAAAAAACAAATATTGGTTCAAAAATATCCTTTAAATGAAACTCCTATCCCAGCAACTGGTCTGAGTTGAAAACATCGACGTCACGCAATCGATCCAAGATAGACTTATCCCAATTCTAACAAGATATGCTCTAGAAGAGCAATAGGTATGGTGTTAAATACTAGATTGAAAAAAGACTGATTTTTTTTTAAATTAATTTTCGATGAGCCTCCTGAACTTATGGAGTCTTTTTGCCATATAATTTGTTTTAACCTGAATCTAATATCGAGTCACATGGATAGTCCTATCACAATAAAAGTTAAAGAAATTTTCCCTCAAGTATCAGAATCCTTCATCTGAATCCGCTTCCTTTCAATGTTTAATCATGATCAACTAAAACTACCTAGTCACCGTTCATTGACTTATGTTTCCTTTTTTACTTCTTATTCCAGGAACCATTCCGGGAGCGCACAATGACAGTTCCTGCTCCTCGGGTCCTGATTCGCCAAATAACCTGCACCACGACGGAAGCGGTGGTCCGGGAGGAAGCGGAAGTGGGGGACCGGGTGGCAGTGGGAGTCTTGGGGGTGGTGCTGCAAGCAGTGATGCTTCGGGTGGTGGCGGAGGCCGAGCGCAGTACCTCTCGGCGACGTGCGTCGTGTTTACCCATTATTCGGGCGATTCGGCTAGCGTGGTGGACGAGCACTTCTCGAGGGCGTTAAATTTTAGTGATAAAAATAATAAAGGTAAGTGTGCGAATTGGCTGACTGTGTTTAACGAGGGGAATCGATTAGAGTATAAAAAAAGGGGGATATGCCTTGTGGAGTATCCGAGTCATGATTTTTCGCTTCAAGTTCGTTCGTTGGTTCCGGGACTAGCTGCTCCAAATGTTTTACGCCATTTAAAACCTTGGTAGGGGAGAAACCGCACCGAGATCATAATACTTAAACGATGGTAATTAGCTGTTTATACCATCTTAACCCAAAAGTCATAAAAATAAATCAGAAAAGACATAAAATATCCCCCTCTTCTTCGTCGCAAAGTTACGGCTTAAGGTGAACGTTGCAACCGAGTGCAGCCTTTTAAACGAGAATGGAGATATAATTAAGACATGAGGAAACAACTGTTCACTCGTTATTTCGCGTTAGAGGTGCAATAAAAACGTTTTCAATTATTTCAATGTTAAACGATAAAATTATCGCCTACCTTGAATAAATAAATTATAAAACAAACATTTCATTTCAATTTTACAGTCATACAAATAGACCAATTATTTTTATGTAATACACAAAAAACATTAGGACCTCATCGATAAACATTGTTTAATCAGATTCCGATTTCTAATGCAAAATGCATTGATTATTTTGTCCCAATCAATCATTTTGTACCTGAAGAAAAACCTATGGTCAGCAGGCCAACCTCATAAATAATAATTTTCAATTTTACAATCCTTATCTGGTCGGATCATCGCCACCCGTCAGCAGCCGCTCACGGTTGTCATCATATATTCTGTCATTCGGGTTACCCTTTCGGATAAATTGAAACGGAACAAAACGAAACACAAAAAAAAACGGAAGGAAAACAACCCAGATGCGCGTGTTCGAAAATCCCTTGGAAACCACCAAGAACCAATAAATAATAGTGGGCACCCTTTTACGATCCCACCTTAGAAATGACATCGTAAAGTATTGAAGGGGGAAAAAACCAAAATCTTCAAGCAAACTTACGATGGGGATTCAGGAAAGGAAGGAAAACAGGACCGAAAAAGGTTGAGTCGTTTTGGGTGAACCAACGAAATGGTTAATAATCGAGCGAGGGACACAATCAATTTATAGAACGTAAGACAAAAGCGATAGGCTTGTGTGCTTTTCGCCCTGGAGATTCGTTTTTGAGAAAGGGAAAATGTTTTACGACTTTCTTTGTGACGATCATGCGTTTGAAAATGTTCATGCTTCCGAGGATTACATGGATTTTAGACGGAATTAATCTTTCTATGGCGCCAAGATGCATCGAAGATTATGAAGATGTTACATTAGTTGGCTCAGAACTATCAATTATAAGAAGCAATCATTTGAGGTAGTAATACATTAAACGGCACCACTGAAGGGTCTTAAAGTGATATTCCTAAACGAATTCTGTTTCACCCTAGCATTAGTAAATATTATGAAGGTGTTTTGTATCCTTTATGATTATGAAAACTCGTTAAAATAGAGAGTGATCAATGCTACCCCCAAGAATCAAATCAAACATATAATAAACGTTGGTAACTCTTAGCATGCTTCATATACTTCAGCAAGGACATCCTACCTCCTGGAAATTTTAAGCATTGAGAAACTGAGGCAACGCTGAACAGTTTTTTCATCAACCGTAGTTTCGCGTCTACAAAAGTTCGTATTTCTAGGACCAGGCAGAAAATTTTGTTTATGTTTTATTTTCAACATAGGAATTTCAGCCTACTTCATTTTTTTCTCCGTGTAGCAAAGTATGTTGCTATGGTTCTAAATTTGTGTTGTTTTCTGTCGAATGAATGAAAAGAGCCCGATCGACGGAGTATGCTATAATATCTTCCATTTGAGATTCTACATGTTATTTGAATTTTCAATTTGGAACAATCGTTGATAATAATTCCACTTTTTGGACAGTATTCAATATTTCATAAAAGAAATCATAAAAAAGCAACAATAGAGCAATAGATCTTAAAATCTGCTCTGCAATATGATTTAACATTATTTGATTACCACAAAATACAACTCGATTTCTCTGGAGCACGTTTGGTAACTGGAAATCAGCATTTCTCTTAAAATCGATGAGGTGGTAAAAGAAAAAAAATCTTCGCGTTGATTTAGCTTTTATCAATACCTTTCATTTAGGCACATCTGATTTTTTTAAAACTCCAAAACTCCAAACTCCAAATTCGATTACAAAGTCAACTTACTTTTCATGAAAGATATAATGAAAAAATATGTAGTATACTTGTGTTATGGTATAATTACCAGATCGGGACACAAAGCTTCGGTAACAGTTTTTGACAGAAGCTTTCGGACACGGTGTACAATATAATAAGGTGATATCTTCCCGATAGTGTCGTCATTACTATCCATCTAGTGTTCCTCGGTTATGCAGCATTATCTTACGCGCGCAAAACTTTTTGCCTGGCACGCTATAGGCAGATAGTAATGACGTCACTTGTTAACATTCAAATGAGTTGTTTACTTGCGTTAGTAGCCTACCTTATATATTTATACCGTGCTTTCGGAGAAGAAAAATTCGTCTAAGGCAACTAAGGTCTTCTCGATAGCATTTATTCATGTTCGTATGAACTTTCCTTACATGGTGGTGGGTTTCATGTGTCGCTCAAGTTTTCGGGAAGTGAGGAATATTCCGACTATTATTATATTTGAAAACGAAATTGATTTTAAAATCGAATTGAAAGAAGTCTAAAAAATTTCGGTAACCATGTTTTACGTTCATAGAAGTCCAGTACCTACTGGTTTTAAAAATGTGAAACATGCCATATTCCACTTAACAAAAAAATCTAGAAATATTGAAAAAAAATGATCAATCTTACACCGTTTTACGGTAGCTTGAGTTGTTTTCCTTTAACTCTGCATTTGTCGAGTATGATTATTATCAACTAAATCGACTTCAATAGCACATTTTTCACTTTTTTCTGTTTGAACATGTTTCCACAAAGCGAAAATGTTTGACGTTCTCACAAGTCAACGCCTACTTAAAACTCCTTTACTTGAAAATCATTTTAGGACGCATAAAGTTAAAATTTTATTACAATCATCTTCAAAAACGAGAAAAGACTGAGTCGATTCGGGGTCTTTATTTTTATTTCACAAACCCTGGGTCTAAAACAGCTCGTTTTCGTTCAAAACTCATCCATGACTTTTTGCAGAATTTTTAAGTCACGTTAACATGAGTAAATTTGAACTTTTATTTTTGTATGGGAACGTTGAGTGTTTTGTACTGAAAAATCAACATCGAAGACCATAACTTCGAATTTTATTGGACGAATAATTATAAGGTGTTGAGTGGGAGCATGTCTTTTGGCATTAAAAAACATTAAATTTAATAGACATCACTGCTGGTTGACAAGCAAGGTGATTTTCATGACTACTTTCCATGCAATACTTCCCGAGGCACCAGCAGTGATGTCAATTGAATTAATTGTTTTCAATGCCAAAAGACATACCCCTATTCAACAGCTTTTCACTTCTTTGCTTAATAAGATGCGAAGCTACGGTCTTCGAAAAAGTTAGTAAGCAGGAAATTTCCTCAAGAGAATTTATAAATTGGCACAAAAACTTTTAGCAATTATCCTATTTTCGAAGGCTTCTAAACAAAAACTTCTCCTGATTCAATGAGAGCATACGGAAGGGTTAAGGTAACTTCACGAATTAATTTTTTTTTGTGTTTGGTGGTGTTTTATAGTTTACTAGCTGACCCGATGTGCTTTGCTACACCTTTCAGAATCAAATGATATTTTCAGAAATCATTCAAATTTTTATTGTTTTTGGTATTATTTTAAATCAAATTATGACGAAGTTAATAAGCAACCACTATAAAATGAGAGCTTCAGCTGGAGTTTCAAATTGCAACACAAACCATAACTTATATTTTGAATCTTGATTTATAAATTTGTTTTAAAGATCTGATAATTTTCATCTGTTTCCTTAAGTTTCGCCCTAAAAAGAAGGGTCCCAAATTATTCGTTCGCAAATAATCTAACTTATAAAGTATGGTTGTTTTCGCTTGATATGTTCTGGATTTATGCTAAAAAACTGATTAGAGAGCCCCCCTCCCCCCCTGTCCTTCCCTTCACCCCCTGCGGAATGGAGATTGTAATCTTTAATAAACATTTTTTTCGTTCCCAAAAATCCTCTTATATCAAATATAGTTCCATTGGTTGATAAGTATTTAAGCTTTACAACAAAAATTGTATGGAGCCCCTTTCTTTCTTTCCCGCTCTACACTGTAAAGCATAGGAGTCTATAACAATCGTAGAAACATATCTCGTAACCAAGTACCTTTCCATGCCATATTTGTTTCCATTTGTTGGCTTCGTAAGCATAAATTGAGAAGATATGCTAACAAAATTGTATTGGGCTCACCTCCCTCCTCGCATGCACCTTCTCACTGAAAGGAGGATGATGTGTCAAATAATCATAGAGTCATACCAAAATGATTTTCCATATTAAGTATTGTCCATTTCTCGGATTTTGTAAAATAAAAGTTAAATGTAAGCTTCCCTCTTCCCTACCTATATTCCATGCCATGCCAAATTTGGTTTCATTTAAGTAGTAAATTTTTGAGTTATGTATAAACTTGAAAGGGAGTACCATCCCCCTTTCCGTTCTCTTCTTTCAATAGAGGGGTGATAACTTAATATTCATAAAAGTATTTTTCGTACTCAAATACTTTTTGATGATTATGATAAAATTTGGTTTCATTTGCTCGATTAATTCTCGAGTTATGCAAAAAAAAATGGAAACCCCCCCTTCTTCCTTTATATCTTACCGCTTAAAAGGCTTAAAAGGTACGGCTTCAATTTATAATAGAATCATTTCTCGTATCTATATACACTCACATGTCAAATATGGTTCAATTTGCTTGATCAGCTCTCCAGTTATACTGAAAACTGTAAGGGAGACTTCGCCTCCCCCTTTTCATCCACCTCTTCGAAAGAGTGAGGGATACCAAATATTCATAGAAGCATTTCTCGTACCCAAATATCGTTCCATTCCAAATTTGGTTCCATTTGCTGCTGTAGTTCTTGAGTTATGCAGTAAAAATTGTATGAAACTCTCCTCCCTATTTCCTTCCTCCCCGCTGTAAGAAGGAAGGGGTCTCAAACAATCATTAGAACATGTCACGTTCCCAAATACCCGCCCATGCCAAGTTTGGTTCCATTTGCTCAATTACTTTCTTAGTTATGTTGAAAACTATAAAAGAGGCCCCTCCCAGCAAACATAACATCGTATTAGAAATGTCAGCTCAACTCGTTAACAATGTTAATGCGAATCGTAATTCCTACCAAACCAAGTAAATGATCGTAAAAATGGTTAGTTAAAGTCTACCGACTCGTATATGACAAAATTGCGCCATGTGTGCAAATTTGTCTCCCGCGTGCGGGATTCAAGTGAGAAACAACCTTGTTGTTCTCTCTGCGATTAGCAGTGCAACCAGATTTCTAAAAATCAGAGGGTCCGTTTGGTTAAACTGTCCAATGAGAGAAGCAGCAAATATTGTCGCTGGCAACGGTTTGCATGCATTGAGAGCAAAACTTGCGCTCTCTCGCATGCTGTCAGGATGTACGGTAAAAGGTGTTGTATATCGTTCAATTTTTGCAACACTTATCGCATAAGCCAGAAGTTAAAAATATGTATGTATATTGCCTCCACTTTAGTACGTAAATGCTGTTTTTTCGAGTTATATAAGATGATTTTATAATGTATATGAAGCGTATAGCAAAGTTGGTTGAGAAATGTACCTACAAAAATGTTTGCTGGGCTCCCCGCTTTATATCTCCCTACTGGAAAGAGGGAGGGGTCTCAAATAATCATAGAAATATTTTTCGTATCCAAATACCCTCCCATGCCAAATTTGGTTCCATTTGCTTTATTAGTTTTTGATCTATATATAAAAATATT
Source organism: Uranotaenia lowii (assembly GCF_029784155.1). Classification (NCBI taxonomy): domain Eukaryota; kingdom Metazoa; phylum Arthropoda; class Insecta; order Diptera; family Culicidae; genus Uranotaenia; species Uranotaenia lowii. The sequence goes on along the minus strand of NC_073692.1, from coordinate 83,586,408 downwards.
AAAGAGGCCCCTTCTCCTTTCAACTGGAAAGAGGGAGGGGTCTCAAATAATCATTGAAATATTTTTCGTATCCAAATACCTTCCCATGCCAAATTTGGATCCAATATCTTGATTAGTTCTCGAGTTATATGAAAAATTGTAAGGTAGTACCCCTCCCCCCTTCCTATCACGCCACTGAAAGGTGGGAGGGGTACCAAATATTCATAGAAATATTCCCCATTCCCAAATACTTCCCCATGCCAAATATGATACCATTTGCTTGATGGGTTCTCAAGTTATGCAAAAAATTGTCTTTTGTTTGGGAGGCCCCTCCCCCCCTTCATGAGAGAGGGAGGGGTCTCAAACCACAATAGGAACCTTCCCCTGCCTCCAATACCCCCACCTGCCAAGTTTCACGCAAATCGGTTCAGTAGTTTCCGAGTCTATAGGGAACAGACAGACAGACAGACAGACAGACAGACAGACAGACAGACAGACAGACAGACAGACAGACAGACAGACAGACAGACAGACAGACAGACAGACAGACAGACAGACAGACAGACAGACAGACAGACAGACAGACAGACAGACAGACAGACAGACAGACAGACAGACAGACAGACAGACAGACAGACAGACAGACAGACAGACAGACAGACAGACAGACAGACAGACAGACAGACAGACAGACAGACAGACAGACAGACAGACAGACAGACAGACAGACAGACAGACAGACAGACAGACAGACAGACAGACAGACAGACAGACAGACAGACAGACAGACAGACAGACAGACAGACAGACAGACAGACAGACAGACAGACAGACAGACAGACAGACAGACAGACAGACAGACAGACAGACAGACAGACAGACAGACAGACAGACAGACAGACAGACAGACAGACAGACAGACAGACAGACAGACAGACAGACAGACAGACAGACAGACAGACAGACAGACAGACAGACAGACAGACAGACAGACAGACAGACAGACAGACAGACAGACAGACAGACAGACAGACAGACAGACAGACAGACAGACAGACAGACAGACAGACAGACAGACAGACAGACAGACAGACAGACAGACAGACAGACAGACAGACAGACAGACAGACAGACAGACAGACAGACAGACAGACAGACAGACAGACAGACAGACAGACAGACAGACAGACAGACAGACAGACAGACAGACAGACAGACAGACAGACAGACAGACAGACAGACAGACAGACAGACAGACAGACAGACAGACAGACAGACAGACAGACAGACAGACAGACAGACAGACAGACAGACAGACAGACAGACAGACAGACAGACAGACAGACAGACAGACAGACAGACAGACAGACAGACAGACAGACAGACAGACAGACAGACAGACAGACAGACAGACAGACAGACAGACAGACAGACAGACAGACAGACAGACAGACAGACAGACAGACAGACAGACAGACAGACAGACAGACAGACAGACAGACAGACAGACAGACAGACAGACAGACAGACAGACAGACAGACAGACAGACAGACAGACAGACAGACAGACAGACAGACAGACAGACAGACAGACAGACAGACAGACAGACAGACAGACAGACAGACAGACAGACAGACAGACAGACAGACAGACAGACAGACAGACAGACAGACAGACAGACAGACAGACAGACAGACAGACAGACAGACAGACAGACAGACAGACAGACAGACAGACAGACAGACAGACAGACAGACAGACAGACAGACAGACAGACAGACAGACAGACAGACAGACAGACAGACAGACAGACAGACAGACAGACAGACAGACAGACAGACAGACAGACAGACAGACAGACAGACAGACAGACAGACAGACAGACAGACAGACAGACAGACAGACAGACAGACAGACAGACAGACAGACAGACAGACAGACAGACAGACAGACAGACAGACAGACAGACAGACAGACAGACAGACAGACAGACAGACAGACAGACAGACAGACAGACAGACAGACAGACAGACAGACAGACAGACAGACAGACAGACAGACAGACAGACAGACAGACAGACAGACAGACAGACAGACAGACAGACAGACAGACAGACAGACAGACAGACAGACAGACAGACAGACAGACAGACAGACAGACAGACAGACAGACAGACAGACAGACAGACAGACAGACAGACAGACAGACAGACAGACAGACAGACAGACAGACAGACAGACAGACAGACAGACAGACAGACAGACAGACAGACAGACAGACAGACAGACAGACAGACAGACAGACAGACAGACAGACAGACAGACAGACAGACAGACAGACAGACAGACAGACAGACAGACAGACAGACAGACAGACAGACAGACAGACAGACAGACAGACAGACAGACAGACAGACAGACAGACAGACAGACAGACAGACAGACAGACAGACAGACAGACAGACAGACAGACAGACAGACAGACAGACAGACAGACAGACAGACAGACAGACAGACAGACAGACAGACAGACAGACAGACAGACAGACAGACAGACAGACAGACAGACAGACAGACAGACAGACAGACAGACAGACAGACAGACAGACAGACAGACAGACAGACAGACAGACAGACAGACAGACAGACAGACAGACAGACAGACAGACAGACAGACAGACAGACAGACAGACAGACAGACAGACAGACAGACAGACAGACAGACAGACAGACAGACAGACAGACAGACAGACAGACAGACAGACAGACAGACAGACAGACAGACAGACAGACAGACAGACAGACAGACAGACAGACAGACAGACAGACAGACAGACAGACAGACAGACAGACAGACAGACAGACAGACAGACAGACAGACAGACAGACAGACAGACAGACAGACAGACAGACAGACAGACAGACAGACAGACAGACAGACAGACAGACAGACAGACAGACAGACAGACAGACAGACAGACAGACAGACAGACAGACAGACAGACAGACAGACAGACAGACAGACAGACAGACAGACAGACAGACAGACAGACAGACAGACAGACAGACAGACAGACAGACAGACAGACAGACAGACAGACAGACAGACAGACAGACAGACAGACAGACAGACAGACAGACAGACAGACAGACAGACAGACAGACAGACAGACAGACAGACAGACAGACAGACAGACAGACAGACAGACAGACAGACAGACAGACAGACAGACAGACAGACAGACAGACAGACAGACAGACAGACAGACAGACAGACAGACAGACAGACAGACAGACAGACAGACAGACAGACAGACAGACAGACAGACAGACAGACAGACAGACAGACAGACAGACAGACAGACAGACAGACAGACAGACAGACAGACAGACAGACAGACAGACAGACAGACAGACAGACAGACAGACAGACAGACAGACAGACAGACAGACAGACAGACAGACAGACAGACAGACAGACAGACAGACAGACAGACAGACAGACAGACAGACAGACAGACAGACAGACAGACAGACAGACAGACAGACAGACAGACAGACAGACAGACAGACAGACAGACAGACAGACAGACAGACAGACAGACAGACAGACAGACAGACAGACAGACAGACAGACAGACAGACAGACAGACAGACAGACAGACAGACAGACAGACAGACAGACAGACAGACAGACAGACAGACAGACAGACAGACAGACAGACAGACAGACAGACAGACAGACAGACAGACAGACAGACAGACAGACAGACAGACAGACAGACAGACAGACAGACAGACAGACAGACAGACAGACAGACAGACAGACAGACAGACAGACAGACAGACAGACAGACAGACAGACAGACAGACAGACAGACAGACAGACAGACAGACAGACAGACAGACAGACAGACAGACAGACAGACAGACAGACAGACAGACAGACAGACAGACAGACAGACAGACAGACAGACAGACAGACAGACAGACAGACAGACAGACAGACAGACAGACAGACAGACAGACAGACAGACAGACAGACAGACAGACAGACAGACAGACAGACAGACAGACAGACAGACAGACAGACAGACAGACAGACAGACAGACAGACAGACAGACAGACAGACAGACAGACAGACAGACAGACAGACAGACAGACAGACAGACAGACAGACAGACAGACAGACAGACAGACAGACAGACAGACAGACAGACAGACAGACAGACAGACAGACAGACAGACAGACAGACAGACAGACAGACAGACAGACAGACAGACAGACAGACAGACAGACAGACAGACAGACAGACAGACAGACAGACAGACAGACAGACAGACAGACAGACAGACAGACAGACAGACAGACAGACAGACAGACAGACAGACAGACAGACAGACAGACAGACAGACAGACAGACAGACAGACAGACAGACAGACAGACAGACAGACAGACAGACAGACAGACAGACAGACAGACAGACAGACAGACAGACAGACAGACAGACAGACAGACAGACAGACAGACAGACAGACAGACAGACAGACAGACAGACAGACAGACAGACAGACAGACAGACAGACAGACAGACAGACAGACAGACAGACAGACAGACAGACAGACAGACAGACAGACAGACAGACAGACAGACAGACAGACAGACAGACAGACAGACAGACAGACAGACAGACAGACAGACAGACAGACAGACAGACAGACAGACAGACAGACAGACAGACAGACAGACAGACAGACAGACAGACAGACAGACAGACAGACAGACAGACAGACAGACAGACAGACAGACAGACAGACAGACAGACAGACAGACAGACAGACAGACAGACAGACAGACAGACAGACAGACAGACAGACAGACAGACAGACAGACAGACAGACAGACAGACAGACAGACAGACAGACAGACAGACAGACAGACAGACAGACAGACAGACAGACAGACAGACAGACAGACAGACAGACAGACAGACAGACAGACAGACAGACAGACAGACAGACAGACAGACAGACAGACAGACAGACAGACAGACAGACAGACAGACAGACAGACAGACAGACAGACAGACAGACAGACAGACAGACAGACAGACAGACAGACAGACAGACAGACAGACAGACAGACAGACAGACAGACAGACAGACAGACAGACAGACAGACAGACAGACAGACAGACAGACAGACAGACAGACAGACAGACAGACAGACAGACAGACAGACAGACAGACAGACAGACAGACAGACAGACAGACAGACAGACAGACAGACAGACAGACAGACAGACAGACAGACAGACAGACAGACAGACAGACAGACAGACAGACAGACAGACAGACAGACAGACAGACAGACAGACAGACAGACAGACAGACAGACAGACAGACAGACAGACAGACAGACAGACAGACAGACAGACAGACAGACAGACAGACAGACAGACAGACAGACAGACAGACAGACAGACAGACAGACAGACAGACAGACAGACAGACAGACAGACAGACAGACAGACAGACAGACAGACAGACAGACAGACAGACAGACAGACAGACAGACAGACAGACAGACAGACAGACAGACAGACAGACAGACAGACAGACAGACAGACAGACAGACAGACAGACAGACAGACAGACAGACAGACAGACAGACAGACAGACAGACAGACAGACAGACAGACAGACAGACAGACAGACAGACAGACAGACAGACAGACAGACAGACAGACAGACAGACAGACAGACAGACAGACAGACAGACAGACAGACAGACAGACAGACAGACAGACAGACAGACAGACAGACAGACAGACAGACAGACAGACAGACAGACAGACAGACAGACAGACAGACAGACAGACAGACAGACAGACAGACAGACAGACAGACAGACAGACAGACAGACAGACAGACAGACAGACAGACAGACAGACAGACAGACAGACAGACAGACAGACAGACAGACAGACAGACAGACAGACAGACAGACAGACAGACAGACAGACAGACAGACAGACAGACAGACAGACAGACAGACAGACAGACAGACAGACAGACAGACAGACAGACAGACAGACAGACAGACAGACAGACAGACAGACAGACAGACAGACAGACAGACAGACAGACAGACAGACAGACAGACAGACAGACAGACAGACAGACAGACAGACAGACAGACAGACAGACAGACAGACAGACAGACAGACAGACAGACAGACAGACAGACAGACAGACAGACAGACAGACAGACAGACAGACAGACAGACAGACAGACAGACAGACAGACAGACAGACAGACAGACAGACAGACAGACAGACAGACAGACAGACAGACAGACAGACAGACAGACAGACAGACAGACAGACAGACAGAAATTCATTTTTATATATATAGATTCTGAAAAGGCAGTGTCTGGCACAAAGCGCTTATCGCTAGCGGATAAATAAGTTTTGCTAATGTTTAGTTCCGCTTACTTAAGAGAGTTAAATCTTTAAGGTGGGCGTTCGATCACATACTAAATGCATCAATAATTTGTCATTTGACAATTTTATCCGATATTATATTTGAAAATATTTTCAATATTGAATCCAGATGGAAATGGATCTCAACTTTATTTAAATGGATTCATAAAAAAGTGTATTTTTATCAAATTGTTTTATTCTAACTTAGAGTAACGACAGTCCGAAAAAATATACTTTTTTAAATCCCTAAGCCTTCTTCCAGGTTGCTCTTAAATTAAATTCAAATGAGTTTTCATTAAATACATCTTCAAAATAAAATCATTGACTAACGGAGCTGAAATATTACGGAACAATCCTTAGGCTGTCTCTGTTCATCCCACTTTAGAGCGCCGTAATGGTGGAAGTGGTGGAAGTTTGACGTGAAAGCTCGTTCAAGTTATGGGTATTGTCAGCGCAGTTGAAATCTGAAATTTTCGCGATGGTAATTGGCAACTTTGCCAAAAATGTCATACACCAACAAATTATTTCACATATTAGTGAGTAAAATTTTACACATTATCGGAATAAGTAAACCAACACATTAAATTTGTGAAGATACCGCTACACATTGATGTGGAACACTTTTTAAGAGAATGAACTGTGTGCGTTTTACACATTACACAAAAATCGTTTTCAAACGATAAAATGTGTGAAAATACTTCAGTTGTTAAATAAGAATAAGCGGGATGTGATAGTTAAACTTATTTGCAATGATTTGAAAATAAAATCAAGAAGACTTACAATTTAAAGGTTTTTATTGATGCTCGTACAAGATTGGAAAATCTTGATGCTGCTGGAAAGGAAGGAATTGCTTCTTTATCTGTTTCTCTCAGCAAGAAAAGGCAGGCGATTCCACGCAGCATTTTTTTTTTGCTGGAAACCAGCAAAATTTCGCTAATTCTTGTCCCGTTGGTTTTCCAGCAAAATTTCTAGCAATATAAATTGCTGGAAACGATCAGCCAACTCAATTGCTGGGAAAAAGGGTGTTTTTTAGTCGTTATAGTTAAAATTTTCTTAATTTAGAACATTTGAATGCTTTTTAATGCTTTTAATAGATAAATTAACTTTATTTTCATCAGACACTAATATGAGGAATCTGAATGTTTTTCAAAGATCTATCCGTGGCAAGAAACAAAATGCCCTCAATTGTATATTGGCCGTATTGGCCCACCAGTTGCTGTTCGAAGTCATTTCCCGGCTGGAAATAAAAATAAACAAATTAACTACTTCATCTGGGATACATAAAAAATATATTTTACCTCGAATTTTACCAGGAAAACTTACAGAACTAGAAAAAAGGAAATTCTTTCAGATATGCTTTGTACTTTATATTTGAAGTATTTAGACGATCAACTCATCGAAAAATTCTATTTGACGAAAGCTACACAAAGCAGAATTATCTAAATTTTTCTCTTATTACATTTCACCTACAAAAAAAAACATTAATTTCAATTTTGATAGATTCATTGCTGGTTTTTCAGCAATGCAGATCCAGTGCTGGAAAAATCAGTAAGACGAAGAACGTTTGCTGATTTCCAGCAAAATTTTGATTGTTGGACGTTTTCAGCAATTTTTTGCTGAAAATCGAAGCAAAAATTACTGTGCATGAATCTGAAAAATAAATTTAAACGTTATTCTATAAATTTTTCAAATGGAACACCTGTGAATTTAGGTACTTGCCATTATTCCCTCATGATCAGCTAATTCGGATAAATGTGTAAATTTCACACTTGAATGGTGTGTGAAAACCACAATCGAGTTCGACAATTTATCAGTGTATCAATGGAGCAAACACCTCGGCAATTCTTTATTTTTTGTTTAGTTCCAACACTTGGAAGGTGTTTAATGGATTGCTGGTAAACATGAAATGTCGTCAGTGAATGTCACTAGCAAGGTGCCGAAAAAAAAATCTGGGCTTTTCACTAAATTTATTCTTGAATTCTGTGATTTGAACCTAAAATTCTGTGACGGGTTTCTGTGTCGCCTTTCCTATGAAGTTCATAGGCAAATCATGTTATATATAAACAAATTGGAAATTTTCTACAGTTTTATTTGAAAAAAAAAATCAGTTTGCATTACCTTGTTTTCATATTTTCATGAAATATAGTCAGAAATAAAAAGTCGAAAATGACAAAAAAAATTATAATTTTGGATATCTGTTCAAAATTTAGAATATTTATTATATATATTAGAATATATTTGTGATAATTTCTCTGTGATTTCGGCAACCTTGGTCACCAGCGCTGATATTGATGAAAACTCCGGTTTGGGGATTCAGCGACAATATATTATCCAATGACTATTATGATGGAAAGAGTCTTCAATGTTCGTGTTTGAATTGTTTTTTTTTAGATTTTATTTCAGTGAGCTTTTTTCTAGGTATTCAACTCTTGAGAGTTATTCTAATCAATTTTCAGACAGTGGTTATCGATAGCACTTTAAACTAAAGAACGCTAACTTTAAACACAATATTTAGTGGTTTCAATTAGTGAGTGCTAAATTTGACCGAGCAAGCGATTTAATTAGCGCACCTTACCTTTCAGCTAGTGATGGAAAATAAAACTGGGCAAATTGAAATGGCAAACTTATAAGTTCTAAAAAAATGTTGCTTTCTCTTTAATGTGCTATGTTCCAGTTCTTATTTAAGTTTTTTAAACTATAAATAAAAAATATTTAAACTTCGAAGAACTTGGGAACCTTTTTTTCAAACTAAGTGATCAAATTTAATCCAACTTTTGGTATTGTATCAGAACTTGCTCAGCTCATCAATTAATCATCGAGAAACAGTTTAACCGAGTTAAATCAGTCGTAATAAAGTTTGACAAATCATTTGTTAGCGGTTCCCGGGAACACTTACGCAAGACTGTCAACCAAATCTGACAGAAATCCACAGCCGGTCATGTCACCTTTCAAGAACCCATCATAAGGTGCAAACATTCTCATCCCAGCTAAACGTTACCACCATACACCTAAATATGAACACGAGGTTGAACTCTTCAAGTCTTCTTCTGACTTCACTCTCCCACCGAGAGGCTGTGATGAAGATGATCGCAGCTTGTCAGAAGGTGTCACCGAGATGTCCCGGCGCTTTTCCTCGGGACACGTGGAGTGACACTTTGAATTATGCTTATGCTAATTAATATTTTAATTATCATTCCCATTCAGCGATTGTCGGCTGCCCTGTCGTAGCGCGTTGGAGGCGGTCCAAAGTGAGCGAAATTTTCCGGCGAAATTGGCGGCAATTTTCCTTTAGTTTGGGATTAAATTGCGCTTTCGCTTTAATTAAATGCGATTATAATGACGCTAATGATGTATATATTTCACATGTGTTTCTGGTGGCGCGAATAGTGGAGCCGCTCGTCTAATTGGAAGTAAGTGCGATTTCGGTAGCCATCTTCCCACATTAATGACACGGGTTGTACTTGGGTTGTAATTCATAAAAACGCCAACCACATTACTCACGAGCGGAGTCAAACACTGACTGGGTTAAACGAAATCTGGAATAAAGAATCCAGCTCTTTTGGCGGTTCAGTGGTTCTCTGACAATATGGGAAGTCGTCATAAATAACGACACCCTTGGTGTCTCCCGTTTTTATTTTTTCTCTCCAACAAAATCTCCTGCTCGATAATAGGCGTCCACATCTGAAACGTCTCAGGCGTACCGTGAAGAGGTTTACATTCTTCGGAACAAAGTGTTGTTGGTTCTACCTTTTTAAACGCTCTCTGCTGTGTCGTTGTATGTTTTCATGTTTTGAGTTGCCCCGAAACGTGGGGATGTCGTCGTTGAAACAGGCAGACACTGAGCAGCAGCAGGAGATGCATCGTTGATACGCATGTACGATTGCAAGTGGTGTTGTCTGTTGGCTGGTTTTGGAGCAAAACTGCCAAACTGGCAGACATAATCGGTAAACGAGTTAATGAAACGGCGTACAAAAATAATAAATTACGGCACGTTTCGGAAGAACCGAAAACAACTGGGGACATGCTGATAGATAGCCTGTAGTTGCGGCGAAGGGGTTTCAAGATTCAGATCTATTTGAGGCATTATTTAAATGGATATAGGTAGGTATTAAACGAGAAGGGGAAATCCTGTGTGCAACCAAAAAGTTTCACTGAACAATCAGTGCCCACAATTTAACGAAAAAACTGTAAACAATTTACCAATTCGGCGTATGTATTACCGAAAGCTCGGTAATTTTTTCCGAATAACTGAAGATTTGAACCCAACAATCGGTCATTTTAAACGAATAATCTGTGAAACTTCGACAAACAACTGGTCAGAAAAATAAACTACCGAGCTCGTAGTTTTCCGGTTAGTGAATATGTATCGAATCTTCATTGAGGCCATTTTTACAACCGTCCTTATTTTAGCTTAAAATTTCCTACTTTTTTTGTTACTGATTTTTTATGCAAATCCAAATTCTCCAAAGCTGTCTATTACACAAAGTTTAAACTAGTTTTAGAGAATATCTAAACTAAGGTTACCAAATTGCCCGGCTTTATGCAGGTTTGCTCGGATATTTAATGCAAAATTAGGGAATAGTCCGGCCCGGCCCGGTCGTTCGTTTGAAAAGCCCGGCATGTCGTTTGAAAAGCCCGGGTTTTGCCCGTATTTATTCACTTTATTTGTCAAATCAACCAAAAAATAACAAATAGTGTTTTTTTTTCTATTTATCGTCCAAAACTAAACTTTTTGAGAAAGTTTTATAAAAAATAAGCATGAAAGGGTTGTTGGAAGTCTTAGTCGGAAGCCGAGCCCGGATTCGAGCTGAAAAAAAAAATATGGCAACCTTAATGTAAACGGCGCTGTAACAATAGACAGGGAAACGGAGTTTTAAAGTTTTTCACACTCTCCAAGAGCAACCTTCTTTTGTACAGGGTGGTAGCGTGAAAGTGATACACTTCATTTTTTGCATAAAACTGAAACCATGTGTTATTTCTATTCGGAATCAACTTCAATATCATCTATGAGTGGTAAAATTTCAAACTCAGTACTTGAGTTCAAATTTTTCACTTTTTTGCTAGCCGCACGCATGACTTAGTTCGCCATTTCTTCAAAAATCAAACGTTTTTAAATGTGTTCAACCTCGAATGCCTAACGTCATTTAACTTTTCTAGCATGTGTCCCCAGATATTGAGCTCTGATGGATTCAAATCCGGCGACGAATTTCGACAATATAAAGTTTTTCGCTATCACTATCACATTTCTCCTTACGATAACTGGGTAGTGTAATATCGGGAAAACTTTTTTTTCTGGGAATTTAACATTTTGATGTCATTCTTCCCCACCAATCGGGAAAACAGGACAAGTTTCTAACTTTACAAGAGAGGCTTCATGACGTCTGTACTTACTTATAGTTGAAACAAGAATCCCAATTTTTATGTAATCAACATATTGAAAGGTTACTATGATTTAAGATACTACAATTACTTTTCTTTTTTATACATTTTTTTGAAACTCCGTAAAAGAAGATCTTTTTCTGTCTAACATTCCTACGGTTTTCAACACCTATTTTCTGTAATTTCAGTTATCGAAACGATTGTCTACGGAGATCGCTATCTTCTTATGCTACCTTCTTCTGTAAAACATACGGTTGTTTTTCTACTATTTTTAAAGCGCCACATTTTCCATCAGAAAAGTAGTTTTCGGATTCGGTGTTCCCTCATTCGCATTTAAACTCTTTTTGTCAGGCCTTGAGTTTATTTCTCCATTTTCTTCCTTGATCACTTAACCTCACTTTTTTAAAGCGTGGTCCCACGCTCTGAAAAAGTTTGTCTGGCCCGTGAAAACCAAATAACAACGAAATGTTCGTTTCTCTATAATCACTATTCTATACTATACTTCTCCTCTTATTTAATTTTTGGCATTTCGGCGAGTTGTGAAAATTCAAGGTAGAATATTTAGAAAGAACATGAAAGTATTATAGGTGGAAAGATCAAAGCTAGAGCGCTTTGGGTAGAAGAAATTGAATAGTTGGTGAAAATGTGAGCAGGGCTTTTGTTTTTGTGAACAGCTTTTGAACTACTTGCGTGATTCTTTGCCGCGCGCCGTTTCAGTGTTGATAGGAAGCGATGAAGAAACCCATCGCATTCCTACCCACATTGAAACACGGACTACCCAAAGCGCTCTAGCTTTGATCTTTCCACCTATAATACTTTCATGTTCTTTCTAAATATTCTACCTTGAATTTTCACAACTCGCCGAAATGCCAAAAATTAAATAAGAATATATCCCGGCGGCGATTAAAATAAGATAACACAATCTATACTTCTTCGACCTAAAAACTCGATTTTTATAACGACTTTATAACTAAACCTCGAGAAAAAAAATCCCAGCCGAAATAAAAACAACGCGTTTCATTGACAGCACAACTGGCAATGTTGAGTTTATTTCAATCGATCTCCACAAAATATGATTCTTTAACTCTAGAATAATTGAAGTCGACGAAACAAAGTAGCTGATCGATATTTCATTATCACACGTTTTTTTGTCAATCACAAATATCTTTTTTTTTCATCCAAGCTCTCTTGTTGTTTGTGTGGAATTTCAACTGACAACCATTTTTCGAACCATTCGAAACTTTCATCTTTCTCATTTAGAAGACTTCATGGCCAAATATTAAATGACACCAAACTTTTATCTGTGCATTTTAGCGACTATGTTTCTATGGAATCAGACTTCTAAATGTGCATTTAAGCACCTGATCCATTTCTATCCTACTTTTTGGCAGAACGGAATCAGCCTGATTTAAGCGCCTGATCCATTTCTACTTCTGAACTAATCTACAAAAACAAATGTTTACAATAGTTTTTCACCTGCTTTTCGGCAGAATGGAATCAGCCTTCTCATTGCGCATTCAAGCGCCTGATCCATTTCTACTACAACCTGTATATTTGCAGAACGAAACCAGACTTTCGATTCGCATTTAAGCGACTGGTTCGTTTCTAATTTTCCTCTAAATTCCGAAAAAAATGAATCTTAAGAAAAACATACCTGAAACCTTTTCCTTCTATCCAACGCAAAGGTTCTTTATCCTCGTCGCCAATGTAGTATTGGGAAAACAGAACATGTTTCTAACTTTACAAGAGAGGCTTCACACGTCTGCACTTGCTTATAGTTGAAACAAGAATCCCAATTTTCATGTTGTCAACATATTAAAAGGTTACTATGATTTAAGATACTAATGGTAGAATTCTTGAATTTAGACATCGTCTTTTGAGACAAATCGAGCTTTTGCTAAATGATCATGCTGGAAAATCCTGTGTGTGCAAATTTTTCCAACGCCCTTTCTCTTGCCTAGGGGCCATTTTGATAACTGAAGAGCTAGCGCCAAACACAAAATAAGTAAGTCTAGGGATGAGATGAACAAAGTACATACAAAATAAAAAAAAGTTATAAAAATAAATAAATAAAACAAATCTGTGACAACGCTAGAAGAGATGATAGAGATGATAGATGATAAACAAAAACACAAGCCAGTCTTTGGTCTATTTTTGAGAACGACAGACGTGTCTGAGTGAATCTCTGAGTTGACATTCATAAGAATCGCGAAATCACGACAAGGACGTAGTTGGTAAGATGAGCACAGATATGCAAGGCTGATGCTCAAATGGTTTAGAAATTGTTCCGACTCCGGTAAATAAGACGACGATGCTGGACAAGTGCAGATTGTTAAGGCTGCTGCGTTGATGGTTTATTCCTCCGGTAAATAAGACGGGAAGACCAGAAAGTGCAGATTGTTAAGGGTGTTGCTTTGATTGTTCGTTCCTCCGGTATATAAGACGGAGATGATGGTAAAGCGCTGATTGTTAAGGCTGCTGCTAGGATTGTTTGTTGTTGATTTGGCCTTCTAGTGGAAAAAGACGGAATTGGCTTAGGAAGCGCAGATTTTTAAGACTTTTGCTAGGACTGATTATTTTGATTTGGCGTTCTGGTGGAAAAGACGGATTGGCTTAGGAAGCGTAATTGTTAAGGTTTCTACTTCTGATTGTTTCTTTTGATTTGGTCTTCCGGTGGAGAATGACGAATAAGCTCAGGAAACGCAGATTTTTAATGCTTCTGTTGCTGTTTGTTTAAATTTGGGCTTCCGTAGGAAAAAGACGGATTGACATAGGAAGCGCCGATTTTTAAGACTACTGCTGCTGATTTTTCGTTCCTCCACTAAATAAGACATAGAGGCTAGAAAATCGTAGATGTTGAGGCTGCTTCTGCTGATTGTTTGCATTGTTTGTTTTGATTTGCCATTTCGATAAAAAAAAAAATGATTGTTTGTTGAAAATACGGATAGGCTGAGTGAGTTCAGATTTTTATAGCTGAAGCTGCTGCTTGTCTGTTTCGATTTGGCCTTAGGAAGTGCAGATTTTAAGACTGCTGCTGCTGATTGTTTGTTTTTGAATCAGCCTCTGAACATATTTTGAAGGCTGCTTCTATGATTGTTTATGGTTGTTGGTGATTCGTTGTATTAAAATTATTATTGAGAATGGAGGCGAGAAGGAATTTAGATAAAGGGTGATACGGTCAAAATTTGGTCAATATTACCTTGACGTTTGTCGACAGCCAGGAAGTCTGGATCGGGGGGAAATCGAAAACCGGAAACCGCTGAGACGATAAAGAGAGTTGCCGGTAGTTTCAAGCTAAACCCTAACCTCTCTCTCCGAGATGCCGCAAATAAGCTGGGTGTATCGTCTACTACCGTGCATCGAGTCAAAAAACGAGCCGGACTATCGACTTACAAGAAGGTACTGACTCCAAATCGCGATGATAAACAAACTACGACGGCCAAAGTGCGATGCCGGAGCCTGTACACGACGATGCTGACGAAGTTTGACTGCGTGGTAATGGACGACGAAAACTAAGTCAAAGCCGACTACAAGCAGCTTCCGGGACAGGAGTTTTATACGGCAAAAGAAAGGGAAAAGGTAGCAGATATTTCCAAGCACATGAAACTGTCAAAGTTCGCGAAGAAATATCTGGTTTGGCAAGCCATCTGTAACTGTGGCTTGAAAAGCAGCATTTACAGAAATTTACGTGAAAGAGTGTTTGACTTAACGTCTGCTGCCTTTCCTGAAGAAACACGGTTGTTCCGTACTGTTTGTACGCCGCCAACAACGTGCAGGTGCCCAATTGAGAAATACTGGGCTATTGTCAAGCGAAACCTAAAGAAGACCAAAAAAACTGCTAAGGACGAGCAACAGTTCAAGGCAAACTGGCTTTCTGCGGCGAAGAAGGTGGACAAGGTGGCTGTACAAAATCTGATGGCAGGGGTTAAGCGTAAGGCCCGGCAATTCGGATTTGGGAAAGCGGAAGCCTAACTAAATATTTTTCCTGAATTTTATACTAATTAAACTTGAAAAAGAAATTTAATTTGATTTTTTAAATAATCGATTTCACCGATTGACACGCGTTTTCCCTTCCACAAAATTTTGACCGTATCACCCTTTACTACAATATGTTTTTTCTGCGTCTTGGTATGATTTTATCACTTTTTTTTGTCTAATGTCAGAAAAATAGAGTGACGCACAACATGATAATGTAAAACAAATAAGTAGCATTCAACAATCCCTAACGGAAAATTTTAGGTTACTTCTAAAGCACCTCAGACCAGATACTTGATACAGATGCAAGAACACGATTTTACGCCTGACTTGGGGTGTGAACTTGACAACGATGCCACACTAAATTCAGGATGCTTGGGGTCCAAGACCGCGAAATCTAACTGCATGCGGCAATGCCGCGCGATGCGCTTCTGCGAGTTAATCGAGCGCGCTCGAAAATCTCAACGGACGACGACGGGCGTCGTCTTTGCGTTGGAATAGATAGAGTGTGTAACCAGTAGGACGCGTCAAACCGTGTGGAATGTCTCTGATGTTTGCCCGTTGTTTGGTCCCGCGTCCGACCGGGTTGTTGTTGTGTTTCGGAGCGCACGAAACAAAACGGTTTGCCGAAAAATTCGAAAATGTTTATTTATTCGACGAATTTCTTCGCTAAATTTAATGTCGCTGTTAAAAAGATCAATTACGAAAGTGAAAAATTTTTGACTGGGAAAAAATAGTCCACTCGAAACGACGGCGACGACGACGCGCAATGTTTGTGGGAGGTGAATGAAGGATGAGGCGGATTGGTGAGGAAGGATACATGCCTTAAGGCAAAGGGGGGGCGCCTTTTGCGGATGTCGGCTGTTTCAGTTGAGTATGACACCGTGTCCGCGAGTGAAGATACATTATTTCAAATATTTGCACTGTTCGGATGCATGAAATAGTCAAAATATTTGGTGGGGTTGTTTCGGAGTGTGTTTAACTGTTTGTTTGTTTTTATTTCGTTAATCTTTTGACTGCTACCAGCTCGTTAGCTATTCGAATATGGTGGTCCTCGAAAATCTCGAAACCCATGCCTAGCATACCGGACGAGATAGTATCAATCCAAAACCGGCGAAAGCCAAGAATCAGAACTAACAACAAGATCAGAAACGAGATTCCGACGGCTGCCAATTTAATGAATGGTTTGTTAAGATTTGATTGACTCTTTTTACCTAGGATGGATAATGCATTCAGCTCGATGTGTTGTTATCGAGTGCTACTGTAATGAAATTGTAGCAAGTGTCATCTGTCAATATTCCGAACATTTTTAGGTAAAAATTTACTGTAGTATGGTAACTGAAAATTCTTATATCTAAACCGTCAAAACACTGACAGCACTCAACGTTACTGATAAATATAGGTAATTTTACCCAAACAGCATGTAAATTTAATGGAACGCTCGCTAGTTTTTACCAAATTTAAAAAAAAAATTAGTAGTTTTCAACGATCTTTTAGTGGTTTATATTCGGCCAGAGGTAGTTTTTTTCATAAATCTTGTAATATTTACCAATACAATTCCAATTTAAATATGTTTGACTTTAGCAGAAAATTTTCCAATTTTTCTCAGTTTCTCACACGTATAGGATTCATACTACTGATATTGCAAAAACAGCACGATCTAAATCCATGACCTGAAGAAACAAATGATGCCGTCATCTTGTTGAGGGAAATAAAATCCCTTAAGCCATGGAAGATCTTCCATGGCTAACGACCTTGCAAAAATTCATCTCACTCTACCTTTTTTGTTATGCTTGCTCCAAGTTTTTGCTCGAAGCAAATAAAAACAAACTTCCATTCCTTTCGCCCCATCACATCGATGTCCGCCGAACTCTAAGCTGTAGATCGATCTGAACTGGAGGAAACAAATTATTTCACAATTTTCTCTCTGCCTCCTGGTTCGTTCCGCCCTTTTAAATCGAACGTGCGATAATCTTTCACCCATTCCGCACTGGATTGGAAAGAAGCAGAAAAAAACGCCTGGACAAGCCTGGAAAACCGAAACAAAACGACGGACCGCCAAGCCGCCACCTGAATCCGAATAATCCGTGAGAAATCGAGATCTCTAAACAGGAGGAGGAAATCGTTTACGAAAGCTTACCGGGCAGTTATCTGGGTTTGTGATTTACTACGTTCGCATGCAGCTGGATCGATGATGTCGAAGGGAGGAAGTTTGGGAGCAATGCAGTCCCGGGACGACATGAGAGCTGAACAAAAGGAGCCGCCATTAAATCTGACCCAAGGATGGGTTTAGTAGTAGTGGGTACACGAGAAAAAATGTTGGATATTGGCGATGTGGATCCGATTTTTTTTCTGATATTCGCTCTGCAAATTTCCGTGTGAACCAGATGACAATAACGCTGGACTTTGAGAGTAGCTGAAAAAAATAATGAAGATTTTCACTGTGGGTTAATTGAATTCATTATTCCATTTTTTAAAATATGGTTAGATATTTTCTTTGAAACACAATTTCGGAAAAAAACAGTGTTTAGCCAGTTTGGGATTTAAACAATTGAAGCCTAACTGCTATAATTTTTCATACCACAAAACGTTCGTAAAATCCCACTGTTCGGGAAAAAAATGCGCAACATCGACAACGCAAAGATTTATTTAGCTCATAAAGACGGGCAGCACCAAGTAAAATGGACAATCCCGAGGCAGGAGAAATAATCAAATTATAGTCAAAGGGAAGCAAAATTGCATTTTCAATCACCCCGGGATATAAGGAAAAACAAAATGAATCTGCGCAAAAAAGACGAAACAGTTCGATAGACCTTCTGAGAAGTGTTTGAATCGACAATACGATTGCTGTTTGTTTTTTGTGTCTTCATTAATCATTTTAACGATCGACAGAAAATCTTATCCTTAACCGATGTTACTGATTTTGAACCAGCTAAAGCCTGTTGTGAACCTAGTAAATCTACCTTGAATCATCTTTGAATCATTTTTGAATCATCTTTGAATCATCTTTGATTATCTTTGAATCATCTTTGAATCATCTTTGAATCATCTTTGAAACATCTTTGAATCATCTTTGAAACATCTTTGAATCATTTTTGAATCATCTTTGAATCATCTTTGAATCATCTTTGAATCATCTTTGAATCATCTTTGAATCATCTTTGAATCATCTTTGAATCATCTTTGAATCATCTTTGAATCATCTTTGAATAATCTTTGAATCATCTTTGAATCATCTTTGAATCATCTTTGAATCATCTTTGAATAATCTTTGAATCATCTTTGAATCATCTTTGAACCATCTTTGAATCATCTTTGAACCATCTTTGAATCATCTTTGAACCATCTTTTAATCATCTTTGAATCATCTTTGAATCATCTTTGAATCATCTTTGAATCATCTTTGAATCATCTTTGAATCATATTTGAATCATCTTTGAATCATCTTTGAATCATCTTTGAATCATATTTGAATAATCTTTGAATCATCTTTGAATCATCTTTGAATCATCATTGAATCTTTTTTGAATCATCTTTGAATCATCTTTGAATCATCTTTGAATCACCTTTGAATCATCTTTGAATCATCTTTGAATCATCTTTGAATCATCTTTGAATCATCTTTGAATCATCTTTGAATCATATTTGAATCATCTTTGAATCATCTTTGAATAATCTTTGAATCATTTTTGAATTATCTTTGAATCATCTTTGAATCATCTTTGAATCATCATTGAATCATCTTTGAATCATCTTTGAATCATCTTTGAATCATCTTTGAATCATCTTTGAATCATCTTTGAATCATCTTTGAATCATCTTTGAATCATCTTTGAATCATCTTTGAATCATCTTTGAATCATCTTTGAATCATCTTTGAATCATCTTTGAATCATCTTTGAATCATCTTTGAATCATCTTTGAATCATCTTTGAATCATCTTTGAATCATCTTTGAATCCTCTTTGAATCCTCTTTGAATCATCTTTGAATCATCTTTGCATCATCTTTGAATCGTCTTTGAATCATTTTTGAATCATCTTTGAATCATCTTTGAATCATCTTTGAATCATCTTTGCATCGTCTTTGGAAAATCTTTGAATCATCTTTGAATCAACTTTGAATCATCTTTGAATCATCTTTGAATCATCTTTGAATCATCTTTGAATCATCTTTGAATCATCTTTGAATCATCTTTGAATCATCTTTGAATCATCTTTGAATCATCTTTGAATCATCTTAAAATAATGTTTCAATCATCTTTGAACCAGCTTCGAATCATTTTTTAATCATTTTTGAATCATCTTTGTATCATCTTTGAATCATCTTTGAATGATCTTTGAATGATCTTTGAATCATCTTTGAATCATCTTTGAATCATATGTCAATTGTCTTGAATCATCTTTGAATCATCTTTGAATCATCTTGAATCATCTTTAATTCATCTTTGAATCATCTTTGAATCATCTTTGAATCATCTTTGAATCATATGTCAATCGTCTTGAATCATCTTTGAATCATCTTTGAAACATTTTTGAATCATCGTTGAATCATTTTTCAATCACCTTTGAATCATCTTTTAATCATCTTTGAATCATCTTTGAATCATCTTTGAATCATCTTTGAATCATCTTTGAATCATCTTTGAATCATCTTTGAATCATATTTGAATCATCTTTGAATCATCTTTGAATCATCTTTGAATCATCTTTGAATCATCTTTGAATTATCTTTGAATCATCTTTGAATCATCCTTAATTCATCTTTGAATCATCTTTGAACCATCTTTGAATCATCTTTGAATCATCTTTGAATGATCTTTGAATCATCTTTGATTCATCTTTGAATCATCTTTGAATCATCTTTGAATCATCTTTGAATCATCTTTGAATCATCTTTGAATCATCTTTGAATCATCTTTGAATCATCTTTGAATCATCTTTGAATCATCTTTGAATCATCTTTGAATCATCTTTGAATCATCTTTGAATCATCTTTGAATCATCTTTAAATAATGTTTTAATCATCTTTGAACCAGCTTCGAATCATCTTTGAATCATCTTTGAATCATCTTTGAATCATCTTTGTATCATCTTTGAACCATTTTTGAATTATGATTAAACCATCTTTGAATTTTTCGGGTTTTCAATCTTCTAATTAAAACAAATATTCTAGTTATTTGATGTTTTGTTTTCCAAGTTGAAAATGTTAACACATTCATCGCAAAGAATTCTTTCGAGCGCCAGTTCAGCTTCCAATGTGTCAGAGTTAAACGTTTGGAATGTGTTCAAAGTTTGGAACAAATCAGTACTGCGCAAATTTTGCAACTTCAAAGTGTTCCAAAATAGCTTAATAACAAACCCATCAAGCACCAGACTAATAAATTCATTTGCTGCCAACAAGATGATTTTTGTGGAAGGAAATTTCTTTCCTTAAACTTTTTTTTCTCTTCTCGAATTGAAAAAAAGTCTCGGAATTCAGTAGTCAAAAGATTTGTTTTTTCCATTCTTCAGCTGCAAGGAATGCTGAATCACTGCTCCCGTTTGAGGCAGCCGATTTCCCTCAGATGTAAGATGTAAAAAAGTGAATTGTATTTTCCAAGCAAAAAACCGCGATTTCATCTTCTTTGTAAGGATCCTCGATTTGAAGGAATTTCTCAACATTAGGATTCCCATTTCACGGTTCCGTGACATATGCCCGGCTGATGTAGACCCGTAAATCATCACTCTAACAGCAGAGAGCCGCGCGACGCGTAGAAGGTCCCCAAGATTTCAGTCTGACATTAATCATCTTAATTTAAATTTAAATGACGGCATTTAATCCAGACTGCGAAAGATGCTGTACCTTGGTATTAGGGCAGGAAAAAAAACCCTCTTTACGTGCATCGCAAATTTTGATGAGTTTGGTGAGAGAAAAAACTCCCAACACGAATTACAGATTTCTTCGCCAAATTGTACGGTTCAAAGCAGCGAACACAACTGTCGATAGTCTCAATACAGTTCATTTTTCCTTATTTTTTAAAACAAAAAAAAAACAAACTGCTTACCAAACATTCATCGGAAACGACAAAATAATATCTTGAAAAGTACAGCTCTTCAACGAGACGAAGTACCAGAAAAGTCTTGAACGCAAGAAACACTCAACTTAACTCAAGTCAAGTAGGACACTTCGCGGTCACAATTTCGTCACATCGCTGCTAAGATTTTGCCGTTTTTCTCCCATTCGCGCCGAAATCATAAATCGACCGAAAGTACATAAATTTTGGCTGTAGATTTCGCCCGTTCAGCGGAACCAACTTTAAACGTCAGACAGCAAACAAATTTAAATTCATTTCGCTTCTAACTTATTGTTATTGCTGTTTTGAAATATGCTGAAATGGGGCCCGAAATTTGGTGGTCGACTTTGTGCAAGCTCGAAGCTCGAAAGTTGAGTCTGGCTGGCTTGACTTTTCACCGTGCGGTTATGACTAATTTAAATAGTTGGACAGTTGTGCCCCTTCAAATGAACTGCTTGCCGACAGAAAATCGAAAATTGCGATTTATTATTTTCACATACCATTTCGGCCGAGGTAATTGTTGTTTGGATACGAATAGCACCGACATATTTCCCGAGCTGATGCTATTCTGTAATAAATTAAAAAATCAAATTGAACCCCTAACACTTTGTTTAGAATCGCTCTGATTCTTGTCGTTCGAGGAATGAGAAATAACCCGAGCGTTGAACACGGCTATTTCGCCACAAGAAACATCGAAAAGACTTTACAAAAAATAAAACCGTCACATTCCCCACTATAGCCTGATCGGAATCTATGTTAGTATCTTAGAAAAACAAAAGACCGTGGCACCAATTTGAATCTGTCGTAAATATGCGAAATATGCCATGCATAAGATGTTTGCGATGTATTCATACAAATTTCGAACGACCCACTCCACATTTGCCCAGGTTCATTAACGTAGGAAGAAAGTTAGTTTATGATTCAATAAAATGTTTAAAAATATTTCAGAATCTTCTCAACGTATGAACCATCTGATAAACCACTTTCAAAATGAATTACCCGAAATTTATCTAAGCGTAACTGATGCCGGAACCCCATCAAGAAACCCTGGACCCAATACACATCAAAGTAAAAATTCTTGCTGCTTGTTCAAGACAACCAACTTTCTTCAGGTTTTTCCCGACAACATCAGCAGAAAACAACTTTTACCAACCGAAGACGACGGCGATAACTTTACCCAGTCCTGTTCCCTCTTGAAGATGACTTCAACAGGGCTTACTTAAGAAGAGCGGCCCAAAGAACGCAAGACGTTCGGAAATCAACTCTTTTAATTACTACCGCAAACCAACTGTTGCCGGCTGCTACTGGATTCTTTGCTGCTGGAGCCAGAAAATGGTTCCAACGGGGGGTAATTAGGTTCAAAGAGACCTTCACACAAAGATGTTAAAACGACTCTAATCGAGGCAAAAAATAAAATTACAGGTGTTTTGCCCATGTTTACCCTATGTGTCGATTCTACTAAGGAGGAGACAAAGAAAGCTCCATATCAGCAAGCAACGGAAGTGAACGGTTACTTATGTCTTGGTTTCAGCAAAAAGTGATGAAAATTGTACTTTTCTTGATGAGAGTACCCCCCGATGGGAAAACTCTTCGTTGATGGACAAGTTAGCTCTACTGTGTGTAGGACTTCAGTAATCTACTGTTGAGCTTCAATCCATTACAGAAGAGAGCTTCAAGATGATTTTTTTTCTCGTCCTTGTTTATCTGCGTTACTAATCACAGTACCAATTGGGAAGAATTGCCAAGAGTTATACTTTTATTTAAAGAAAATCTATTTAGGACTGTTTTAGAAACAAGCAACAATTTCATTTGTGTATAACTTTTTAATGCTTAGATGAAAACTCAGTAAACTACTTATAATGTTTTCGTTTATTAGCAGTGGCGACCTAGTTATCCACGAGTTTTGCCCTGACTGCTGTCTTTGTGTTCCTTTATTTATTCAGAAGTCCACCAGTTTTGCCCCAGGTTTGAACCTCAAGCAAGCGGTTGTAACCAAGGTTGCCGAAATCACAGAAAAATCTATAATTTCACAGAATTTTAGCAAATGTTCATTACAGAATCTGTGTCACAGAACACAGAATTTTGGAAATTTTCACAGATTTCACAGATTTTCCAAATTCTGTACTTATTTCCGAAATTATAAATTTTATGTCAACATAAATTTTGGATTTCTAACTTTGTTTTTGAAAAACATGCTAAGATTGGTAATGTTAATTGATTTTACTTAAGTGAAATGTAAAAAAGACTCATCTTTCCGTGACTTTTCAAAGAAATTTCTGCCGTTTCAATCACAGAAAACCCTCACAGAATTTCTGCGTTAAATCACAGAAAGTCAGAAACTTATTTTCCCAAAACACAGAATTTTTATCGGCAACCTTGGTTGCAAATTGTCAGTATTGGGGGTAAGTATAATGGTGCGTATAGCAACCATATGTTTGCATCGTCCTAGATGACGATATTGTTAGTTTATCCAGAAAAAGTTTTGCCCCGCGCCACAGGAGAAAACGAAAAAAAAACTTTTTAGGACTGGCTTAGAAAAAAAGCAACACTTTCATTTGTGTTTAACTTTTTAATGCTTAGTTGAAAGTTGATTTCAGTAGAACTACTTAGTAAGTAAAGTTTATAAGTGCAAGATTTGGTGACAATCTGTCAAAGTTTTTTGAACTTGAACAAAAATTTGTTGGCAGGATCGAGAAAAGTCCAGGATGAACCCAAAAGCGGACGAAAATCAACTATTTGACCAAAATTCGTGTGATAAATCCTCCTTCTCCTCGAGGATCCAACCTAGAGCTAAAATTTGAATAAAAGCGAAGATTATTGATTCCATGAAGGTAAGGAACGAAGAAGGTTTAATACAAGTGTTACGTTTATTCCAGTACTAGAATAGACCTAGTTTGACAAATGTTGAATTAGCTGAGGCTTCTATCCTCTCGGATATTCGTGGATCACAGGGGCGCACTGTGGTCCGAAATGGCTAAAAGTGGAACTTTTTTCCTAGCACCTCTGTCTTTCATCTTATGTCATAAGTGTCTTTAGAACATTTGCTTCTTCAAACATGCTTTATAACTTGAAAGTATCAAAAGTTAGTCAAAGTCCACTATAAAAAAATTGAAAATTCTAACTTTTTTATTTCAATAGATGGAGCTTTACTTTATACTACAAAGTTATAGAATATATAAAAATATGAAACTTTGTTGAATACATTAAAACTCTATCTCTTTTCAGAGCAGAATTATATAGGTTTTCTTTTGAAAGTTATTTTAAAGTTAGTTTTTTAAACTTAACTATAGTTAGATGGGGATTTACATGAATAAGATGTTCTGAACATTTGTAGGAATATTCAAATCAAACGTTTTGCACAAGATTTCAACATTCTACGACGTTTCCTAGCCAACTTATTGCAACTTTAAGTTTTATTTTTACTCAATTTCACGAGCTTTTATTGCAAAAACGAGCAAGTGGATTTTTAAAACTAATAAACCACATTGAAGCTTGAACTAAGTGCAACAAATTGGTGTTGGCGCCATTTGTCTTCACGCGCTCATATTTGAACACAACAAGCATATATTTGATGTGTTTTGCGTGTTTCCATACAAACATTATTTCCTACTGCCTTCTGCCTTCGTTCTGCGTAGCATCTGCGTAGCCTGGAAATCAATTTTTCCATTTTTTATATGGAAACACGTAAAACACATCAAATATATGCTTGTTGTGTTCAAATATGAGCGCGTGAAGACAAATGACGACAACACCAATTTGTTGCACTTAGTTCGAGCTTCAATGTGGTTTATTAGTTTTAAAAATCCACTTGCTCGTTTTTGCAATAAAAGCTCGTGAAATTGAGTAAAAATAAAACTTAAAGTTGCAATAAGTTGGCTAGGAAACGTCGTAGAATGTTGAAATCTTGTGCAAAACGTTTGATTTGAATATTCCTACAAATGTTCAGAACATCTTATTCATGTAAATCCCCATCTAACTATAGTTAAGTTTGAAAAACTAACTTTTAAATAACTTTCAAAAGAAAACCTTTATAACTCTGCTCTGAAAAGAGATAGAGTTTTAATGTATTCAACAAAGTTTCATATTTTTATATATTCTACAACTTTGTAGTATAAAGTAAAGCTCCATCTATTGAAATAAAAAAGTTAGAATTTTCAATTTTTTTAAAGTGGACTTTGACTAACTTTTGATACTTTCAAGTTATAAAGCATGTTTGAAGAAGCAAATGTTCTAAAGACACTTATGACATAAGATGAAAGACAGAGGTGCTAGGAAAAAAGTTCCACTTTTAGCCAATTCGGACCACTGTGGGGCGGTCCTAGAGTTGGCTCTTGGGGGGGGGGGTGATTTTTCAAATTTTCAAAAATCAGTCAATATGAAGGAACGTAATATCTGGTGAAAAAACGTTCATTTTGAAAAAGCGGGAAAAGGAGGAGGATGGCGGGCGGGGGGGAGGGGGAGGGGGTATTAGTGTTGCCACTTTCAAATGAGTACAATATAAGCTGAACACTGCTCCTTCTCCCTCACCGAATAAAATCAGATGTATTTAGAAAAATATTAAATAAGAGAAGAAATAAAATATTAAAAAGAAAATTGGCATTATTTGTATATCTGGTAGTTTGAAATTGTCACATTCAAAGATCTTTAAAGAATTTATTGTTTTAAATGTCATTTTACAAATGAAAATTATACACACGTGGTTGAGCTTCTAAATTTTAGTTTTTATTAATTATTGCTACGAATTTCAAACTGATTAACGGTGATTAATTTTTTCATTAGAGTAATTCACTGAATAGTGATTTGGAAATTTTGTAATATCTATTATTTTCTATTTGGAAACACAATCCTCGTTCAAAATTTGGTTTTGATTTTTCAGATTCTCGATACAAAAAATTAACACTCTAAAAATAAATTCAGATGAAAATAATATTTTCAAAATCAGATACTGAAGTATGAAGCTTCCGGAACTTATTTTTAATTGATTTGCTCTTGAATTTCAGGTTTCAATACAAAATTTTCAATTTTAATTATACTCAAACAAATGAAAAAGCAACATATAAATTACAAAGAAGGTGAAAAGCTGATTTTGGAAAATTTTTGCGTTCTTAACTCGATTTTTGTCAGTATTTTTGTCGGAAAACTAATTAGTTTAGAGTTTAATCGATAACTGATGAAGCAGCTGACCTACATGAACAAAAAATAATTACTTTGAATCTATAGATTATCTTTCATTTTTTCATCGATTCAGATTTTAGGAAAGAATGCCACTAAGTGGCAAATTCCCGAAAATACAATACAGATTTTCTTTCTAAAAAAGAACGATTTAAAAAAAAATAAATTTATTTTTTTCTTAAAATTCTATAATTTTGTGGTCCAGAAGTCATGAAAAATTGATCATGAAGTTATAACCTTTTTTCTAAATCCTTTTGATGCTGTACACTTTTGCTGTAATGTGCACAAATTTTTTTCAATGAATTTTAACCTTCTTTTTTCAAAAGTTATACCGAAAAACAGAGCTGATAGAAAAATACAAATTTGCATTCAGTACCCCTAAATAAGTCAAAGTCAATTTTCAAATTCTTTGCACCTCGGAAAATGTGAGTTTTTTATCCTTGTGTTATAATTGTGAATGCAGATTTTGAGTTTTGAAAATGAATTTAAATTCCTTTCTCAAAACACCAATTCCTTCATATTAAATAAGCTTTTATAAATAGTTTTTATTCCTTTTGGGCTCAAATTACAAACATTACCCAAAATTTCTTCTTTTGATTTATTGTTGCTCTGGAATCTGTTGTGTTTTATTAACGCATTAATTTGAATTTAGAAATCTTTAAAAGATTTTTGAAACTTGAACTCTAACTATAAAAATTTAAAATTTTCATATTCATTTTCTGTTTGGTAGTATGTATTTGAATCTTTTTACGGTCATCCATTATATGAATGCTTGATGTGATAGATTTCAATCCAGATTAAATTAATTTGAATCTATTTTTTTTTAAATTTCTTAATATAGGTTAGTTTGAAGTTTCATAATCCATATTTCAATGATGTTAATTCGAGGGAGAAATGAATTCGTGCAAGAGAATCTTTAATGTGATTTAAAAACTCAATTGTTATTTTGCAATCTAATTATGAATTCCTTGTAAACGCAAGTGAGAATAGCACTGCATTGGATTTTGGAATAAGTTAGACATGACTTTAAAAAGATTTAAAATTGTCAATAAACCAACTATAAGCAAAAAAAATACAGAATTGGGAATTCTAATTTTAATTTGGATTTCAGATTCGTCTTAGCTTTTTATTCTTGAAGTAAAGTTTTGTTATAATATTTTGTCCCGATTTTTACGGTTTTTGAGATATTATGAACTACAAAGAAAAATCCTTATGAGGAACTTTCCGTTGCTAAATCTCAACATGTTGTATATAACGGTTGAATTTATTTAGTATAATATTGGTGTCAAAAAAAAATTAGAAGGTACCAAAGACGGTCAATTGAAGTCACACGTTTCTTAAGCGCCTACTGGAAAACTGATCCCTTCAATGTGATTACTGACTGAGAATGTGACTACAATTCATATTTCTTACTTATAGGGCAGTTAAACACTTAAAGTTCAAAGGTATTTTTTCACTTCTTAGAATGACCAAGATCTGCAAATCCATTTAACATGATAGTAATTTCTGAAAATTAAAGGAAATTGTCAATCTTACGATTCCGTACATATGTATATAGTTTGAGTTTTTTTTTTGTTTTCTTCAATCTGACCGAATCTGTCATTCTATTAAAATTCAAAACATAATGAATAATTAAGAAGCTCAGATTTTGAAACAAATACAAAATTTATCACAATTTGCTCATGTAAATTTAGGCATATGAGGGATATAAGTGACAATTCAAAAAAATGTCCCTACATTTCATTACCTAGCTCAAATGTTAAGTAGATAAATGGTTAGCAAATTTAAATTCAACACTCTAAGTAATTCAACAGAAGTTGATTGGAATAATTCGGGCCAGGGAATTGCAAGTTACAGCTGCTTCAGTTTGGTAGACCGACTTTTCTTCAATCTTGAGTCTTTAAGTGATGAACAAATTTTTTCGTTTATTAATCACCCCCACGGAGTGGAAAATTTTTGAAAATTCAAAAGCACATCTACTAGGAGAATTTAAAGTTTTTATAGAAATTCAAGCATTAACGGGTATTTTGTAACGGTTTTTTGCCGCTTAAGGGGGGGGGGGGGTGATCACCCCGATCACCCCCCCCCCCCCCCCCATAGGACCGCGCCTGGTGGATCATAAGTCAGTTAGACTTTTTGTCGGTTTAAACTTGAATGAGACTCAAGCTTAAAGTAGACAAATCCTAAACGATCGGAGTCGATACAAAACAATCTACATATGTACATTATATAAGATTTTTGAGTCTCTGATATCCTCACAGAAGTGCACAGATTTAACAGTTTCGATGTGTTAAGGTCCTTATGAATAAAAAAGTGAGTAAAACTTTAATTAATGAGTGGAACTGTGGATCTCCAACAATTGAAAAGAAGAAGTGACATCAACTATAGACAGTTTATGAGTCAGAAATGTGAGAGGCAATGGTTAAATAATGAAATGGTTCGTAAAGAATTCTCACAAAAGATAAAAGAAGTTTGATTTTTTTTCAGTTCAAAATAATTTAGAAAGAAACAAGAATAATGGAAAACTTTTTTGGAACACTATTAAACGTTTGTCGAATCTAATACGAATCTATCTAATACGAATACGTCAAAGTTGATGCAGTTTGGTTTGAAGGCGCTGAATATATATACTAAAGAACTAGAAATTACTGAGAAATTCAACAACTATTTCATCGATAACGTCATGGAAATCCAAGTTAATATTGCCATTGGTTTAAATTTCTGATTGAGTCAAATATTTAGATTACAACTGTGGTAGTTTGAGCTCGTTCGAACACGTTTCCATCCTAGAGTTTTACGAGATAGCACGAGATAGTTAGTGGGAAACATGAAACCCACAGCTTGCATTGATAATGTCTCACTAAGAGTTTTCAAAGATTCTCAAACAGTAAAAGCTAACCATTTGATCGAAATTATTATAACCAGTCTGCAATTAGGTATCATGCCAGATACATGGAAGTTATCTACCGTCATTCCTGTATCAAAACAGCAAAATACTAGAGAGTCATCATTGTACTGGCCAATAAACATGTTGGAGTTACAAGAGAAAGATCTAGAGATAGCAGTAATTTGACAAGTGATAACTTTCATTGAGACAGAAAACATTTTAATCAATGGATCCACATTATAGAAACAACATTTCATGGAGACTGCAGTAAATTTGTTATTTCGTAACTGGAAAGATTACATCGAAAATGGTAACTACACTGTTGCTGTATTCCTTGATTTTAAAGAGACCATTTGTTCGGGCTCGGCCGATGGGGGGGTTCGGATTTCGGGGTATTTCTTCCCGTCTCTCGTCGACGGCATCCACCAGCAACAAGAATGTCCAGGTAAATCGTCTCCACTTAGCACACAGCTGATTCACCCACGGGGGAGAGAATTTGTTTTCACAGTTTCGGGTTGATTAACGAGTTAGCATCACACAGTATGTACGATGATCGATTATATGCCACAATTACTTTCAGCCCGATTTCGGATTCACTAGAGAAAGTCGCTTAGTTGGACTTAAACTTATTAATTTATTAGGAACGAAGTGAAATTCCGTGCTTCTAATTCAACGTTATATTCTATTCTACTTTCTAAAATGGCTTACATACTATTGTGTGAGTCTCTCTCGGCGAAAATTCTTATGTTGCGAGAGAGTACATATTAATGCTAGGGTACGTGTACAGAAAGTGGTGTTTGCGAGCAAATGGATTAAAGTGTCAAGTTAACTTAAAACTAGACACATATTACAAACAAAAACTTAGATGCTATTTCCTGACCGGTACAGTACCGATCACCATTTAAAACAATAGATTGAACGAAGGTTTTGGATGTGTTAATCAGAATTGCTATTAGCGGCACAAAGCGGTTTCAAAGTATTCTAGATGAAAGCATTTAAAGAAATAAGTTTGATTTGGCTTACTCTAACTACAGAGAGAATAAGTACGGAGACCCTAAAGGCAGTGTCTTGGCACCAGTTTTGTTTATGTTGTGCTGGGAGCACAATGCCAGTTATAGAGTAATTCCTGAGACAGATTGTGGTAGGGTGTTTTTGTTTTGAAAAAATGTAAACACTAACTGGTCGCCATTTTGATCTTTGATGATAAGCACTGCTCAATGCTATCTTTTAGATTTTTTTAAAATTAAAATCATTAATTCAAAATGTCTTAACTTGTTATTAATTAATTAAATAAAGAATTTATATTCTCCTCACCAAGGTTCGCTTGCAAAACCACTACAATTGTATTGCTAATTTTTTTCGTTATTATTTGGTCATTGAACATGCGTATGTATTGTTATGTTTACCCTACCACGATAAGCCGAGAAAATGTAAACATGAGAAATCAGCTGTTCGTCTCCGTGAAAGACGGAGAACGGAGAATAAAAAACTCCCGTGCGATAGCTGCAGAGATTTTTTGTTTCTCTCCACAGATTATTCGCACCCAGGTTTCAAAAGCCACACAAACCTAGTTCCAATAGCTCCAGCGTGCGACAATGTGTCACTGTAGAGCACCACGGTGAAAACACAGGACCGTCTGGTTCAAGCCGCGAATAAATAAGCCAAAATCAAACACGATGATGTGCATAATAATAGCATCAACAAACGATGAATGTTTCGGGTGAGTGTTCAGCTTTGTATGTATTGGTAAACACAATAAGCCAAGCCAGTTGCCGTCGCTATTGCTCTCCACGGTGAAAACATTTTTCGGCTGTAGTGTGTGTTCGCTCTGCGGTGTTAATTTCCAGATTCTCTAAGGAGGTTGAGCTGGAAATCTCTGCGGTGCGTTTCAGATAATCTCTACCTTGAATCGAAAACCGAACTCATCGGTGATTCTCGTTAGAGAAATTGCACGCCTGCTTGAGGTAGCTGACGATTTGTGGAATCTTCAAATCAAAAGTGGTTTATAAAGATTGACACAATAATTGATAAAAGTATTCGACACTGCTAACTCATCGCATTTAATTCAATTTACAGTTACTCTAAAGAATGTGTGATATTTGCATTTTTTATGCCCATAGGTTCAGAGAAATGTTCTAAATCTATAGTATCAAATTTTCTATACTCAATTGTACTTCCATAAGATGGAGAGAATCCCAAGAAACGCAGATCAAGCTAACTAGCATTTCGATGTTTTATTATGGCTTTTTTGTGCAGCTCGTTTTATGATGGTTTTATTATGGTCATGCAAAATGCTTATATTTTTGAATCGACCATCTGTTTTTAGATAGTTTTGAAAACGCTTATAAATCTTCCATTAAACATGCTGTTTTAGTTATTTAGAAAGAGTTAGGAATGCTTTGTTTAAACTATAATAAAACACAAACTTAGAAGTTTGCTCCAAGCTTTCTTTTGCATGTTCTATAATAGCACTCAGTGCCTGATTATTAAACCGCCATAAAACTTATTGACAGTTCTCGATCAAGATGTCAAATCAGGACACGCTCAGATTAGATAGCACATATTTGAATTAGAATTCCCATTTTTACACATTTTTGATAAGTTCTGTGTGTTGATTTTGAGTTAAAATAATAAAAAGTTATAAAAATCTATGAAAACTTCGAATTACCGGAAGTGGAATGAATAACTCTACAATATGAGTATTGAGTGAAAGAGTTCAAATAGGAGGAACAAAATTTGTTGCTTGACGCCATCATTAGTACAAGATGGCGGCTTCCGCTTTTATTTTCAAAGTTGTAAATAACTGAAAATATCATGAAACCTTTTTAAAATTGTTATTAGGTGAAAGTAATAAACGAGTAGAAGTCGAATTTCGTTGTCCGTCGCCATCTTAAATCCCAAGATGGCGGCTACCACTCAACTTGAAAATACTGTAAATGACTGAAAATCGCCTCAAACCCTTACAATATAGGTATTAGTTGAAAGAAATGAACCAGTAAAAGTCGAAGTTCGTTATTTGACGCCATCCGAATTCAAGATGGTGGTTTCCACTGAACTTTAAAATGTTGTATATGACTTATAATCGTATGAAACCTCAACAATATTGGTATTGGGTAAAAGGGCTAAACGAGTAGTAGTCGATTTTCTCTTTCCGTTTTACTCTGAAATGCTGTAAGTGACCCAAAATCGCACAAAGCAACCACAATACAGACCCCGGGCGTTTTTTGGCAACATTCGATTTTGGAAACATCCGATTTTGGCACATGTCCCTAAATCAAACAAATAACAGAAACAACATAACCTTATAGTTTTCGCTTTAATAGGACCAATACAATTTAGATTTATTAGCATGATAGACATAATACAATGACATAAATAGCAAATGGCAAAAAACAAAAACTATCGACAAAACAAGAAAAGTGCTAAATGCATCAAAAATATGATAAAAAATGTAGTACAAAGAAAAAACAAAGTTGAGGAAAGAATCGTTCGATTTGAACAACATAAAATGTTCGAGCGGGTTGCCAAAAACAATTAGGGTCTGGTTCTTCTAGTTTATCCCTTTCAACGAATACCAATATTGTAAAGCTTTCGTGCGGTTTTAAGTCATTTGCAGAATTTTAAAGCTCAGTGGAAGCCGCCATCTTGGATTTCAAGATGTCGTTTGATAGAAAACTTCGACTTCTACTCGTTTGGTCCTTTCACACAATGCCTATATTGTGGGAGTTTCATGCGATTTTCAGTGTTTAACAGCATTTTAAAGTTCAGTGAAAGCTGCCATCTTGGATTTCGAGACGCACCAGATAGCAAAATTTGACTTCTTCTAGGTTAGCCCTTTTAGCCAATACCCATATTGTGGGTGTTTCATGCGGTTTTTTAGTTATTTACAGTATTTTAAGGTTCAGCGAAAGTCGCCATCTTCGATTTCAAGAGGATCTGATAGAGAAATTCCACTTAAACTGATTAAGCCATTTTACCCAATGACCATATTGTGGGAATTTCTCGTGACTTTCAATGATTTCAATCATTTTATAGTTCAGTGGAAGCCGCAATCTTGGATTTCAAGATGACGCCTAATTGCGAAATTTGTATTCTACTCGTTGATCCTTTTCAACTTATACCCATTTTGTGGAAGTTTCATGTGATTTTCAGTGATTAACAGCATTTTAAAGTTCAGTGGAAGCTGCCATCTTGGATTTCAAGTTGACGTCCGATAGCGAAATTCGACTTCTTGTAGTTTAGCCCTTTCACCAAATACCAATATTGTGGGCCTTCCATGCGATTCTCAGTGACTAACAGCATTTCAAAATTCAGCGGAAGACGCCATCTTGGATTTCAAGATGGCGTCGAAAAGAAAAAAATCGGCTTCTTCTAGTTTAGCCCTTTCAACCAATACCCATATAGTGGTTGTTTAATGCGACTTTTGGTCATTTACAGCATTAAAAGTTCAGCGGATGCCGCCATCTTGGATTTCAAGATGGTGTCTGATAGCGAAATTCGACTTCTAATCGTTTAGTCCTTTCACCCAATACCAATATTGATGGGATTTCATGCGATTTTAAGTCATTTACAACATTTGAACGATCAGCGAAAGCCGCCATCTTGGATTTCAAGATGGCGTCAGACAACGAAATTTGACTTCAACTCATGATTTATTCCACGGGTGATTAACAACCAATCCGTTTTTATTAAAAATGTATGTCCTCATTTACTGTACTAAGGATTAACAACTCAGAAATTAGGAACTCATCCTAAGCGTGTAATTGATTGGCTTGCGAGAGAAACGTCAAATCGTAGCTTTTTTTGGGGTCATCATTAAACCATAATAAAACTATGAATTGACTCACGCCATGTTGGTTGCAAAATCGAAGGGCACAAAATGACGCCATGTTGATGGATTCACAATGCAAGCATTGGAAAATATTTTTTCAAGCCCATTTTCCATCAATTCCATCATGATTGACCATCAGATTTGACGAGGCGCATTTATTTTAAGATACTATTTCATACACATTTTACCTAAAATCTTGACTGGCAGTACAAAAGAGGCTCATAATATGGTTAAAACATTGGTATTTTGGCTATTAATTTTACCAGATCATAAATATCTCAATAATGCAATCATCATTCATCAATCATTATGGTTGCTGGAAAAAAAAAAAAAAACTCCGAGAACTCACAGAATCGAAAAAAAACAAAATATATAGCCTAATTTTGGCTTTATTAGAGTCCAGGTGATGTTATAGAATGCGCTTTAGCTTTTTATGAAGATTAATGCTATAGTCCAAACGAAATTTTGCTGACCATAATAAAGCTAAAATTGTTACTTGGGATATGTTTGAGCAACGAAAGAACACTGATTTTGAGGGAATTATTAGAAGGTCATATGTCAAATTTGAGCTATATCTGCAACGGGTGAGGGTTGCTTTGAGTCTGAAGTGTACAAGGGATTCAGAGACAATGTGTAAATAAAAAACTGGGTTTTTTCATCTAAAACTTTTTTCTCAATTGGTCAATTGCTAGTTTATGTTAATTGGACTTACATCAAAGTTAATACAAACATTTCATCTGAAAACCGCATCATTATAAGAATTATTATAAAAAATTATATATTGTAGTTATTTAAATTTCTGTCGATTTAGATAGATAGCATTTCGTGAAGCAGACATTTGTATTTCGTCGAATTAAATTTTCCTTCTTTTCTCTTTTCTACGCAAGAGATTTGCTTCAAGGTGACACATAAATCTAGGAGTAATAAATTTAAAAATATGGATTTCACGATAACTCCTAGAAAATTTCGGTTCATGAAACCTCTTGTATGAAGTTATTTTTTAAAATCGTGAATTGAGTTTCTTAGGTCCCTACATATAGGTGAGTCCTACACAAAAATTAAAATCATCAGCTATAAGCAGAGCAGACATTTTTCAAGCATCATAGTTGACATGGTTGCTGATTTTCCTTCATCGTCACGTTTCAAATCTCATGTGACTACTAGTCAAGCTTCAAGGGACTGGAAAAGCTTGACTATCGTCATGGATTTCTGTTCACGTGACGGATGTTATTTTTCAAACGACGGTCGTCAAGCAAGTTGACGGCGTCGGTTCAAAGCATTTTATGTATGATTCGAAAAGTTTTGTGTATTTGGATTGCTTGTTGGGCGATTTTCCAGTGTCAAAAACAAATAAAATTCGGATTAAAAAAATACTACCAATTGCGAAATAACAATATTGTAAAGGAATTTTTATATAGATAATTATGAAATGCAATTTTTTTGCGCATAGTCGATATTGTCCTTCTAGTCCCTAGCGAATTTTCATCGGTCGTGACAGTTGATGTCACGTTCGAAAATGTCCCGGTCCCGAACTATCCTGGACTGATCTCCAAAAACGGAAACGAAGATCGTTGTTTTCACATTTTTTTATCATGACCATAACGAAACTTGTGTTTTGCGGCGTCGTCCTTGATGTTTTTTTTTATCTAAACATTATTCCGTCACAGTCATAAAGACGACGACGGGCTGAAGGTGACTATGATTATTCCGACGCTTCATTTGACTGAAGGTTGAGGCGAGATTGTTTGCTTGGTTACTCATTTGAAGGCGTCTGTTATGAATGCGACTGCTTTAACTTTTTCACAGTCACAGTTTTATGACTGATTACGGTGAATTTTGTATGCTCTGGCTATAAGTTTCCTGGCACAAAAACCCAAAGTAGTCATCACTTAGTGAGGCCCATGTCAAACTAAGACATTCTCCGGATCAATCGTCCAGTTTCATCAAGATTGTCCGGGGCACAAATTTTCCACACCAAGCCAAAACTATCCCTCTGCCGAAGACGACATTCATCCCGGTCAAATTGAGCCTCCCTGAGAAAGGCCGATGGATAGTGAGATTCCCCTATACCTGCCCGAGTAAAGCAAATGGTCACCGTCAGTGCAGCAGAGTCTTTGTATCGACCGCCATGCTTTCCCAATCGTATCCAAATTGCCACATCTCGCTCTCTTTGATCCGAGCCGTCGCCTGCAGGGAACTTTACCTTTTCTTGTTAACTCCTGAAAACTTTGCGCTTTTCCATCCGCCGCCATTCCTCCGACCTCCTATCTTCCATTCGGGGTTTCCAGGCGTTCATCCCTCCACATACAGTCGAGGGCCAGAACCGTTTCCAAGTTGTGCAATTTCCCCGTCATCCCCGTCGCCATTTGTGTCTCTGTTTCGTTGGAATTTTGTTTTACTCGCTTCCTTCGTACTCCGGTCGAGCTCTCGGTTGTGTTGGGTTGCCCTTTTTCCCCCTTATGTGTGTAGTACTAGTATACCCGAAGGTACAACCAAGCTTCCTCCATGCTTCCCGGAACCACATCTTCTCCACCTTTCCGACCTGGATTTCGAAATCGATTAAATGCTATTGTTATTGCATTTGCTGCGTTGCGTCGTCGTCGCCGTCGTCCGTCGCGGGATGTCCTTTCTACCGTGGAACCGTAATATACACAAGCAAGACCTTAAAACAACACCCGAAGGGCATATTTTCGCTACTGCCGCTCGATGTTTTTACTGTCTTCATTTTCGTGACTTATGCCCCGTTTTTCGTCGGAAGCGATTACATAAAGTTGTGCGTGCTTGTGGTTGTCCATCGTTTTCAGTCGCTGATGGAACAAGATTTTTGGAAAATGTCACTTGCCCCCAGCAGCGGAACCAACGGAAAAGATTAAAAATGTTTCTCCTCGCCCCGTTTATGGCAGATAAATTTATCGTGATTTGTTAGTGTTTATCCAAACAAAAGTATCGACTTTTCTTTACAATTGTTATTGAGATCTTCTAAATGATCGATGTTTTCTTCTTTTTTATTTTCAGAAGGTTACAGTTCCATGTCGAGTAGAAACTTTCCCCCATCCTTTTGGAACAGCAATTACGTTCATCCCACCCCTGCGCCGACACACCATCAGGTAAGTAACACCACTTCCCATACGAAAAAAAAAACGTTCAATAAAATATATGAATTCATTTTCAAAAATCCTATAGGTTTCCGATCTGTACTCGACGGACGGGGGCTACTCGACAGATCCATGGCACGCGGCGCACTACGGATCGTACGCCCATGCCGCGCACGCACACGCAGCCCATGCGCACGCGTACCACCACAACATGGCGCAGTACGGCAGCTTACTGAGGTTACCACAGCAATACGGACACACGTCCAGGTGGGTTGATTTGTTGATTTTTTGTGCCAGTCATGCTATTTACGTCTTTTTTCCAAACAGCTGTTTAAATATCATCTTTAGTGTTAGACTAAGTCTAATTTTTTCAATTGTTTTCGTTTCATGCAGGCTACACCACGACCAACAGACGGCACACGCGCTGGAAAGTGCCGCCGCTTATTCTAGTTATCCTACCATGGCAGGTGAGTTTCCCAAACATTTATTGATACTAACAAATCTACTCGATTTAGTTGAATTGCTAAACATTTCTCATGAATTGTATTGACTCGAGACAAAATTTTCAAAGGTTGAACCATGTTTACCAAGATATTTATGGAATAATTTAAAGTTTAAAACTCTTAAACTCAAATTTATAATCAGCAAAAAAAACATATGAATGCGGAAACACCATTTAAATAAGTATTTCATCCAGGTGTTAAAATCCTAAGGACCAAATAAATTTAAAAAAAAAATTTAAATAAGTACGCGGAAACCTTTTTTTTTCAATTCGATTCAAACCCCATTTAAATCTTTTGGATAGCAAAAATTAATCAAGCAATGGTTTTGAGTCTATCAAAAACACGTTTTTTGGAAAATATGTCACTTTTATTTTTTTTACTGGTTTTGAAGCTTCGTTAAATGATTCATACAGAATGAATCATTGGTATTCGAAACATTTGAACTTTTGTGAATTTTGAATGTAAGGAAAGTGAATTTTTGCAAACAGTTTGTAAGCTTAATTTATGTTTTTATGTAGCTTAGGCCAATAATTATCATCTCACACAGAAAGTTTCAGCCAAAACAAAAAGTAGATTCGGATTTGCTGAGAAAATTTTACATAAGAAGGTAAAGGTATGTTCAACAAGCTTATAGGTCCGCTATCCCATAGATATAAATGTTGGTGGATTTCAAGCCTAATTAAGAAAATTTGGAAATTTGAACTCTAAATTACGAACATTCGATGCTACAGAATGGCAGACCTAAGAAAATTTCACATCATAGTAACTTACTTGTACGAAATTTTCTCCGCAATCCAAATCTGTTGTTAGTTTCAAATGTATTGAAAATCAATTACCGTAAAACGGGGTAACATTGATCACCGGGGTAAATTTGACCAACAAGAAACTTTTCCATATTATCATCAATAACTCAGTCTATGGTTTGAATTCTTGAAAACTGTTTCCTACGTTTGAAAGCCTATTAATTGAGTATTAAATAGGGAAAATTTGGTCTGTATTTGAAATTTTTTTCTGTTAGTAAAAAATCTAATTTCAAAATCTTAAAATATCTATTTTTTCAAGGCTCGCAAACAAACAGCTTTCCTGATGATTCCAATAAGCTTTTAGAAGCAAACGGATTGATTAATGTGAAAGAACAACTTTTTTTCTTTATATATGAACAGTTATAGTGCTATTTTTATAGTCATTTAATGATAAATTTTTGATATTTAAAAAATAAGGATATTTTCCAAGAGTAAGCCCGTATTGGACAAATGGATAGGAACCCTATCAAATCGTGAACTTTGAAGAAAAAAATGAAAATGGAAATAGTGGGAGGGCCTAGGGGAATGTGTGAAGGTAAAATTTCATTTGTATTTAGAAGCTCACACTATTTAGCAATTATAATTATTTTTGCCCCTAAATGTAGGCAGCATTATAGTTCTTTTTTCGATAATAACTATTTTTAAAATAAAACGGTAAAAATCAAGGTTAAATTGATAAACTAGCATTTGCACTAGCATTGAAGGTGTTTTGTATCCATTATGATCAAGAAAACGCGTTAAAACCGTCAGAATATAGACTGATCAATGTCACCACAAAGCATCAAATTCTGAACAGTGATGAATACGTTTTTTTAATCAAATTTAAAGAGGTCCAATAAATTTCTGCATCCATGTTTTACGTTCATAGGAGTTCAGTACTGAAAAAATAATCGAAAAATATTGAAAAAAGTGATCAATATTACTCCGGATTACGGTACTCATTCTAAAAACCATTTACTGGTGAGATACATTCAAGAAGTGAACCTTTCTCCCCCTTAAAAACAAAATATCACTCTATTAGAGCAAGTTCACTGGTGTTGGGAAAAAGTGGTAGAAATTTTGACATTTTGAATATTTTACCATGCAAAAATGTTTTCAAGACCTTGGGGCGTTGTATTTTTTACAACACTGTTTCTATTTCAGCCGTATGGGATAGAAATATTGCTATTTTTGCATCACAGCATGCGAAAATACAACACGTGTTGTAAAAAAAACTAGAAGACCACAGATCTTGAAAATGTTTTTGCATGGCAAAATTTCCAAAATGTGCCGTAATTGTCAAAATTTCTATCACTTTCTCCCAACACCAGTGAACTTGCTCTTATGTGTTGTGGGCCTACTTGGTTGAATAAGGCTACTGAATCAAAGCAATTGAAAGATTCCCTTTAATTCAACCACGATAAAAGAAAAGTTCAGATACCGGTATTTTTTCGATCGAAAACGCTCACTATAGTAATAAGTTGCTATCGATATACCGATATCTCAACTTTTTTTTTTACCGTGGTTGAACTAAAGGGAATCTTTCGATTGCTTTGATCCAGCAAAATATTACTTTTTATTGAAGAAATTTTTCAATTGAATGTTGGCTAATTTCAATCCAACTTAAAAAGCAGCTTTCCTGTATATTCATGTTGTCTGCTTAAGTAAATTGAAAATAAATAACATACATTTTGCAAAAACCTAAGTGGGCTTATATAAAATGGCCGTTCAATACTATTTGGGTCACTGAGCATCAGCGTACAATATGATTTTTCAATTTTGTATGAATATTTGTATGAAAAAAGAAAATTTTGCAAATTAATCCATCCATAAAATTCAAAAAAGCTTTCAATAAAGTTTCTTTTTAATTATTGTTTTTGTCTAATCCTAAGCTTCATTGATTGCTAACCTAAGAAGAAGCTAAGTATTTCATGGAAATACTATACAAAATACAAAATACAAAATACAAAATAAATTTTTGGGATCCAATAAAAGTGATTTCAGGTTTTGCTTGCTAACGTTTTCAATAATTTAATAATAGGTAACACTGTTAGAAATAATGTAATGTTTTTGCCAAGGTTCTATAAATAAACAAACTCATGGACTTTGCAAAGCATCTATTTGCGATTTTTTATTTTCATTCTAAGGTTGATCAGCATTCGAATAAGAAGACAAAGATGCTAAAATTCAAAAAAATATCTTTTAAAACTTTTTTTCTATAACATAAAAAATATTTCCTGTGGTACAACTTAGGCTTATGGTTCGAAATTTGCATACAAAGATTGCAGTAGTCTAATATGCAAATTGTTACAACGGAAAAATTGCTGTCATGAAATACGGAAATTTGGAGTGCTGCAATAGAAAGTAATTATTGTTTATTGACTTGCAACTCGCCCTTCAGACTTAGCACATATTTGAGATGGACCTACATTAGGGTGGCAGCCAAATGAGTCATGTCTAATTTTGCAAACCGACCATACACATTTTGCAGATTTGCAAAAAACTGACATGTGCAAAATTTCAGCTCAATCAGACTTGACTTAGGGGTGCTTCGAAGCGCTCAAAAATTCGGTTTTTACCTTAAAAAATCAGGAGGTCAAATGAAATCGGAAAAATCTAAATTTAAATTTTGACGCCAATTGTCTTAAAAATGCATAAAACGTAGAGATCTGAGCTAACTCAAAAGTTGTTTTTTTTACAAAAATCGACTTTAAAAACTTTGATTTCGATGACAAATGACTAAGAAACAGATAAAACGTCGAGATCTAATGATACATCGAGGAATCAAATTTTGGGCAGTAATTGTGTACTTGGACTTTCGTCGTTTTTCCAAAAAAAACGGCCGGTTTTCCAGAGTCAGAAAGTCGGTTTTTACCAAAAAAAACCGTGT